>NC_137671.1:18952269-19352269 GCF_963422515.1 Blennius ocellaris | reverse complement strand
TAGGAGGCCCGGCCTTTGTCGGCGTGTACAAAGGTATGAATGATGCAGCAATAAAGGTTTTTCAAAAACTTCCACCGACATGAATTTGAGGGCCTCAGGCCAGGCCTCCAACAAAGGTCAGTGTGGGACGGTGGAGTGACCTGGTGGAGTGCCGGGCCTAGGAGGCCCGGCCTTTGTCGGCGGTGTACGAAACTGTGAATGACGCAGCACTTATGAAACATGAAAGGTTTTTCAAAAACTTCCACCGACATGAATTTGAGGGCCTTTGTCAGTTGTGTACGGATTACAAAAGGAACCTGGCCTTGGCCAGGCCTGCGGCCTGGCCTTTAACAAACTGCTGCATAAGCCAGCAGGTCAGCCCATAGAGCAGCACTGTAATGTCCCTGGCTCTCCATGCTGTCAATCACACAGCAGTGATGAGCCTGAAGCTACAGGAAGCTGCCCATATATGGAGTGATGCACTGACCAATCACAGTGGAGAATTTCACAGCTGCGCCGAGCGCGGACACTCTGACGTCAGAGTGAGGCAGAGAGGATTATATTAGAAGATTTTGCGAACAACTGCTCTTAATCTATACTTATCGGGGGAGTATGTGGATAAAAATACCATACTTTTGTAGGAATTTTTGTCGTCTTTAATACTGTCTGGGTTTGGAAGCAGTCAGAGGTAAACTTTGGACACCAGGGTGCGCTGTTTGGCGACAACGCCGGATATCTCCCATCAGGATTCAATGTAAAAATGTAGAATGAAAAAAATGTTACTGTGTCGCTTTAACTCGTCATTCTGGGGACTTGTTTTGGAATTTTCCCCACATGTGTTACATCCTCTTGTTCGGCAGGGTCTCGTGGGCGTGGCGATGCCCTCGGTTTGTGGCTGAGAGTCACGGTTTGCAAACAGTTAAGAGTAGTTCGGGGAGTTTAAAATCGTTGATTTTCGGCGAGAATTGTCCGTTTCCCCATGTTAATGGATGACAGGAGCCAAAAAGCCGATTAGGGGGTGGGGAGCTTGGACGGCTAATAAAAATTAAACTGGACTAGGTAAGAAAATTTCCCTCTAGAGTTCAGTAGTAAACAATCTCCTCTATTTTTGTATATCTCAATTTAACCGATACGACCTTCGGCCTATGATGGTTTAGATTTTCCGTTTCGGCCTTTTTCTCCCTTTTTTGGGCGAACACCTTACTTTGAAAGGCAAATAGCCGGCTTCCTGTTGGAGTTAGGTCAAAAGTTAGAGCGCGTGAGTCGTAGGGCTCGAGTAGACGAAGAAGTTTCGTATTCGCGACATTTCTGTACGACATTCCTACGGACCGTGGCGGGCGATTAAATGTGTCTAGGTGGCGCTAGAGAGCCATTTTTGGACTTTTGGGGGATTTTTGTAGATTTTATAAAATTTTTCGCCAGTTTTGACGAGTGTGTCAAATTTGGTGAGTTTTTGAGCATGTTTAGGGGGTCAAATTTGAGGCAATAGCCAAGTCAGGAGTGCCAAAAAATAATTAAAGCTGCAAGCAGCATTGGTCGGGACCTCGAGATTGCCCGTCGGGGGGGTGGCTATGAACGGTTAATTAAAAAAAAGATTATTTAAGCAAAAAAAAAAAAAAAAAAAAATTAGTACTTTTATTTTGAAAAAACGGCGTCAAAACCAGCTAATTAGCTAGTGATTTGTGATTGCAGCACCCCCATTAGGCTACCTACCAAATTTCGGCTCAATCGGACAATGCTTGCTCGCATGCTAACAGGCCTGCTAAGCCGCAAGCTAGCCGAGCTGCCTGAAAATGTCTGTTGGGTACTCCTCAGATGGCCCCGATCCTGAATCTGGTCTTACTTCAATTGTAGTGTGAATGACACTGCACTTATGGAACAATAAAGGTTTTTCAAAAACTTCCACCGACATACATATGAGGGCCTCAGGCCAAGCCTCCTACAGCGGTCAGTGTGGGACGATTGAGTGACCTGGTGGAGTGCCGGGCCTAGGAGGCCCGGCCTTTGTCGGCGGTGCACGGTGTGAATGACGCAGCACTTATCGAACATGAAAGGTCTTTCAAAAACTTCCACCGACATGAATTTGAGGGCCTCAGGCCAGGTCTCATACAGGTTTTGCATGTCCTCATGACAGGAGAACATGAGACATGAGAGTGAGGTCAGGTCACATGAGAGTAACCTGACCTGAGAATGACTGCTGAGGTCACTCTCAGGTCAAACTGCAGGATATGACAGGCTGTCAATCACACAGCAGTGATGAGCCTGAAGCTACAGGAAGCTGCCCATATATGGAGTGATGCACTGACCAATCACAGTGGAGAATTTCACAGCTGCGCCGAGCGCGGACACTCTGACGGCAGAGTGAGACAGTGAGGATTATATTAGAAGATTTTGCGAACAACTGCTCATAATCTATACTTATCGGGGGAGTATGTGGATAAAAATACCATACTTTTGTAGGAATTTTTGTCCTCTTTAAGATTGTGTACGTTTGGAAGCAGTCGGAGGTAAACTTTGGACACCAGGGTGCGCTGTTTGGCGACAACGCCGGATATCTCCCATCAGGATTCAATGTAAAAATGTAGAATGAAAAAAATGTTACTGTGTCGCTTTAACTCATCATTCTGGGGACTTGTTGTGGAATTTTCCCCACATATGTTACATCCTCTTGTTCGGCAGGGTCTCGCGGTAGTGGCGATGCCCTCGGTTTGTGGCTGAGAGTCACGGTTTGCAAACAGTTAAGAGTAGTTCGGGGAGTTTAAAATCGTTGATTTTCGGCGAGAATTTTCCGTCTCCCCATGTTAATGGATGACAGGAGCCAAAAAGCCGATTGGGGGGTGGGGAGCTTGGACGGCTAATAAAAATTAAACTGGACTAGGTAAGAAAATTTCCCTCTAGAGTTCAGTAGTAAACAATCTCCTCTATTTTTGTATATCTCAATTTAACCGATGCGACCTTCACCCTATGATGGTTTAGATTTTCCGTTTCTGCCTTTTTCTCCCTTTTTTTGGCGAACACCTTACATTGAAAGGCAAATAGCGGCCTTCCTGTTGTAGTTAGGTCAAAAGTTAGAGCGCGTGAGTCGTAGGGCTCGAGTAGACGAACAAATTTCGTATTCGCGACATTTCTCTACGACATTCCTACGGAGCGTGGCGGGTGATTTAAATTTTCTAGGTGGCGCTAGAGAGCTATTTTTGGACTTTCCTGGAATGTTTTTACATGATCTTCTGAAGGCTGCGACTTTTCACGAGCCATCCAAATTTGGTGAGTTTTTGAGCGTGTTTAGGGGGTCAAATATGAGCGTAAGTGAAAAGAAAAACAAAAAACAAAAAATATATAAGAAACATTCGAAATACAATATACAATTTCGCCACCAGGTAGTGGCCGCGCCCCCTTCGGGGGCGCGGCCACTCTGAGAGGGTCAGGAGAGTAACCGGATGAGTGCGGGCCCTCCTTCGGAGGGCCCGCACTTTTGGCGACGACGAAATCCAAAAGAGACCTGCCGTTGGCTGGGCCTAGGGCCCACCCGTTGGCGAGGTCCCTAATAATAAGAAGAAGAAACATTCGAAATACAATATATAATTTCGCCACCAGGTAGTGGCCGCGCCCCCTTTGGGGGCGCGGCCACTCTGAGAGGGTCTGGAGAGTAACCGGATGAGTGCGGGCCCTCCTTCGGAGGGCCCGCACTTTTGGCGACGACGAAATCCAAAAGAGACCTGCCGTTGGCTGGCCCTAGGGCCCAGCCGTTGGCGAGGTCCCTAATTAAAGCTGCAAGCAGCATTGGTCGGGACCTCGAGATTGCCCGTCGGGGGGGTGGCTATGAACGGTTAATAAAAAAAAATATTATTTAAGCAAAAAAAAAAAAAAAAAAAAATTTGGACTTTTATTTTGAAAAAACGGCGTCGGAACCAGCTAATTAGCTAGTGATTTGTGACCGCAGCACCCCATTAGGCCACCTACCAAATTTCAGCTCAATCGAACAATGTTTACTAGCATGCTAACGGGCATGCTATGCCGCAAGCTAGCGGATACACCTGAAAATCTCAGTGTGGTACTCCCCAGGTTGCCCCGATCCCAAATTTGGTCTTACTTCAATTCTAGTGTGAATGACACTGCACTTATGGAACAATAAAGGTTTTTCAAAAACTTCCACCGACATGAATTATATGGCCTCAGGCCAAGCCTCCTACAGAGGTCAGTGTGGGACATGAGAGTGACCTGGTGGAGTGCCGGGCCTGGGAGGCCCGGCCTTTGTCGGCGTGAACGAAGGTGTGAATGATGCAATAAAGGTTTTTCACAAACTTTCACCGACATGAATTACATGTCTCAGGCCAGACCTCGTACAGGTTTTGCATGTCCTCATGACAGGAGAACATGAGACATGAGAGTGAGGTCAGGTCACATGAGAGTAACCTGACCTGAGAATGACTGGTGAGGTCACTCTCAGGTCAAACTGCAGGATATGACAGGCTGTCAATCACACAGCAGTGATGAGCCTGAAGCTACAGGAAGCTGCCCATATATGGAGTGATGCACTGACCAATCACAGTGGAGAATTTCACAGCTGCACCGAGCGCGGACACTCTGACGGCAGAGTGAGGCAGGGAGGATTATATTCAAAGATTTTGCGAACAACTGCTCTTAATCTATACTTATCGGGGGAGTATGTGGATAAAAATACCATACTTTTGTAGGAATTTTTGTCGTCTTTAATACTGTGTGGGTTTGGAAGCAGTCAGAGGTAAACTGTGGACACCAGGGGGCGCTGTTTGGCAGGAACGGCAGATTTGGCTCCATCCGCTATAGTGTTAAGATTTCGGACGAGAAAAATGTTACTGTGTCGCTTTAACTCGTCATTCTGGGGACTTGTTGTGGAATTTTCCCCACATATGTTACATCCTCTTGTTCGGCAGGGTCTCGCGGGCGTGGCGATGCCCTCGGTTTGTGGCTGAGAGTCACGGTTTGCAAACAGTTAAGAGTAGTTCGGGGAGTTTAAAATCGTGGATTTTGGGGGAGAATTTAATGTTTCCCCATGTTAATGGATGACAGGAGCCAAAAAGGCGATTAGGGGGTGGGGAGCTTGGACGGCTAATAAAAATTAAACTGGACTAGGTAAGAAAATTTCCCTCTAGAGTTCAGTAGTAAACAATCTCCTCTATTTTTGTATATCTCAATTTAACCGATGCGATCTTCGCCCTATGAGGAGTTAAATTTTCCGTTTCTGCCTTTTTTTCCCTTTTTTGGGCGAACACCTTACTTTGAAAGGCAAATAGCCGGCTTCCTGTTGGAGTTAGGTCAAAAGTTAGAGCGCGTGAGTCGTAGGGCTCGAGTAGACGAAGAAGTTTTGTATTCGCGACATTTCTCTACGACATTCCTACGGACCGTGGCGGGCGATTGCAATTTTCTAGGTGGCGCTAGAGAGCCATTTTTGGATTTTGTGTGAATTTTTTGACGTGAGATTGTGGAGTGCCACACTTTTGACGAGTCTCCCAAATTTGGTGAGTTTTTGAGCGTGTTTAGGGGGTTCGGAGGGCCCGCACTTTTGGCGACGACGAAATCCAAAAGAGACCTGCCGTTGGCTGGGCCTAGGGCCCACCCGTTGGCGAGGTCCCTAATAATAAACATTCGAAAAACAATATATAATTTCGCCACCAGGTAGTGGCCGCGCCCCCTTCGGGGGCGCGGCCACTCTGAGGGGGTCAGGAGAGTTCTGGATGAGTGTGGGGCCTCCTGCGGAGGCCCCACACTTTTGGCGACGACGAATTCCAAAAGAGACCTGCCGTTGGCTGGGCCTAGGGCCCACCCGTTGGCGAGGTCCCTAATAATATATAATAATAATAAGAAACATTCGAAATACAATATATAATTTCGCCACCAGGCGTCGGCCACTCTGGGAGGGTCAGGAGAGGGCCTGGATGAGTGCCTTCGGAGGGCCCGCACTTTTGGCGACGACGAAATCCAAAAGAGACCTGCCGTTGGCTGGGCACAGGGCCCAGCCGTTGGCGAGGTCCCTAAAAAGAAAAAACATTCGAAATACAATATATAATTTCGCCACCAGGTAGTGGCCGCGCCCCCTTCGGGGGCGCGGCCACTCTGAGAGGGTCAGGGGAGGTCCTGGATGAGTGCGGGCCCTCCTTCGGAGGGCCCGCACTTTTGGCGACGACGAAATCCAAAAGAGACCTGCCGTTGGCTGGGCCTAGGGCCCACCCGTTGGCGAGGTCCCTAATTAAAGCTGCAAGCAGCATTGGTCGGGACCTCGAGATTGCCCGTCGGGGGGGTGGCTATGAACGGTTCAAAATATTTGCTTAAATATTAAAAAAAAAAAAAAAAAAATTTGTATGACTTTTATTTTGAAAAAACTGCGTCAAAATCAGCTAATTAGTTAGTGATTTGTGATCGCGGCAACCCCATTAGGCTACCTACGAAATTTCGGCTCAATCCGACAATGTTTGCTCGCATGCTAACAGGCATGCTAAGCCGCAAGCTAGCCGAGCTGCCTGAAAATGTCTCTTGGGTACTCCCCAGATGGCCCCGATCCTGAATGTGGTCTTACTTCAATTCTAGTGTAAAAGACACAGCACTTATGGCACAATAACGGTTTTTCAAAAACTTCCACCGACATGAATTATATGGCCTCAGGCCAGGCCTCCTACGGAGGTCAGTGTGTGACATGAGTGACCTGGTGGAGTGCCGGGCCTAGGAGGCCCGGCCTTTGTCGGCGGTGTACAAAGTTGTGAATGATGCAGCAATAAAGGTTTTTCACAAACTTCCACCGACATGAATTACATGTCTCAGGCCAGGCCTCCTACAGAGGTCAATGTGGGACATGACAGTGACCTGGTGGAGTGCCGGGCCTAGGAGGCCCGGCCTTTTTGTCGTCGGTGTGCGAAGGTGTGAATGATGCAGCAATAAAGGTTTGTCACAAACTTCCACCGACATGAATTACATGTCTCAGGCCAGGCCTCGTACAGAGGTCAGTGTGGGGCGATAGAGTGACCTGGTGGAGTGCCGGGCCTAGGAGGCCCGGCCTTTGTCGGTGGTGTACGAAACTTATGAAACATGAAAGGTTTTTCAAAAACTTCCACCGACATGAATTTGAGGGCCTTTGTCAGTTGTGTACGGATTACAAAAGGAACCTGGCCTTTAACAAAGTGCTGCATAAGCCAGCAGGTCAGCCCATAGAGCAGCACTGTAATGTCCCTGGCTCTCCATGCTGTCAATCACACAGCAGTGATGAGCCTGAAGCTACAGGAAGCTGCCCATATATGGAGTGATGCACTGACCAATCACAGTGGAGAATTTCACAGCTGCACCGAGCGCGGACACTCTGACGTCAGAGTGAGACAGAGAGGATTATATTAGAAGATTTTGCGAACAACTGCTCTTAATCTATACTTATCGGGGGAGTATGTGGATAAAAATACCATACTTTTGTAGGAATTTTTGTACTCTTTCAGACTGTGTGGGCTTGGAAGCAGTCAGAGGTAAACTTTGGACACCAGGGGGCGCTGTTTGGCGGTAACGCCCGATATCTCCCATTAGGATTCAATGTAAACATTTTGGACGAACAAAATGTTACTGTGTCGCTTTAACTCGTCATTCTGGGGACTTGTTTTGGAATTTTCCCCACATATGTTACATCCTCTTGTTCGGCAGGGTCTCGTGGGCGTGGCGATGCCCTCGGTTTGTGGCTGAGAGTCACGGTTTGCAAACAGTTAAGAGTAGTTCGGGGAGTTTAAAATCGTTGATTTTGGGGGAGAATTTTATGTTTCCCCATGTTAATGGATGACAGGAGCCAAAAAGGCGATTAGGGGGTGGGGAGCTTGGACGGCTAATAAAAATTAAACTGGACTAGGTAAGAAAATTTCCCTCTAAATATTTGTAGTAAACAATCTCCTCTATTTTTGTATATCTCAATTTAACCGATGCGACCTTCGCCCTATGAGGAGTTAAATTTTCCGTTTCGGCCTTTTTTTCCCTTTTTTGGGCGAACACCTTACATTGAAAGGCAAATAGCCGGCTTCCTGTTGGAGTGAGGTCAAAAGTTAGAGCGCGTGAGTCGTAGGGCTCGAGTAGACGAACAAATTTCGTATTCGCGACATTTCTCTACGACATTCCTACGGACCGTGGCGGGCGATTGCAATTTTCTAGGTGGCGCTAGAGAGCCATTTTTGGACTTTCCTGGAATGTTTTGACATGGTCACCGGCTCTATGCGATTTTTCACGAGCCATCCAAATTTGGTGAGTTTTTGAGCATGGCTAGGGGGTCCAATATGAGTGAAAGCGTAAAAAACGAAGAAAGAATAAGAAAAAGAAAAAACATTCGAAATACAATATATAATTTCGCCACCAGGTAGTGGCCGACGCCCCCTTCGGGGGCGTCGGCCACTCTGGGAGGGTCAGGAGAGGGCCTGGATGAGTGCGGGCCCTCCTTCGGAGGGCCCGCACTTTTGGCGACGACGAAATCCAAAAGAGACCTGCCGTTGGCTGGGCCTAGGGCCCACCCGTTGGCGAGGTCCCTAATTAAAGCTGCAAGCAGCATTGGTCGGGACCTCGAGATTGCCCGTCGGGGGGGTGGCTATGAACGGTTAATTAAAAAAAAAATTATTTAAGCAAAAAAAAAAAAAAAAAGAAATTAGTACTTTTATTTTGAAAAAACGGCGTCGGAACCAGCTAATTAGCTAGTGATGTGTGACCGCAGCACCCCCATTAGGCAACCTACCAAATTTCAGCTCAATCGAACAATGTTTACTAGCATGCTAACGGGCATGCTATGCCGCAAGCTAGCGGATACACCTGAAAATCTCAGTGTGGTACTCCCCAGGTTGCCCCGATCCCGAATCTGGTCTTACTTCAATTCTAGTGTGAATGACACTGCACTTATGGAACAATAAAGGTTTTTCAAAAACTTCCACCGACATGAATTATATGGCCTCAGGCCAGGCCTCCTACGGAGGTCAATGTGGGACGATGGAGTGACCTGGTGGAGTGCCGGGCCTAGGAGGCCCGGCCTTTGTCGGCGTAAACGAAGGTGTGATTGATCCAGCAATAAAGGTTTTTCACAAACTCTCACCGACATGAATTACATGTCTCAGGCCAGACCTCGTACAGGTTTTGCATGTCCTCATGACAGGAGAACATGAGACATGAGAGTGAGGTCAGGTCACATGAGAGTAACCTGACCTGAGAATGACTGGTGAGGTCACTCTCAGGTCAAACTGCAGGATATGACAGGCTGTCAATCACACAGCAGTGATGAGCCTGAAGCTACAGGAAGCTGCCCATATATGGAGTGATGCACTGACCAATCACAGTGGAGAATTTCACAGCTGCGCCGAGCGCGGACACTCTGACGTCAGAGTGAGCCAGAGAGGATTATATTAGAAGATTTTGCGAACAACTGCTCTTAATCTATACTTATCGGGGGAGTATGTGGATAAAAATACCATACTTTTGTAGGAATTTTTGTCGTCTTTAATACTGTGTGGGTTTGGAAGCAGTCAGAGGTAAACTTTGGACACCAGGGGGCGCTGTTTGGCAGGAACGGCAGATTTGGCTCCATCCGCTATAGTGTTAAGATTTCGGACGAGAAAAATGTTACTGTGTCGCTTTAACTCGTCATTCTGGGGACTTGTTTTGGAATTTTCCCCACATATGTTACATCCTCTTGTTCGGCAGGGTCTCGCGGTAGTGGCGATGCCCTCGGTTTGTGGCTGAGAGTCACGGTTTGCAAACAGTTAAGAGTAGTTCGGGGAGTCTTAAATCGTTGATTTTCGGCGAGAATTTTCGGTTTCCCCATGTTAATGGATGACAGGAGCCAAAAAGGTGTTTAGGGGGTGGGGAGCTTGGACGGCTAATAAAAATTAAACTGGACTAGGTAAGAAAAATTCCCTCTAAATATTTGTAGTAAACAATCTCCTCTATTTTTGTATATCTCAATTTAACCGATACGACCTTCGCCCTATGATGGTTTAGATTTTCCGTTTCGGCCTTTTTTTGCCTTTTTTGGGTGAACACCTTACATTGAAAGGCAAATAGCCGGCTTCCTGTTGGAGTTAGGTCAAAAGTTAGAGCGCGTGAGTCGTAGGGCTCGAGTAGACGAACAAATTTCGTATTCGCGACATTTCTCTACGACATTCCTACGGACCGTGGCGGGCGATTGAAAGTGTCTAGGTGGCGCTAGAGAGCCATTTTTGGATTTTCTTGGAATGTTTTGACATGGTCACCGGCTCTATGCGATTTTTCACGAGCCATCCAAATTTGGTGAGTTTTTGAGCGTGTCTAGGGGGTCAAATATGAGCGTAAGTGCAAAGAAAAAGAAAAATATATAATAAGAATAAAAAACATTCGAAATACAATAAGAACTTCGCCACCAGGTAGTGGCCGACGCCCCCTTCGGGGGCGTCGGCCACTCTAAGGGGTCAGGAGAGGGCCTGGATGAGTGTGGGGCCTCCTGCGGAGGCCCCACACTTTTGGCGACGACGAAATCCAAAAGAGACCTGCCGTTGGCTGGGCTTAGGGCCCAGCCGTTGGCGAGGTCCCTAATTAAAGCTGCAAGCAGCATTGGTCGGGACCTCGAGATTGCCCGTCGGGGGGGTGGCTATGAACGGTTCAAAATATTTGCTTAAATATAAAAAAAAAAAAAAAAAAAAAATTTGTATGACTTTTATTTTGAAAAAACTGCATCAAAACCAGCTAATTAGCTAGTGATTTGTGATCGCAGCAACCCCATTAGGCTACCTACCAAATTTCGGCTCAATCAGACAATGTTTGCTCGCATGCTAACAGGCATGCTAAGCCGCAAGCTAGCCGAGCTGCCTGAAAATGTCTCTTGGGTACTCCCCAGATGGCCCCGATCCTGAATGTGGTCTTACTTCAATTCTAGTGTAAAAGACACAGCACTTATGGCACAATGAAGGTTTTTCAAAAACTTCCACCGACATGAATTATATGGCCTCAGGCCAGGCCTCCTACGGAGGTCAGTGTGTGACATGAGACTGACCTGGTGGAGTGCCGGGTCTAGGAGGCCCGGCCTTTGTCGGCGTGAACGAAGGTGTGAATGATGCATCAATGAAGGTTTTTCACAAACTTCCACCGACATGAATTACATGTCTCAGGCCAGACCTCGTACAGGTTTTGCATGTCCTCATGACAGGAGAACATGAGACATGAGAGTGAGGTCAGGTCACATGAGAGTAACCTGACCTGAGAATGACTGGTGAGGTCACTCTCAGGTCAAACTGCAGGATATGACAGGCTGTCAATCACACAGCAGTGATGAGCCTGAAGCTACAGGAAGCTGCCCATATATGGAGTGATGCACTGACCAATCACAGTGGAGAATTTCACAGCTGCACCGAGCGCGGACACTCTGACGTCAGAGTGAGCCAGAGAGGATTATATTAGAAGATTTTGCAAACAACTGCTCTTAATCTATACTTATCGGGGGAGTATGTGGATAAAAATACCATACTTTTGTAGGAATTTTTGTCGTCTTTAATACTGTGTGGGTTTGGAAGCAGTCAGAGGTAAACTTTGGACACCAGGGTGCGCTGTTTGGCGACAACGCCGGATATCTCCCATCAGGATTCAATGTAAAAATGTAGAATGAAAAAAATGTTACTGTGTCGTTTTAACTCGTCATTCTGGGGACTTGTTTTGGAATTTTCCCCACATATGTTACATCCTCTTGTTCGGCAGGGTCTCGCGGTCGTGGCGATGCCCTCGGTTTGTGGCTGAGAGTCACGGTTTGCAAACAGTTAAGAGTAGTTCGGGGAGTTTAAAATCGTTGATTTTCGGCGAGAATTTTCCGTTTCCCCATGTTAATGGATGACAGGAGCCAAAAAGGCGATTAGGGGGTGGGGAGCTTGGACGGCTAATAAAAATTAAACTGGACTAGGTAAGAAAAATTCCCTCTAAATATTTGTAGTAAACAATCTCCTCTATTTTTGTATATCTCAATTTCACGGATACGACCTTCGCCCTATGATGGTTTAGATTTTCCGTTTCGGCCTTTTTTTGCCTTTTTAGGGTGAACACCTTACTTTGAAAGGCAAATAGTGGGCTTCCTGTTGGAGTTAGGTCAAAAGTTAGAGCGCGTGAGTCGTAGGGCTCGAGTAGACGAAGAAGTTTTGTATTCGCGACATTTCTCTACGACATTCCTACGGACCGTGGCGGGCGATTGCAATTTTCTAGGTGGCGCTAGAGAGCCATTTTTGGACTTTCCTGGAATGTTTTGACATGATATTCTGAAGGCTGCGACTTTTCACGAGCCATCCAAATTTGGTGAGTTTTTGAGCATGGCTAGGGGGTCAAATATGAGTGAAATGGGGAAAAAAATATAATTAAAGCTGCAAGCAGCATTGGTCGGGACCTCGAGACTGCCCGTCGGGGGGGTGGCTATGAACGGTTAATTAAAAAAAATATTATTTAAGCAAAAAAAAAAAAAAAAAAAAAATTTGTACTTTTATTTAGAAAAAACGGCGTCGGAACCAGCTAATTAGCTAGTGATTTGTGACCGCAGCACCCCCATTAGGCCACCTACCAAATTTCAGCTCAATCGAACAATGTTTACTAGCATGCTAACGGGCATGATATGCCGCAAGCTAGCGGATACACCTGAAAATCTCAGTGTGGTACTCCCCACGTTGCCCCGATCCCAAATCTGGTCTTACTTCAATTCTAGTGTGAATGACACTGCACTTATGGAACAATAAAGGTTTTTCAAAAACTTCCACCGACATGAATGATATGGCCTCAGGCCAGGCCTCCTACGGAGGTCAGTGTGTGACATGAGAGTGACCTGGTGGAGTGCCGGGCCTAGGAGGCCCGGCCTTTGTCGGCGTGAACGAAGGTGTGAATGATGCATCAATGAAGGTTTTTCACAAACTTTCACCGACATGAATTACATTTCTCAGGCCAGACCTCGTACAGGTTTTGCATGTCCTCATGACAGGACAACATGAGACATGAGAGTGAGGTCAGGTCACATGAGAGTAACCTGACCTGAGAATGACTGGTGAGGTCACTCTCAGGTCAAACTGCAGGATATGACAGGCTGTCAATCACACAGCAGTGATGAGCCTGAAGCTACAGGAAGCTGCCCATATATGGAGTGATGCACTGACCAATCACAGCGGAGAATTTCACAGCTGCACCGAGCGCGGACACTCTGACGGCAGAGTGAGCCAGAGAGGATTATATTAGAAGATTTTGCGAACAACTGCTCTTAATCGATACTTATCGGGGGAGTATGTGGATAAAAATACCATACTTTTGTAGGAATTTTTGTCCTCTTTAATAGTGTGTGGGTTTGGAAGCAGTCAGAGGTAAAGTTTGGACACCAGGGGGCGCTGTTTGGCAGGAACGGCAGATTTGGCTCCATCCGCTATAGTGTTAAGATTTCGGACGAGAAAAATGTTACTGTGTCGCTTTAACTCGTCATTCTGGGGACTTGTTTTGGAATTTTCCCCACATATGTTACATCCTCTTGTTCGGCAGGGTCTCGTGGACGTGGCGATGCCCTCGGTTTGTGGCTGAGAGTCACGGTTTGCAAACAGTTAAGAGTAGTTCGGGGAGTTGTAAATCGTTGATTTTCGGCGAGAATTTTCCGTTTCCCCATGTTAATGGATGACAGGAGCCAAAATGCCGATTAGGGGGTGGGGAGCTTGGACGGCTAATAAAAATTAAACTGGACTAGGTAAGAAAATTTCCCTCTAGAGTTCAGTAGTAAACAATCTCCTCTATTTTTGTATATCTCAATTTAACCGATGCGACCTTCGCCCTATGAGGAGTTAAATTTTCCGTTTCTGCCTTTTTTTCCCTTTTTTGGGCGAACACCTTACTTTGAAAGGCAAATAGCCGGCTTCCTGTTGGAGTTAGGTCAAAAGTCAGAGTGCGTGAGTCGTAGGGGTCGAGTAGACGAAGAAGTTTCGTATTCGCTGTTTTTCTCTACGACATTCTTACGGACCGTGGCGGGTGATTGCAATTTTCTAGGTGGCGCTAGAGAGCCATTTTTGGATTTTTGGGGAATTTTTTGACGTGAGATTGTGGAGTGCCACACTTTTGACGAGTCTCCCAAATTTGGTGAGTTTTTGAGCGTGTTTAGGGGGTTCGGAGGGCCCGCACTTTTGGCGACGACGAAATCCAAAAGAGACCTGCCGTTGGCTGGGCCTAGGGCCCACCCGTTGGCGAGGTCCCTAATTAAAGCTGCAAGCAGCATTGGTCGGGACCTCGAGACTGCCCGTCGGGGGGGTGGCTATGAACGGTTAATAAAAAAGACAATTTTTTAAGTAAAAAAAAAAAAAAAAAAAAAAAAAAGACTTTTATTTTGAAAAAACGGCGTCAAAACCAGCTAATTAGCTAGTGATTTGTGATCGTAGCAACCCCATTAGGCTACCTACCAAATTTCGGCTCAATCAGACAATGTTTCCTCGCATGCTAACAGGCATGCTATGCCGCAAGCTAGCGGATACACCTGAAAATGTCAGTGTGGTACTCCCCAGGTTGCCCCGATCCCAAATCTGGTCTTACTTCAATTCTAGTGTGAATGACACTGCACTTATGGAACAATAAAGGTTTTTCAAAAACTTCCACCGACATGAATTATATGGCCTCAGGCCAGGCCTCCTACGGAGGTCAGTGTGTGACATGAGACTGACCTGGTGGAGTGCCGGGCCTAGGAGGCCCGGCCTTTGTCTGCGGTGTACGAAGGTGTGAATGACGCAGCACTTATGGAACAGGAAAGGTTTTTCAAAAACTTCCACCGACATGAATTTGAGGGCCTTTGTCAGTTGTGTACGGATTACAAAAGTAAGCTGGCATTGGCCAGGCCTGCGGCCTGGCCTTTCGTAAACTGTGGCTCAAGCCCATTGGGGTGGCCACGATACTCTAGACCAGTTAATGATCATTTTTTATCTTTTAAAAAAAATAGTACTTTTTTAATTACTTTTATTTTGAAAAAAACGGCTCAAAACCAGCTAATTATGTAGTGATTCATGACCGCAGCGGCCCCATTAGGCCACCTGCCAAATTTCAGCTCAATCGGATAATGTTTGTTAGAATGCTAACGGTCATGCTAGGCCTATGTGATCCTGAAAATGTCACTGAGATGCTCCCCCTCCCCCTCCCCCGGTCCCCGGAGCAGGATTGCGCAATCCTGCTGTAGATTTTCACAGCAGCTGCACGTCACTTTGGCTCATTAAGTGTGAGAGCTAGAGTGGGAGAGAGTGAAGATGAATTCCAGAACTTTGCGAACAACTGCTCTGAATCCATAGTTATCGGGGGAGTATGTGGATAAAAATACCATACTTTTGTAGGAATTTTTGTCCTCTTTAATACTGTGTTGGTGTGGAAGCAGTCAGAGGTAAAATTTGGACACCAGGGGGCGCTGTTTGGCAGGAACGGCAGATTTGGCTCCATCCGCTATAGTGTTAAGATTTCGGACGAGAAAAATGTTACTGTGTCGCTTTAACTCGTCATTCTGGGGACTTGTTTTGGAATTTCTCCCACATATGTTACATCCTCTTGTTCGGCAGGGTCTCGCGGTCGTGGCGATGCCCTCGGTTTGTGGCTGAGAGTCACGGTTCGCAAACAGTTAAGAGTAGTTCGGGGAGTTTAAAATCGTTGATTTTGAGGGAGAATTTTCAGTTTCCCCATGTTAATGGATGACAGGAGCCAAAAAGGCGATTAGGGGGTGGGGAGCTTGGACGGCTAATAAAAATTAAACTGGACTAGGTAAGAAAAATTCCCTCTAAATTATTGTAGTAAACAATCTCCTCTATTTTTGTATATCTCAATTTAACCGATACGACCTTCGCCCTATGATGGTTTAGATTTTCCGTTTCTGCCTTTTTCTCCCTTTTTTGGGCGAACACCTTACTTTGAAAGGCAAATAGCGGCCTTCCTGTTAGAGTTGGGTCAAAAGTTAGAGCGCGTGAGTCGTAGGGCTCGAGTAGACGAAGAAGTTTCGTATTCGCGACATTTCTCTACGACATTCCTACGGACCGTGGCGGGCGATTAAATGTGTCTAGGTGGCGCTAGAGAGCCATTTTTGGATTTTCTCTGAATTTTTTGACGTGAGATTGTGGAGTGCCACACTTTTGAGGAGTCTTCCAAATTTGGTGAGTTTTTGAGCGTGTCTAGGGGGTCAAAATGAGGGATTTATCCGTGAAAAAAAATAAAATTAAAGCTGCAAGCAGCATTGGTCGGGACCTCGAGATTGCCCGTTGGGGGGGTGGCTATGAACGGTTAATTAAAAAATATATTATTTAAGCAAAAAAAAAAAAAAAAAAAAATTAGTACTTTTATTTTGAAAAAACGGCGTCAAAACCAGCTAATTAGCTAGTGATTTGTGATTGCAGCACCCCCATTAGGCTACCTACCAAATTTCGGCTCAATCGGACAATGCTTGCTCGCATGCTAACAGGCATGCTAAGCCGCAAGCTAGCCGAGCTGCCTGAAAATATCTGTTGGGTACTCCTCAGATGGCCCCGATCCTGAATCTGGTCTTACTTCAATTGTAGTGTAAAAGACACAGCACTTATGGCACAATAAAGGTTTTTCAAAAACTTCCACCTACATGAATTATATGGCCTCAGGCCAGGCCTCCTACGGAGGTCAGTGTGTGACATGAGAGTGACCTGGTGGAGTGCCGGGCCTAGGAGGCCCGGCCTTTGTCGGCGGTGTGCGAAGGTGTGAATGATGCAATAAAGGTTTTTCACAAACTTCCACCGACATGAATTTGAGGGCCTCAGGCCAGGTCTCATACAGGTTTTGCATGTCCTCATGACAGGAGAACATGAGACATGAGAGTGAGGTCAGGTCACATGAGAGTAACCTGACCTGAGAATGATTGGTGAGGTCACTCTCAGGTCAAACTGCAGGATATGACAGGCTGTCAATCACACAGCAGTGATGAGCCTGAAGCTACAGGAAGCTGCCCATATATGGAGTGATGCACTGACCAATCACAGTGGAGAATTTCACAGCTGCGCCGAGCACGGACACTCTGACGTCAGAGTGTGAGACAGGGAGGATTATATTAGAAGATTTTGCGAACAACTGCTCTTAATCTATACTTATCGGGGGAGTATGTGGACAAAAATACCATACTTTTGTAGGAATTTTTGTCCTCTTTAATACTGTCTGGGTTTGGAAGCAGTCAGAGGTAAAGTTTGGACACCAGGGGGCGCTGTTTGGCAGGAACGGCAGATTTGGCTCCATCCGCTATAGTGTTAAGATTTCGGACGAGAAAAATGTTACTGTGTCGCTTTAACTCGTCATTCTGGGGACTTGTTTTGGAATTTTCCCCACATATGTTACATCCTCTTGTTCGGCAGGGTCTCGTGTACGTGGCGATGCCCTCGGTTTGTGGCTGAGAGTCACGGTTTGCAAACAGTTAAGAGTAGTTCGGGGAGTTTAAAATCGTTGATTTTCGGCGAGAATTTTCCGTTTCCCCATGTTAATGGATGACAGGAGCCAAAAAGGCGATTAGGGGGTGGGGAGCTTGGACGGCTAATAAAAATTAAACTGGACTAGGTAAGAAAATTTCCCTCTAGAGTTCAGTAGTAAACAATCTCCTCTATTTTTGTATATCTCAATTTAACCGATGCGACCTTCGCCCTATGAGGAGTTAAATTTTCCGTTTCTGCCTTTTTTTCCCTTTTTTGGGCGAATACCTTACATTGAAAGGCAAATAGCCGGCTTCCTGTTGGAGTTAGGGCAAAAGTTAGAGCGCGTGAGTCGTAGGGCTCGAGTAGCCGAAGAAGTTTTGTATTCGCGACATTTCTCTACGACATTCCTACGGACTGTGGCGGGCGATTACAATCTTCTAGGTGGCGCTAGAGAGCCATTTTTGGACTTCTTGGGGATTTTTTTACAGAAACCTCGAATGGAGCGCAGACGTGACGAGACTTCCAAATTTGGTGAGTTTTTGAGCGTGTTTAGGGGGTGAAAAATGAGGCTAAGCGCAAAAAAAAATATATAATAATAATAAGAAGAAAAAACATTCGAAAAACAATATATAATTTCGCCACCAGGTAGTGGCCGCGCCCCCTTCGGGGGCGCGGCCACTCTGAGAGGGTCAGGGGAGGTCCTGGATGAGTGCGGGCCCTCCTTCGGAGGGCCCGCACTTTTGGCGACGACGAAATCCAAAAGAGACCTGCCGTTGGCTGGGCCTAGGGCCCACCCGTTGGCGAGGTCCCTAATAATAAACATTCGAAAAACAATATATAATTTCGCCACCAGGTAGTGGCCGACGCCCCCTTCGGGGGCGTCGGCCACTCTGGGAGGGTCAGGAGAGGGCCTGGATGAGTGCGGGCCCTCCTTCGGAGGGCCCGCACTTTTGGCGACGACGAAATCCAAAAGAGACCTGCCGTTGGCTGGGCTTAGGGCCCAGCCGTTGGCGAGGTCCCTAATTAAAGCTGCAAGCAGCATTGGTCGGGACCTCGAGATTGCCCGTCGGGGGGGTGGCTATGAACGGTTAATTAAAAAAAAAATTATTTAAGCAAAAAAAAAAAAAAAAAAAAAAAATTAGTACTTTTATTTTGAAAAAACGGCGTCGGAACCAGCTAATTAGCTAGTGATTTGTGACCGCAGCACCCCCATTAGACCACCTACCAAATTTCAGCTCAATCGGACAATGTTTGGTAGCATGCTAATGTGCATGCTATGCCGCAAGCTAGCGGATACACATGAAGAGCTCAGTGTGGTACTCCCCAGGTTGCCCCGATCCCGAATCTGGTCTTACTTCAATTCTAGTGTGAATGACACTGCACTTATGGAACAATAAATGTTTTTCAAAAACTTCCACCGACATGAATTATATGGCCTCAGGCCAGGCCTCCTACGGAGGTCAATGTGGGACGATGGAGTGACCTGGTGGAGTGCCGGGCCTAGGAGGCCCGGCCTTTGTCGGCGTAAACGAAGGTGTGATTGATCCAGCAATAAAGGTTTTTCACAAACTCTCACCGACATGAATTACATGTCTCAGGCCAGACCTCGTACAGGTTTTGCATGTCCTCATGACAGGAGAACATGAGACATGAGAGTGAGGTCAGGTCACATGAGAGTAACCTGACCTGAGAATGACTGGTGAGGTCACTCTCAGGTCAAACTGCAGGATATGACAGGCTGTCAATCACACAGCAGTGATGAGCCTGAAGCTACAGGAAGCTGCCCATATATGGAGTGATGCACTGACCAATCACAGTGGAGAATTTCACAGCTGCGCCGAGCGCGGACACTCTGACGTCAGAGTGTGAGACAGGGAGGATTATATTAGAAGATTTTGCGAACAACTGCTCTTAATCTATACTTATCGGGGGAGTATGTGGACAAAAATACCATACTTTTGTAGGAATTTTTGTCCTCTTTAATACTGTCTGGGTTTGGAAGCAGTCAGAGGTAAACTTTGGACACCAGGGGGCGCTGTTTGGCAGGAACGGCAGATTTGGCTCCATCCGCTATAGTGTTAAGATTTCGGACGAGAAAAATGTTACTGTGTCGCTTTAACTCGTCATTCTGGGGACTTGTTTTGGAATTTTCCCCACATATGTTACATCCTCTTGTTCGGCAGGGTCTCGTGGGCATGGCGATGCCCTCGGTTTGTGGCTGAGAGTCACGGTTTGCAAACAGTTAAGAGTAGTTCGGGGAGTTTAAAATCGTGGATTTTGGGGGAGAATTTTATGTTTCCCCATGTTAATGGATGACAGGAGCCAAAAAGGCGATTAGGGGGTGGGGAGCTTGGACGGCTAATAAAAATTAAACTGGACTAGGTAAGAAAATTTCCCTCTAGAGTTCAGTAGTAAACAATCTCCTGTATTTTTGTATATCTCAATTTAACCGATGCGATCTTCGCCCTATGAGGAGTTAAATTTTCCGTTTCTGCCTTTTTTTCCCTTTTTTGGGCGAACACCTTACTTTGAAATGCAAATAGCGGCCTTCCTGTTGGAGTTAGGTCAAAAGTTAGAGCGCGTGCGTCGTAGGGCTCGAGTAGACGAACAAATTTCGTATTCGCGACATTTCTCTACGACATTCCTACGGACCGTGGCGGGCGATTGCAATTTTGTAGGTGGCGCTAGAGAGCCATTTTTGGATTTTCTTGGAATGTTTTGACATGGTCACCGGCTCTATGCGATTTTTCACAAGCCTTCCAAATTTGGTGAGTTTTTGAGCGTGTCTAGGGGGTCAAATATGAGCGTAACGGCGAAAAAAATATAATTAAAGCTGCAAGCAGCATTGGTCGGGACCTCGAGATTGCCCGTCGGGGGGGTGGCTATGAACGGTTAATAAAAAAGACAATTTTTTAAGTTAAAAAAAAAAAAAAAAAAAAAAAAAGACTTTTATTTTGAAAAAACGGCGTCAAAACCAGCTAATTAGCTAGTGATTTGTGATCGCAGCAACCCCATTAGGCTACCTACCAAATTTCGGCTCAATCAGACAATGTTTGCGACCATGCTAGCAGACATGCTAAGCCGCAAGCTAGCCGAGCTGCCTGAAAATGTCTGTTAGGTACTCCCCAGATGGCCCCGATCCTGAATCTGGTCTTACTTCAATTGTAGTGTAAAAGACACAGCACTTATGGCACAATAAAGGTTTTTCAAAAACTTCCACCGACATGAATTACATGGCCTCAGGCCAAGCCTCCTACGGAGGTCAGTGTGGGACATGAGAGTGACCTGGTGGAGTGCCGGGCCTAGGAGGCCCGGCCTTTGTCGGCGTGAACGAAGGTGTGAATGATGCATCAATGAAGGTTTTTCACAAACTTCCACCGACATGAATTACATGTCTCAGGCCAGACCTCGTACAGGTTTTGCATGTCCTCATGACAGGAGAACATGAGACACGAGAGTGAGGTCAGGTCACATGAGAGTAACCTGACCTGAGAATGACTGGTGAGGTCACTCTCAGGTCAAACTGCAGGATATGACAGGCTGTCAATCACACAGCAGTGATGAGCCTGAAGCTACAGGAAGCTGCCCATATATGGAGTGATGCACTGACCAATCACAGTGGAGAATTTCACAGCTGCGCCGAGCGCGGACACTCTGACGGCAGAGTGAGCCAGAGAGGATTATATTAGAAGATTTTGCGAACAAGTGCTCTTAATCTATACTTATCGGGGGAGTATGTGGATAAAAATACCATACTTTTGTAGGAATTTTTGTCCTCTTTAAGATTGTGTACGCTTGGAAGCAGTCAGAGGTAAACTTTGGACACCAGGGTGCGCTGTTTGGCAGAAACGGCAGATTTGGCTCCATCCGCTATAGTGTTAAGATTTCGGACGAGAAAAATGTTACTGTGTCGCTTTAACTCGTCATTCTGGGGACTTGTTTTGGAATTTTCCCCACATATGTTACATCCTCTTGTTCGGCAGGGTCTCGCGGTAGTGGCGATGCCCTCGGTTTGTGGCTGAGAGTCACGGTTTGCAAACAGTTAAGAGTAGTTCGGGGAGTTTAAAATCGTTGATTTTGGGGGACAATTTTCGGTTTCCCCATGTTAATGGATGACAGGAGCCAAAAAGGCGATTAGGGGGTGGGGAGCTTGGACGGCTAATAAAAATTAAACTGGACTAGGTAAGAAAATTTCCCTCTAGAGTTCAGTAGTAAACAATCTCCTCTATTTTTGTATATCTCAATTTAACCGATGCGACCTTCGCCCTATGAGGAGTTAAATTTTCCGTTTCTGCCTTTTTTTCCCTTTTTTGGGCGAACACCTTACATTGAAAGGCAAATAGCCGGCTTCCTGTTGGAGTGAGGTCAAAAGTTAGAGCGCGTGAGTCGTAGGGCTCGAGTAGACGAACAAATTTCGTATTCGCGACATTTCTCTACGACATTCCTACGGACCGTGGCGGGCGATTAAAATTTTCTAGGTGGCGCTAGAGAGCCATTTTTTGACTTTGTGGGGATTTTATTTTATTTTATAAAATTTTTCGCCACTTCTGACGATCCTGCCAAATTTGGTGAGTTTTTGAGCGTGTTTAGGGGGTCAAATTAGAGCTCAAAGAGGCGTCAGGAGTCCCAAGAAAGAATAATAATAAACATTCGAAATACAATATATAATTTCGCCACCAGGTAGTGGCCGCGCCCCCTTTGGGGGCGCGGCCACTCTGAGAGGGTCAGGGGAGGTCGTGGATGAGTGCGGGCCCTCCTTCGGAGGGCCCGCACTTTTGGCGACGACGAATTCCAAAAGAGACCTGCCGTTGGCTGGGCTAGGGCCCAGCCGTTGGCGAGGTCCCTAATTAAAGCTGCAAGCAGCATTGGTCGGGACCTCGAGACTGCCCGTCGGGGGGGTGGCTATGAACGGTTCAAAATATTTCCTTAAATATTAAAAAAAAAAAAATTTATGACTTTTATTTTGAAAAAAACTGCGTCAAAACCAGCTAATTAGCTAGTGATTTGTGATCGCAGCAACTCCATTAGGCTACCTACCAAATTTCGGCTCAATCAGACAATGTTTCCTCGCATGCTAACAGGCATGCTAAGCCGCAAGCTAGCCGAGCTGCCTAAAAATGTCTGTTGGGTGCTCCCCAGATGGCCCCGATCCTGAATCTGGTCTTACTTCAATTCTAGTGTAAAAGACACAGCACTTATGGCACAATAAAGGTTTTTCAAAAACTTCCACCTACATGAATTATATGGCCTCAGGCCAGGCCTCCTACGGAGGTCAGTGTGTGACATGAGAGTGACCTGGTGGAGTGCCGGGCCTAGGAGGCCCGGCCTTTGTCGGCAGTGTGCGAAGGTGTGAATAATGCAATAAAGGTTTTTCACAAACTTCCACCGACATGAATTACATGTCTCAGGCCAGACCTCGTACAGGTTTTGCATGTCCTCATGACAGGAGAACATGAGACATGAGAGTGAGGTCAGGTCACATAAGAGTAACCTGACCTGAGAATGACTGCTGAGGTCACTCTCAGGTCAAACTGCAGGATATGACAGGCTGTCAATCACACAGCAGTGATGAGCCTGAAGCTACAGGAAGCTGCCCATATATGGAGTGATGCACTGACCAATCACAGTGGAGAATTTCACAGCTGCACCGAGCGCGGACACTCTGACGGCAGAGTGAGCCAGAGAGGATTATATTAGAAGATTTTGCGAACAACTGCTCTTAATCTATACTTATCGGGGGAGTATGTGGATAAAAATACCATACTTTTGTAGGAATTTTTGTCCTCTTTAATAGTGTGTGGGTTTGGAAGCAGTCAGAGGTAAACTTTGGACACCAGGGGGCGCTGTTTGGCAGGAACGGCAGATTTGGCTCCATCCGCTATAGTGTTAAGATTTCGGACGAGAAAAATTTTACTGTGTCGCTTTAACTCGTCATTCTGGGGACTTGTTTTGGAATTTTCCCCACATATGTTACATCCTCTTGTTCGGCAGGGTCTCGTGTACGTGGCGATGCCCTCGGTTTGTGGCTGAGAGTCACGGTTTGCAAACAGTTAAGAGTAGTTCGGGGAGTTGTAAATCGTTGATTTTCGGCGAGAATTTTCCGTTTCCCCATGTTAATGGATGACAGGAGCCAAAATGCCGATTAGGGGGTGGGGAGCTTGGACGGCTAATAAAAATTAAACTGGACTAGGTAAGAAAATTTCCCTCTAGAGTTCAGTAGTAAACAATCTCCTCTATTTTTGTATATCTCAATTTAACCGATGCGACCTTCGCCCTATGAGGAGTTAAATTTTCCGTTTCTGCCTTTTTTTCCCTTTTTTGGGCGAATACCTTACATTGAAAGGCAAATAGCCGGCTTCCTGTTGGAGTTAGGTCAAAAGTTAGAGCGCGTGAGTCGTAGGGGTCGAGTAGACGAAGAAGTTTCGTATTCGCTGTTTTTCTCTACGACATTCTTACGGACCGTGGCGGGTGATTGCAATTTTCTAGGTGGCGCTAGAGAGCCATTTTTGGATTTTTGGGGAATTTTTTGACGTGAGATTGTGGAGTGCCATACTTTTGACGAGTCTCCCAAATTTGGTGAGTTTTTGAGCGTGTTTAGGGGGTTCGGAGGGCCCGCACTTTTGGCGACGACGAAATCCAAAAGAGACCTGCCGTTGGCTGGGCCTAGGGCCCACCCGTTGGCGTGGTCCCTAATAATAATAATAAGAAAAAAAAACATTCGAAAAACAATATATAATTTCGCCACCAGGTAGTGGCCGCACCCCCTTCGGGGGCGCGGCCACTCTGACGGGGTCAGGAGAGTTCTGGATGAGTGTGGGGCCTCCTGCGGAGGCCCCACACTTTTGGCGACGACGAAATCCAAAAGAGACCTGCCGTTGGCTGGGCCTAGGGCCCACCCGTTGGCGAGGTCCCTAATAATAAGAAGAAAAAACATTCGAAAAACAATATACAATTTCGCCACCATGTAGTGGCCGCGCCCCCTTCGGGGGCGCGGCCACTCTGGGAGGGTCAGGGGAGTAACCGGATGAGTGTGGGGCCTCCTGCGGAGGCCCCACACTTTTGGCGACGACGAAATCCAAAAGAGACCTGCCGTTGGCTGGGCTTAGGGCCCAGCCGTTGGCGAGGTCCCTAATTAAAGCTGCAAGCAGCATTGGTCGGGACCTCGAGATTGCCCGTCGGGGGGGTGGCTATGAACGGTTAATAAAAAAAAAAATTATTTAAGAAAAAAAAAAAAAAAAAAAAATTAGGACTTTTATTTTGAAAAAACGGAGTCGGAACCAGCTAATTAGCTAGTGATTTGTGACCGCAGCACCCCCTTTAAGCCACCTACCAAATTTCAGCTCAATCAGACAATGTTTGCGACCATATTAGCAGGCATGCTAAGCCGCAAGCTAGCCGAGCTGCCTGAAAATGTCTGTTAGGTACTCCCCAGATGGCCCCGATCCTGAATCTGGTCTTACTTCAATCGTAGTGTAAAGGACACAGCACTTATGGCACAATAAAGGTTTTTCAAAAACTTCTACCGACATGAATTACATGGCCTCAGGCCAAGCCTCCTACAGAGGTCAGTGTGGGACATGAGAGTGACCTGGTGGAGTGCCGGGCCTAGGAGGCCCGGCCTTTGTCGGCGTGAACGAAGGTGTGAATGATGCATCAATGAAGGTTTTTCACAAACTTCCACCGACATGAATTACATGTCTCAGGCCAGACCTCGTACAGGTTTTGCATGTCCTCATGACAGGAGAACATGAGACATGAGAGTGAGGTCAGGTCACATGAGAGTAACCTGACCTGAGAATGACTGGTGAGGTCACTCTCAGGTCAAACTGCAGGATATGACAGGCTGTCAATCACACAGCAGTGATGAGCCTGAAGCTACAGGAAGCTGCCCATATATGGAGTGATGCACTGACCAATCACAGTGGAGAATTTCACAGCTGCGCCGAGCGCGGACACTCTGACGTCAGAGTGAGACGGGGAGGATTATATTCAAAGATTTTGCGAACAAGTGCTCTTAATCTATACTTATCGGGGGAGTATGTGGATAAAAATACCATACTTTTGTAGGAATTTTTGTCCTCTTTAAGACGGTGTACGCTTGGAAGCAGTCGGAGGTAAACTTTGGACACCAGGGGGCGCTGTTTGGCAGGAACGGCAGATTTGGCTCCATCCGCTATAGTGTTAAGATTTCGGACGAGAAAAATGTTACTGTGTCGCTTTAACTCGTCATTCTGGGGACTTGTTTTGGAATTTTCCCCACATATGTTACATCCTCTTGTTCGGCAGGGTCTCGCGGGCGTGGCGATGCCCTCGGTTTGTGGCTGAGAGTCACGGTTTGCAAACAGTTAAGAGTAGTTCGGGGAGTTGAAAATCGTTGATTTTGGGGGAGAATTTTCCGTTTCCCCATGTTAATGGATGACAGGAGCCAAAAAGGCGATTAGGGGGTGGGGAGCTTGGACGGCTAATAAAAATTAAACTGGACTAGGTAAGAAAAATTCCCTCTAAATATTTGTAGTAAACAATCTCCTCTATTTTTGTATATCTAAATTTAACCGATACGACCTTCGCCCTATGATGGTTTAGATTTTCCGTTTCGGCCTTTTTTTGCCTTTTTTGGGTGAACACCTTACTTTGAAAGGCAAATAGCGGCCTTCCTGTTGGAGTTAGGTCAAAAGTTAGAGCGCGTGAGTCGTAGGGCTCGAGTAGACGAAGAAATTTCGTATTCGCGACATTTCTGTACGACATTCCTATGGACCGTGGTGGGCGATTAAAATATTGTAGGTGGCGCTAGAGAGCCATTTTTGGACTTTCCTGGAATGTTTTGACATGGTCACCGGCTCTATGCGATTTTTCACGAGTCGTCCAAATTTGGTGAGTTTTTGAGCGTGTTTAGGGGGTGAAATATGAGCGTAATGGAGAAAAAAAATAAATATAGTATAATAATAAGAAACATTCGAAATACAATATAGAATTTCGCCACCAGGTAGTGGCCGACGCCCCCTTCGGGGGCGTCGGCCACTCTGGGAGGGTCAGGGGAGTAACCGGATGAGTGCGGGCCCTCCTTCGGAGGGCCCGCACTTTTGGCGACGACGAAATCCAAAAGAGACCTGCCGTTGGCTGGGCTTAGGGCCCAGCCGTTGGCGAGGTCCCTAATTAAAGCTGCAAGCAGCATTGGTCGGGACCTCGAGACTGCCCGTCGGGGGGGTGGCTATGAACGGTTAATTAAAAAAAATATTATTTAAGCAAAAAAAAAAAAATAGTACTTTTATTTTGAAAAAACGGCGTCGGAACCAGCTAATTAGCTAGTGATGTGTGACCGCAGCACCCCCATTAGGCAACCTACCAAATTTCAGTTCAATCGAACAATGTTTACTAGCATGCTAACGGGCATGCTATGCCGCAAGCTAGCGGATACACCTGAAAATCTCAGTGTGGTACTCCCCAGGTTGCCCCGATCCCAAATCTGGTCTTACTTCAATTCTAGTGTGAATGACACTGCACTTATGGAACAATAAAGGTTTTTCAAAAACTTCCACCGACATGAATTATATGGCCTCAGGCCAGGCCTCCTACGGAGGTCAGTGTGGGACATGAGACTGACCTGGTGGAGTGCCGGGCCTAGGAGGCCCGGCCTTTGTCGGCGTGAACGAAGGTGTGAATGATGCATCAATGAAGGTTTTTCACAAACTTTCACCGACATGAATTACATGTCTCAGGCCAGACCTCGTACAGGTTTTGCATGTCCTCATGACAGGAGAACATGAGACATGAGAGTGAGGTCAGGTCACATGAGAGTAACCTGACCTGAGAATGACTGGTGAGGTCACTCTCAGGTCAAACTGCAGGATATGACAGGCTGTCAATCACACAGCAGTGATGAGCCTGAAGCTACAGGAAGCTGCCCATATATGGAGTGATGCACTGACCAATCACAGTGGAGAATTTCACAGCTGCGCCGAGCGCGGACACTCTGACGTCAGAGTGAGACAGAGAGGATTATATTAGAAGATTTTGCGAACAACTGCTCTTAATCTATACTTATCGGGGGAGTATGTGGACAAAAATACCATACTTTTGTAGGAATTTTTGTCCTCTTTAATACTGTCTGGGTTTGGAAGCAGTCAGAGGTAAACTTTGGACACCAGGGGGCGCTGTTTGGCAGGAACGGCAGATTTGGCTCCATCCGCTATAGTGTTAAGATTTCGGACGAGAAAAATGTTACTGTGTCGCTTTAACTCGTCATTCTGGGGACTTGTTGTGGAATTTTCCCCACATATGTTACATCCTCTTGTTCGGCAGGGTCTCGTGTACGTGGCGATGCCCTCGGTTTGTGGCTGAGAGTCACGGTTTGCAAACAGTTAAGAGTAGTTCGGGGAGTTTTAAATCGTAGATTTTGAGGGAGAATTTTCGGTTTCCCCATGTTAATGGATGACAGGAGCCAAAAAGGCGATTAGGGGGTGGGGAGCTTGGACGGCTAATAAAAATTAAACTGGACTAGGTAAGAAAATTTCCCTCTAGAGTTCAGTAGTAAACAATCTCCTCTATTTTTGTATATCTCAATTTAACCGATACGGCCTTCGCCCTATGAGGAGTTAAATTTTCCGTTTCTGCCTTTTTTTCCCTTTTTTGGGCGAATACCTTACATTGAAAGGCAAATAGCCGGCTTCCTGTTGGAGTTAGGGCAAAAGTTAGAGCATGTGAGTCGTAGGGCTCGAGTAGACGAACAAATTTCGTATTCGCGACATTTCTCTACGACATTCCTACGGACCGTGGCGGGTGATTGCAATTTTCTAGGTGGCGCTAGAGAGCCATTTTTGGATTTTTTGGGAATTTTTTGACGTGAGATTGTGGAGTGCCACACTTTTGACGAGTCTCCCAAATTTGGTGAGTTTTTGAGCGTGTTTAGGGGGTTCGGAGGGCCCGCACTTTTGGCGACGACGAAATCCAAAAGAGACCTGCCGTTGGCTGGGCTTAGGGCCCAGCCGTTGGCGAGGTCCCTAATTAAAGCTGCAAGCAGCATTGGTCGGGACCTCGAGATTGCCCGTCGGGGGGGTGGCTATGAACGGTTAATTAAAAAAAAAATCAGTTAAGCAAAAAAAAAAAAAAAAAAAAATTAGTACTTTTATTTTGAAAAAACGGCGTCGGAACCAGCTAATTAGCTAGTGATTTGTGACCGCAGCACCCCCATTAGGCCACCTACCAAATTTCAGCTCAATCGAACAATGTTTACAAGCATGCTAACGGGCATGCTATGCCGCAAGCTAGCGGATACACCTGAAAATCTCAGTGTGGTACTCCCCAGGTTGCCCCGATCCCAAATCTGGTCTTACTTCAATTCTAGTGTGAATGACACTGCACTAATGGAACAATAAAGGTTTTTCAAAAACTTCCACCGACATGAATTATATGGCCTCAGGCCAGGCCTCCTACGGAGGTCAGTGTGTGACATGAGACTGACCTGGTGGAGTGCCGGGCCTAGGAGGCCCGGCCTTTGTCGGCGGTGTGCGAAGGTGTGAATGATGCCATAAAGGTTTTTCACAAACTTCCACCGACATGAATGTGAGGGCCTCAGGCCAGGTCTCGTACAGGTTTTGCATGTCCTCATGACAGGAGAACATGAGACATGAGAGTGAGGTCAGGTCACATGAGAGTAACCTGACTTGAGAATGACTGCTGAGGTCACTCTCAGGTCAAACTGCAGGATATGACAGGCTGTCAATCACACAGCAGTGATGAGCCTGAAGCTACAGGAAGCTGCCCATATATGGAGTGATGCACTGACCAATCACAGTGGAGAATTTCACAGCTGCGCCGAGCGCGGACACTCTGACGTCAGCGTGTGAGACAGGGAGGATTATATTAGAAGATTTTGCGAACAACTGCTCTTAATCTATACTTATCGGGGGAGTATGTGGATAAAAATACCATACTTTTGTAGGAATTTTTGTCGTCTTTAATACTGTGTGGGTTTGGAAGCAGTCAGAGGTAAACATTGGACACCAGGGGGCGCTGTTTGGCAGGAACGGCAGATTGGGCTCCATCCGCTATAGTGTTAAGATTTCGGACGAGAAAAATGTTACTGTGTCGCTTTAACTCGTCATTCTGGGGACTTGTTTTGGAATTTTCCCCACATATGTTACATCCTCTTGTTCGGCAGGGTCTCGCGGTCGTGGCGATGCCCTCGGTTTGTGGCTGAGAGTCACGGTTTGCAAACAGTTAAGAGTAGTTCGGGGAGTTTAAAATCGTTGATTTTCGGCGAGAATTGTCCGTTTCTCCATGTTAATGGATGACAGGAGCCAAAAAGCCGATTAGGGGGTGGGGAGCTTGGACGGCTAATAAAAATTAAACTGGACTAGGTAAGAAAATTTCCCTCTAGAGTTCAGTAGTAAACAATCTCCTCTATTTTTGTATATCTCAATTTAACCGATGCGACCTTCGCCCTATGAGGAGTTAACTTTTCCGTTTCTGCCTTTTTTTGCCTTTTTTGGGCGAACACCTTACTTTGAAAGGCAAGTAGCCGGCTTCCTGTTGGAGTTAGGTCAAAAGTTAGAGCGCGTGAGTCGTAGGGGTCGAGTAGACGAAGAAGTTTCGTATTCGCTGTTTTTCTCTACGACCTTCCTACGGACCGTGGCGGGTGATTGCAATTTTCTAGGTGGCGCTAGAGAGCCATTTTTGGATTTTTGGGGAATTTTTTGACGTGAGATTGTGGAGTGCCACACTTTTGACGAGTCTCCCAAATTTGGTGAGTTTTTGAGCGTGTTTAGGGGGTTCGGAGGGCCCGTACTTTTGGCGACGACGAAATCCAAAAGAGACCTGCCGTTGGCTGGGCCTAGGGCCCAGCCGTTGGCGAGGTCCCTAATTAAAGCTGCAAGCAGCATTGGTCGGGACCTCGAGATTGCCCGTCGGGGGGGTGGCTATGAACGGTTAATAAAAAAGAAAAATTTTTAAGCAAAAAAAAAAAAAAAAAAAAAAAGACTTTTATTTTGAAAAAACGGCATCAAAACCAGCTAATTAGCTAGTGATTTGTAATCGCAGCAACCCCATTAGGCTACCTACCAAATTTCGGCTCAATCAGACAATGTTTGCGACCATATTAGCAGGCATGCTAAGCCGCAAGCTAGCCGAGCTGCCTGAAAATGTCTGTTAGGTACTCCCCAGATGGCCCCGATCCTGAATCTGGTCTTACTTCAATCGTAGTGTAAAGGACACAGCACTTATGGCACAATAAAGGTTTTTCAAAAACTTCCACCTACATGAATTATATGGCCTCAGGCCAGGCCTCCTACGGAGGTCAGTGTGTGACATGAGACTGACCTGGTGGAGTGCCGGGCCTAGGAGGCCCGGCCTTTGTCGGCGGTGTGCGAAGGTGTGAATGATGCCATAAAGGTTTTTCACAAACTTCCACCGACATGAATTACATGTCTCAGGCCAGACCTCGTACAGGTTTTGCATGTCCTCATGACAGGAGAACATGAGACATGAGACTGAGGTCAGGTCACATGAGAGTAACCTGACCTGAGAATGACTGCTGAGGTCACTCTCAGGTCAAACTGCAGGATATGACAGGCTGTCAATCACACAGCAGTGATGAGCCTGAAGCTACAGGAAGCTGCCCATATATGGAGTGATGCACTGACCAATCACAGTGGAGAATTTCACAGCTGCGCCGAGCGCGGACACTCTGACGGCAGAGTGAGCCAGAGAGGATTATATTAGAAGATTTTGCGAACAACTGCTCTTAATCTATACTTATCGGGGGAGTATGTGGATAAAAATACCATACTTTTGTAGGAATTTTTGTCCTCTTTAATAGTGTGTGGGTTTGGAAGCAGTCAGAGGTAAACTTTGGACACCAGGGGGCGCTGTTTGGCAGGAACGGCAGATTTGGCTCCATCCGCTATAGTGTTAAGATTTCGGACGAGAAAAATTTTACTGTGTCGCTTTAACTCGTCATTCTGGGGACTTGTTTTGGAATTTTCCCCACATATGTTACATCCTCTTGTTCGGCAGGGTCTCGTGTACGTGGCGATGCCCTCGGTTTGTGGCTGAGAGTCACGGTTTGCAAACAGTTAAGAGTAGTTCGGGGAGTTGTAAATCGTTGATTTTCGGCGAGAATTTTCCGTTTCCCCATGTTAATGGATGACAGGAGCCAAAATGCCGATTAGGGGGTGGGGAGCTTGGACGGCTAATAAAAATTAAACTGGACTAGGTAAGAAAATTTCCCTCTAGAGTTCAGTAGTAAACAATCTCCTCTATTTTTGTATATCTCAATTTAACCGATGCGACCTTTGCCCTATGAGGAGTTAAATTTTCCGTTTCTGCCTTTTTTTCCCTTTTTTGGGCGAATACCTTACATTGAAAGGCAAATAGCCGGCTTCCTGTTGGAGTTAGGTCAAAAGTTAGAGCGCGTGAGTCGTAGGGGTCGAGTAGACGAAGAAGTTTCGTATTCGCTGTTTTTCTCTACGACATTCTTACGGACCGTGGCGGGTGATTGCAATTTTCTAGGTGGCGCTAGAGAGCCATTTTTGGATTTTTGGGGAATTTTTTGACGTGAGATTGTGGAGTGCCACACTTTTGACGAGTCTCCCAAATTTGGTGAGTTTTTGAGCGTGTTTAGGGGGTTCGGAGGGCCCGCACTTTTGGCGACGACGAAATCCAAAAGAGACCTGCCGTTGGCTGGGCCTAGGGCCCACCCGTTGGCGAGGTCCCTAATAATAAACATTCGAAAAACAATATATAATTTCGCCACCAGGTAGTGGCCGACGCCCCCTTCGGGGGCGTCGGCCACTCTGGGAGGGTCAGGAGAGGGCCTGGATGAGTGCGGGCCCTCCTTCGGAGGGCCCGCACTTTTGGCGACGACGAAATCCAAAAGAGACCTGCCGTTGGCTGGGCTTGGGGCCCAGCCGTTGGCGAGGTCCCTAATTAAAGCTGCAAGCAGCATTGGTCGGGACCTCGAGATTGCCCGTCGGGGGGGTGGCTATGAACGGTTAATTAAAAAAAATATTATTTCAGCAAAAAAAAAAAAAAAAAAAAATTTGTACTTTTATTTTGAAAAAACGGCGTCAAAACCAGCTAATTAGCTAGTGATTTGTGATTGCAGCACCCCCATTAGGCTACCTACCAAATTTCGGCTCAATCGGACAATGCTTGCTCGCATGCTAACAGGCATGCTAAGCCGCAAGCTAGCCGAGCTGCCTGAAAATGTCTGTTGGGTACTCCTCAGATGGCCCCGATCCTGAATCTGGTCTTACTTCAATTGTAGTGTGAATGACACTGCACTTATGGAACAATAAAGGTTTTTCAAAAACTTCCACCGACATACATATGAGGGCCTCAGGCCAAGCCTCCTACAGCGGTCAGTGTGGGACGATTGAGTGACCTGGTGGAGTGCCGGGCCTAGGAGGCCCGGCCTTTGTCGGCGGTGCACGGTGTGAATGACGCAGCACTTATCGAACATGAAAGGTCTTTCAAAAACTTCCACCGACATGAATTTGAGGGCCTCAGGCCAGGTCTCATACAGGTTTTGCATGTCCTCATGACAGGAGAACATGAGACATGAGAGTGAGGTCAGGTCACATGAGAGTAACCTGACCTGAGAATGACTGGTGAGGTCACTCTCAGGTCAAACTGCAGGATATGACAGGCTGTCAATCACACAGCAGTGATGAGCCTGAAGCTACAGGAAGCTGCCCATATATGGAGTGATGCACTGACCAATCACAGTAGAGAATTTCACAGCTGCGCCGAGCGCGGACACTCTGACGTCAGAGTGAGGCAGAGAGGATTATATTAGAAGATTTTGCGAACAACTGCTCTTAATCTATACTTATCGGGGGAGTATGTGGATAAAAGTACCATACTTTTGTAGGAATTTTTGTCGTCTTTAATACTGTGTGGGTTTGGAAGCAGTCAGAGGTAAAGTTTGGACACCAGGGGGCGCTGTTTGGCAGGAACGGCAGATTTGGCTCCATCCGCTATAGTGTTAAGATTTCGGACGAGAAAAATGTTACTGTGTCGCTTTAACTCGTCATTCTGGGGACTTGTTTTGGAATTTTCCCCACATATGTTACATCCTCTTGTTCGGCAGGGTCTCGTGTACGTGGCGATGCCCTCGGTTTGTGGCTGAGAGTCACGGTTTGCAAACAGTTAAGAGTAGTTCGGGGAGTTCAAAATCGTTGATTTTGGGGGAGAATTTTCGGTTTCCCCATGTTAATGGATGACAGGAGCCAAAAAGGCGTTTAGGGGGTGGGGAGCTTGGACGGCTAATAAAAATTAAACTGGACTAGGTAAGAAAATTTCCCTCTAGTGTTCAGTAGTAAACAATCTCCTCTATTTTTGTATATCTCAATTGAACCGATGCGACCTTCGCCCTATGAGGAGTTAAATTTTCCGTTTCTGCCTTTTTTTCCCTTTTTTTGGCGAACACCTTACTTTGAAAGGCAAATAGCCTGCTTCCTGTTGGAGTTAGGTCAAAAGTTAGAGCGCGTGAGTCGTAGGGCTCGAGTAGACGAAGAAGTTTCGTATTCGCGACATTTCTCTACGACATTCCTACGGAGCGTGGCGGGTGATTTAAATTTTCTAGGTGGCGCTAGAGAGCCATTTTTGGACTTTCCTGGAATGTTTTTACATCATCTTCTGAAGGCTGCGACTTTTCACGAGCCATCCAAATTTGGTGAGTTTTTGAGTGTGGCTAGGGGGTCAAATATGAGCAAAAGTGAAAAGAAAAAAAATTAAAGCTGCAAGCAGCATTGGTCGGGACCTCGAGATTGCCCGTCGGGGGGGTGGCTATGAACGGTTCAAAATATTTGCTTAAATATTAAAAAAAAAAAAAAAAAAATTTGTATGACTTTTATTTTGAAAAAACTGCGTCAAAATCAGCTAATTAGTTAGTGATTTGTGATCGCGGCAACCCCATTAGGCTACCTACGAAATTTCGGCTCAATCCGACAATGTTTGCTCGCATGCTAACAGGCATGCTAAGCCGCAAGCTAGCCGAGCTGCCTGAAAATGTCTCTTGGGTACTCCCCAGATGGCCCCGATCCTGAATGTGGTCTTACTTCAATTCTAGTGTAAAAGACACAGCACTTATGGCACAATAACGGTTTTTCAAAAACTTCCACCGACATGAATTATATGGCCTCAGGCCAGGCCTCCTACGGAGGTCAGTGTGTGACATGAGTGACCTGGTGGAGTGCCGGGCCTAGGAGGCCCGGCCTTTGTCGGCGGTGTACAAAGTTGTGAATGATGCAGCAATAAAGGTTTTTCACAAACTTCCACCGACATGAATTACATGTCTCAGGCCAGGCCTCCTACAGAGGTCAATGTGGGACATGACAGTGACCTGGTGGAGTGCCGGGCCTAGGAGGCCCGGCCTTTTTGTCGTCGGTGTGCGAAGGTGTGAATGATGCAGCAATAAAGGTTTGTCACAAACTTCCACCGACATGAATTACATGTCTCAGGCCAGGCCTCGTACAGAGGTCAGTGTGGGGCGATAGAGTGACCTGGTGGAGTGCCGGGCCTAGGAGGCCCGGCCTTTGTCGGTGGTGTACGAAACTTATGAAACATGAAAGGTTTTTCAAAAACTTCCACCGACATGAATTTGAGGGCCTTTGTCAGTTGTGTACGGATTACAAAAGGAACCTGGCCTTTAACAAAGTGCTGCATAAGCCAGCAGGTCAGCCCATAGAGCAGCACTGTAATGTCCCTGGCTCTCCATGCTGTCAATCACACAGCAGTGATGAGCCTGAAGCTACAGGAAGCTGCCCATATATGGAGTGATGCACTGACCAATCACAGTGGAGAATTTCACAGCTGCACCGAGCGCGGACACTCTGACGTCAGAGTGAGACAGAGAGGATTATATTAGAAGATTTTGCGAACAACTGCTCTTAATCTATACTTATCGGGGGAGTATGTGGATAAAAATACCATACTTTTGTAGGAATTTTTGTACTCTTTCAGACTGTGTGGGCTTGGAAGCAGTCAGAGGTAAACTTTGGACACCAGGGGGCGCTGTTTGGCGGTAACGCCCGATATCTCCCATTAGGATTCAATGTAAACATTTTGGACGAACAAAATGTTACTGTGTCGCTTTAACTCGTCATTCTGGGGACTTGTTTTGGAATTTTCCCCACATATGTTACATCCTCTTGTTCGGCAGGGTCTCGTGGGCGTGGCGATGCCCTCGGTTTGTGGCTGAGAGTCACGGTTTGCAAACAGTTAAGAGTAGTTCGGGGAGTTTAAAATCGTTGATTTTGGGGGAGAATTTTATGTTTCCCCATGTTAATGGATGACAGGAGCCAAAAAGGCGATTAGGGGGTGGGGAGCTTGGACGGCTAATAAAAATTAAACTGGACTAGGTAAGAAAATTTCCCTCTAAATATTTGTAGTAAACAATCTCCTCTATTTTTGTATATCTCAATTTAACCGATACGACCTTCGCCCTATGATGGTTTAGATTTTCCGTTTCGGCCTTTTTTTGCCTTTTTTGGGTGAACACCTTACTTTGAAAGGCAAATAGCCGGCTTCCTGTTGGAGTTAGGTCAAAAGTTAGAGCGCGTGAGTCGTAGGGCTCGAGTAGACGAAGAAGTTTTGTATTCGCGACATTTCTCTACGACATTCCTACGGACCGTGGCGGGCGATTGCAATTTTCTAGGTGGCGCTAGAGAGCCATTTTTGGATTTTCTTGGAATGTTTTGACATGGTCACCGGCTCTATGCGATTTTTCACGAGCCATCCAAATTTGGTGAGTTTTTGAGCGTGTCTAGGGGGTCAAATATGAGCGTAACGGCGAAAAAAATATAATAATAATTAAAGCTGCAAGCAGCATTGGTCGGGACCTCGAGATTGCCCGTCGGGGGGGTGGCTATGAACGGTTAATTAAAAAAAAAATTATTTAAGCAAAAAAAAAAAAAAAAAAAAAAAAATTAGTACTTTTATTTTGAAAAAACGGCGTCGGAACCAGCTAATTAGCTAGTGATTTGTGACCGCAGCACCCCCATTAGACCACCTACCAAATTTCAGCTCAATCGGACAATGTTTGGTAGCATGCTAATGTGCATGCTATGCCGCAAGCTAGCGGATACACATGAAGAGCTCAGTGTGGTACTCCCCAGGTTGCCCCGATCCCGAATCTGGTCTTACTTCAATTCTAGTGTGAATGACACTGCACTTATGGAACAATAAATGTTTTTCAAAAACTTCCACCGACATGAATTATATGGCCTCAGGCCAGGCCTCCTACGGAGGTCAATGTGGGACGATGGAGTGACCTGGTGGAGTGCCGGGCCTAGGAGGCCCGGCCTTTGTCGGCGTAAACGAAGGTGTGATTGATCCAGCAATAAAGGTTTTTCACAAACTCTCACCGACATGAATTACATGTCTCAGGCCAGACCTCGTACAGGTTTTGCATGTCCTCATGACAGGAGAACATGAGACATGAGAGTGAGGTCAGGTCACATGAGAGTAACCTGACCTGAGAATGACTGGTGAGGTCACTCTCAGGTCAAACTGCAGGATATGACAGGCTGTCAATCACACAGCAGTGATGAGCCTGAAGCTACAGGAAGCTGCCCATATATGGAGTGATGCACTGACCAATCACAGTGGAGAATTTCACAGCTGCGCCGAGCGCGGACACTCTGACGTCAGAGTGTGAGACAGGGAGGATTATATTAGAAGATTTTGCGAACAACTGCTCTTAATCTATACTTATCGGGGGAGTATGTGGACAAAAATACCATACTTTTGTAGGAATTTTTGTCCTCTTTAATACTGTCTGGGTTTGGAAGCAGTCAGAGGTAAACTTTGGACACCAGGGGGTGCTGTTTGGCAGGAACGGCAGATTTGGCTCCATCCGCTATAGTGTTAAGATTTCGGACGAGAAAAATGTTACTGTGTCGCTTTAACTCGTCATTCTGGGGACTTGTTTTGGAATTTTCCCCACATATGTTACATCCTCTTGTTCGGCAGGGTCTCGTGGGCGTGGCGATGCCCTCGGTTTGTGGCTGAGAGTCACGGTTTGCAAACAGTTAAGAGTAGTTCGGGGAGTTTAAAATCGTGGATTTTGGGGGAGAATTTAATGTTTCCCCATGTTAATGGATGACAGGAGCCAAAAAGGCGATTAGGGGGTGGGGAGCTTGGACGGCTAATAAAAATTAAACTGGACTAGGTAAGAAAATTTCCCTCTAGAGTTCAGTAGTAAACAATCTCCTGTATTTTTGTATATCTCAATTTAACCGATGCGACCTTCGCCCTATGAGGAGTTAAATTTTCCGTTTCTGCCTTTTTTTCCCTTTTTTGGGCGAACACCTTACTTTGAAAGGCAAATAGCCGGCTTCCTGTTGGAGTTAGGTCAAAAGTTAGAGCGCGTGAGTCGTAGGGCTCGAGTAGACGAAGAAGTTTTGTATTCGCGACATTTCTCTACGACATTCCTACGGACCGTGGCGGGCGATTGCAATTTTCTAGGTGGCGCTAGAGAGCCATTTTTGGATTTTGTGTGAATTTTTTGACGTGAGATTGTGGAGTGCCACACTTTTGACGAGTCTCCCAAATTTGGTGAGTTTTTGAGCGTGTTTAGGGGGTTCGGAGGGCCCGCACTTTTGGCGACGACGAAATCCAAAAGAGACCTGCCGTTGGCTGGGCCTAGGGCCCACCCGTTGGCGAGGTCCCTAATAATAAACATTCGAAAAACAATATATAATTTCGCCACCAGGTAGTGGCCGCGCCCCCTTCGGGGGCGCGGCCACTCTGAGGGGGTCAGGAGAGTTCTGGATGAGTGTGGGGCCTCCTGCGGAGGCCCCACACTTTTGGCGACGACGAATTCCAAAAGAGACCTGCCGTTGGCTGGGCCTAGGGCCCACCCGTTGGCGAGGTCCCTAATAATATATAATAATAATAAGAAACATTCGAAATACAATATATAATTTCGCCACCAGGCGTCGGCCACTCTGGGAGGGTCAGGAGAGGGCCTGGATGAGTGCCTTCGGAGGGCCCGCACTTTTGGCGACGACGAAATCCAAAAGAGACCTGCCGTTGGCTGGGCACAGGGCCCAGCCGTTGGCGAGGTCCCTAAAAAGAAAAAACATTCGAAATACAATATATAATTTCGCCACCAGGTAGTGGCCGCGCCCCCTTCGGGGGCGCGGCCACTCTGAGAGGGTCAGGGGAGGTCCTGGATGAGTGCGGGCCCTCCTTCGGAGGGCCCGCACTTTTGGCGACGACGAAATCCAAAAGAGACCTGCCGTTGGCTGGGCCTAGGGCCCACCCGTTGGCGAGGTCCCTAATTAAAGCTGCAAGCAGCATTGGTCGGGACCTCGAGATTGCCCGTCGGGGGGGTGGCTATGAACGGTTCAAAATATTTGCTTAAATATTAAAAAAAAAAAAAAAAAATTTTTGTATGACTTTTATTTTGAAAAAACTGCGTCAAAATCAGCTAATTAGCTAGTGACTTGTGATCGCGGCAACCCCATTAGGCTACCTACCAAATTTCGGCTCAATCCGACAATGTTTGCTCGCATGCTAACAGGCATGCTAAGCCGCAAGCTAGCCGAGCTGCCTGAAAATGTCTCTTGGGTACTCCCCAGATGGCCCCGATCCTGAATGTGGTCTTACTTCAATTCTAGTGTAAAAGACACAGCACTTATGGCACAATAACGGTTTTTCAAAAACTTCCACCGACATGAATTATATGGCCTCAGGCCATGCCTCCTACGGAGGTCAGTGTGGGACATGAGAGTGACCTGGTGGAGTGCCGGGCCTAGGAGGCCCGGCTTTGTCGGCGGTGTACAAATTACAAAAGAGAGCTGCCGTTGGCCAGGCCTGCGGCCTGGCCTTTCGTAAACTGTGGCTCAAGCCCGTTGGGGTGGCCACGATCCTCTAGACCAGTTAATGATAATTTTTTAAGCGTTTAAAAAACAGTACTTTTTTTATTAGTTTTATTTTGAAAAAAACGGCCTCAAAACCAGCTAATTATGTAGTGATTCATGACTGCAGCGGCCTCATTAGGCCACCTACCAAATTTCAGCTCAATCGGATAATGTTTGTTAAAATGCTAACGGGCTTGCTAGGCCTATGAGATCCTGAAAATGTCACTGAGATGCTCCCCCTCCCCCTCCCCCGGTCCCCGGAGCAGGATTGCGCAATCCTGCTGTAGATTTTCACAGCAGGTGCACGTCACTTTGATCGTTAAGTGTGAGAGCTAGAGTGGGAGAGATATTTTCATAATTCCAAGATGTCGCAAAAAACTGCTCTTAATCTATACTTATCGGGGGAGTATGTGGATAAAAATACCATACTTTTATAGGAATTTTTGTCCTCTTTAAGATTGTGTACGTTTGGAAGCAGTCGGAGGTAAACTTTGGACACCAGGGGGCGCTGTTTGGCAGGAACGGCAGATTTGGCTCCATCCGCTATAGTGTTAAGATTTCGGACGAGAAAAATGTTACTGTGTCGCTTTAACTCGTCATTCTGGGGACTTGTTTTGGAATTTTCCCCACATATGTTACATCCTCTTGTTCGGCAGAGTCTCGCGGGCGTGGCGATGCCCTCGGTTTGTGGCTGAGAGTCACGGTTTGCAAACAGTTAAGAGTAGTTCGGGGAGTTTAAAATCGTTGATTTTGGGGGCGAATTTTCCGTTTCCCCATGTTAATGGATGACAGGAGCCAAAAAGGCGATTAGGGGGTGGGGAGCTTGGACGGCTAATAAAAATTAAACTGGACTAGGTAAGAAAAATTCCCTCTAAATTATTGTAGTAAACAATCTCCTCTATTTTTGTATATCTCAATTTAACCGATACGACCTTCGCCCTATGATGGTTTAGATTTTCCGTTTCGGCCTTTTTTTGCCTTTTTTGGGTGAACACCTTACTTTGAAAGGCAAATAGCGGCCTTCCTGTTGGAGTTAGGTCAAAAGTTAGAGCGCGTGAGTCGTAGGGCTCGAGTAGACGAATAAGTTTCGTATTCGCGACATTTCTCTACGACATTCCTACGGACCGTGGCGGGCGATTGCAATTTTCTAGGTGGCGCTAGAGAGCCATTTTTGGATTTTCATGGAATGTTTTGACATGGTCACCGGCTCTATGCGATTTTTCACGAGCCATCCAAATTCGGTGAGTTTTTGAGCGTGTTTAGGGGGTCAAATATGAGCGCAACGGAAAAGAAAGCGGAAAAATAATAAGAATTAAAGCTGCAAGCAGCATTGGTCGGGACCTCGAGATTGCCCGTCGGGGGGGTGGCTATGAACGGTTCAAAATATTTGCTTAAATATAAAAAAAAAAAAATAAAAAAAAAAATTTGTATGACTTTTATTTTGAAAAAACTGCGTCAAAACCAGCTAATTAGCTAGTGATTTGTGATCGCGGCAACCCCATTAGGCTACCTACCAAATTTCGGCTCAATCCGACAATGTTTGCTCGCATGCTAACAGGCATGCTAAGCCGCAAGCTAGCCGAGCTGCCTGAAAATGTCTCTTGGGTACTCCCCAGATGGCCCCGATCCTGAATGTGGTCTTACTTCAATTCTAGTGTAAAAGACATAGCACTTATGGCACAATAACGGTTTTTCAAAAACTTCCACCGACATGAATTATATGGCCTCAGGCCAGGCCTCCTACGGAGGTCAGTGTGGGACATGAGAGTGACCTGGTGGAGTGCCGGGCCTAGGAGGCCCGGCTTTGTCGGCGGTGTACAAATTACAAAAGAGAGCTGCCGTTGGCCAGGCCTGCGGCCTGGCCTTTCGTAAACTGTGGCTCAAGCCCGTTGGGGTGGCCACGATCCTCTAGACCAGTTAATGATCATTTTTTAAGCGTTTAAAAAAAAGTACTTTTTTAATTAGTTTTATTTTGAAAAAAACGGCCTCAAAACCAGCTAATTATGTAGTGATTCATGACCGCAGCGGCCCCATTAGGCCACCTACCAAATTTCAGCTCAATCGGATAATGTTTGTTAAAATGCTAACGGACATGCTAGGCCTATGTGATCCTGAAAATGTCACTGAGATGCTCCCCCTCCCCCTCCCCCGGTCCCCGGAGCAGGATTGCGCAATCCTGCTGTAGATTTTCACAGCAGCTGCACGTCACTTTGATCGTTAACTGAGAGACCTAGAGTGGGACAGAGTGAAGATGAATTCCAGAACTTTGCGAACAACTGCTCTGAATCCATAGTTATCGGGGGAGTATGTGGATAAAAATACCATACTTTTGTAGGAATTTTTGTCCTCTTTCAGAATGTGTGGGTTTGGAAGCAGTCAGAGGTAAACTTTGGACACCAGGGGGCGCTGTTTGGCGACAACGCCGGATATCTCCCATCAGGATTCAATGTAAAAATGTAGAACGAAAAAAATGTTACTCTGTCGCTTTAACTCGTCATTCTGGGGACTTGTTTTGGAATTTTCCCCACATATGTTACATCCTCTTGTTCGGCAGGGTCTCGCGGGCATGGCGATGCCCTCGGTTTGTGGCTGAGAGTCACGGTTTGCAAACAGTTAAGAGTAGTTCGGGGAGTTTAAAATCGTTGATTTTGGGGGAGAATTTTCGGTTTCCCCATGTTAATGGATGACAGGAGCCAAAAAGGCGATTAGGGGGTGGGGAGCTTGGACGGCTAATAAAAATTAAACTGGACTAGGTAAGAAAAATTCCCTCTAAATTTTTGTAGTATACAATCTCCTCTATTTTTGTATATCTCAATTTAACCGATACGACCTTCGCCCTATGATGGTTTAGATTTTCCGTTTCGGCCTTTTTCTCCCTTTTTTGGGCGAACACCTTACTTTGAAAGGCAAATAGCCGGCTTCCTGTTGGAGTTAGGTCAAAAGTTAGAGCGCGTGAGTCGTAGGGCTCGAGTAGACGAAGAAGTTTCGTATTCGCGACATTTCTCTACGACATTCCTACGGACCGTGGCGGGCGATTAAAAGGGTCTAGGTGGCGCTAGAGAGCCATTTTTGGATTTTCATGGAATGTTTTGACATGATCTTCTGAAGGCTGCGACTTTTCACGAGCCTGCCAAATTTGGTGAGTTTTTGAGCGTGTTTAGGGGGTCAAATTAGAGCCTAACGGAGAAAAAAGCAGAAAAATAAAAAGAAGAAAAAACATTCGAAATACAATATACAATTTCGCCACCAGGTAGTGGCCGACGCCCCCTTCGGGGGCGTCGGCCACTCTGGGAGGGTCAGGAGAGGGCCTGGATGAGTGCGGGCCCTCCTTCGGAGGGCCCGCACTTTTGGCGACGACGAAATCCAAAAGAGACCTGCCGTTGGCTGGGCCTAGGGCCCAGCCGTTGGCGAGGTCCCTAATTAAAGCTGCAAGCAGCATTGGTCGGGACCTCGAGATTGCCCGTCGGGGGGGTGGCTATGAACGGTTAATTAAAAAAAATATTATTTAAGCAAAAAAAAAAAAAAAAAAAAATTAGTACTTTTATTTTGAAAAAACGGCGTCGGAACCAGCTAATTAGCTAGTGATGTGTGACCGCAGCACCCCCATTAGGCCACCTACCAAATTTCAGCTCAATCGAACAATGTTTACTAGCATGCTAACGGGCATGCTATGCCGCAAGCTAGCGGATACACCTGAAAATCTCAGTGTGGTACTCCCCAGGTTGCCCCGATCCCAAATCTGGTCTTACTTCAATTCTAGTGATAATGACACTGCACTTATGGAACAATAAAAGTTTTTCAAAAACTTCCACCGACATGAATTATATGGCCTCAGGCCAGGCCTCCTACGGAGGTCAGTGTGTGACATGAGAGTGACCTGGTGGAGTGCCGGGCCTAGGAGGCCCGGCCTTTGTCGGCGTGAACGAAGGTGTGAATGATGCATCAATGAAGGTTTTTCACAAACTTCCACCGACATGAATTACATGTCTCAGGCCAGGTCTCATACAGGTTTTGCATGTCCTCATGACAGGAGAACATGAGACATGAGAGTGAGGTCAGGTCACATGAGAGTAACCTGACCTGAGAATGACTGGTGAGGTCACTCTCAGGTCAAACTGCAGGATATGACAGGCTGTCAATCACACAGCAGTGATGAGCCTGAAGCTACAGGAAGCTGCCCATATATGGAGTGATGCACTGACCAATCACAGTGGAGAATTTCACAGCTGCACCGAGCGCGGACACTCTGACGTCAGAGTGAGGCAGAGAGGATTATATTAGAAGATTTTGCGAACAAGTGCTCTTAATCTATACTTATCGGGGGAGTATGTGGATAAAAATACCATACTTTTGTAGGAATTTTTGTCCTCTTTAAGACGGTGTACGCTTGGAAGCAGTCGGAGGTAAACTTTTGACACCAGGGGGCGCTGTTTGGCAGGAACGGCAGATTTGGCTCCATCCGCTATAGTGTTAAGATTTCGGACGAGAAAAATGTTACTGTGTCGCTTTAACTCGTCATTCTGGGGACTTGTTTTGGAATTTTCCCCACATATGTTACATCCTCTTGTTCGGCAGGGTCTCGTGTACGTGGCGATGCCCTCGGTTTGTGGCTGAGAGTCACGGTTTGCAAACAGTTAGGAGTAGTTCGGGGAGTTTAAAATCGTTGATTTTGAGGGAGAATTTTCGGTTTCCCCATGTTAATGGATGACAGGATGGTGAGAGCCTATTTTGGGGTGGGGAGCTTGGACGGCTAATAAAAATTAAACTGGACTAGGTAAGAAAATTTCCCTCTAGTGTTCAGTAGTAAACAATCTCCTCTATTTTTGTATATCTCAATTTAACCGATGCGACCTTCGCCCTATGAGGAGTTAAATTTTCCGTTTCTGCCTTTTTTTCCCTTTTTTGGACGAACACCTTACTTTGAAAGGCAAATAGCCGGCTTCCTGTTAGAGTTAGGTCAAAAGTTAGAGCGCGTGAGTCGTAGGGCTCGAGTAGACGAACAAGTTTCGTATTCGCGACATTTCTCTACGACATTCCTACGGACCGTGGCGGGCGATTAAAAGGGTCTAGGTGGCGCTAGAGAGCCATTTTTGGATTTTCATGGAATGTTTTGACATGGTCACCGGCTCTATGCGATTTTTCACGAGCCATCCAAATTCGGTGAGTTTTTGAGCGTGTTTAGGGGGTCCAATCTGAGCGTAACGAAAAAGAAAAAAAACAAAAAATATATAATAATAATAAGAAGAAAAAACATTCGAAAAACAATATACAATTTCGCCACCAGGTAGTGGCCGCGCCCCCTTCGGGGGCGCGGCCACTCTGGGAGGGTCAGGGGAGTAACCGGATGAGTGTGGGGCCTCCTGCGGAGGCCCCACACTTTTGGCGACGACGAAATCCAAAAGAGACCTGCCGTTGGCTGGGCCTAGGGCCCACCCGTTGGCGAGGTCCCTAATTAAAGCTGCAAGCAGCATTGGTCGGGACCTCGAGATTGCCCGTCGGGGGGGTGGCTATGAACGGTTAATTAAAAAAAATATTATTTAAGCAAAAAAAAAAAAAAAAAAAAAATTTGTACTTTTATTTTGAAAAAACGGCGTCGGAACCAGCTAATTAGCTAGTGATTTGTGACCGCAGCACCCCCATTAGGCCACCTACCAAATTTCAGCTCAATCGAACAATGTTTACAAGCATGCTAACGGGCATGCTATGCCGCAAGCTAGCGGATACACCGGAAAATCTCAGTGTGGTACTCCCCAGGTTGCCCCGATCCCAAATCTGGTCTTACTTCAATTCTAGTGTGAATGACACTGCACTAATGGAACAATAAAGGTTTTTCAAAAACTTCCACCGACATGAATTATATGGCCTCAGGCCAGGCCTCCTACGGAGGTCAGTGTGTGACATGAGAGTGACCTGGTGGAGTGCCGGGCCTAGGAGGCCCGGCCTTTGTCGGCGGTGTGCGAAGGTGTGAATGATGCCATAAAGGTTTTTCACAAACTTCCACCGACATGAATGTGAGGGCCTCAGGCCAGGTCTCGTACAGGTTTTGCATGTCCTCATGACAGGAGAACATGAGACATGAGAGTGAGGTCAGGTCACATGAGAGTAACCTGACCTGAGAATGATTGGTGAGGTCACTCTCAGGTCAAACTGCAGGATATGACAGGCTGTCAATCACACAGCAGTGATGAGCCTGAAGCTACAGGAAGCTGCCCATATATGGAGTGATGCACTGACCAATCACAGTGGAGAATTTCACAGCTGCGCCGAGCGCGGACACTCTGACGTCAGAGTGAGCCAGAGAGGATTATATTAGAAGATTTTGCGAACAACTGCTCTTAATCTATACTTATCGGGGGAGTATGTGGATAAAAGTACCATACTTTTGTAGGAATTTTTGTCGTCTTTAATACTGTGTGGGTTTGGAAGCAGTCAGAGGTAAAGTTTGGACACCAGGGGGCGCTGTTTGGCAGGAACAGCAGATTTGGCTCCATCCGCTATAGTGTTAAGATTTTGGACGAGAAAAATGTTACTGTGTCGCTTTAACTCGTCATTCTGGGGACTTGTTTTGGAATTTCTCCCACATATGTTACATCCTCTTGTTCGGCAGGGTCTCGCGGTCGTGGCGATGCCCTCGGTTTGTGGCTGAGAGTCACGGTTCGCAAACAGTTAAGAGTAGTTCGGGGAGTTTAAAATCGTTGATTTTGAGGGAGAATTTTCGGTTTCCCCATGTTAATGGATGACAGGAGCCAAAAAGGCGATTAGGGGGTGGGGAGCTTGGACGGCTAATAAAAATTAAACTGGACTAGGTAAGAAAAATTCCCTCTAAATTATTGTAGTAAACAATCTCCTCTATTTTTGTATATCTCAATTTAACCGATACGACCTTCGCCCTATGATGGTTTAGATTTTCCGTTTCGGCCTTTTTCTCCCTTTTTTGGGCGAACACCTTACTTTGAAAGGCAAATAGCGGCCTTCCTGTTGGAGTTAGGTCAAAAGTTAGAGCGCGTGAGTCGTAGGGCTCGAGTAGACGAACAAATTTCGTATTCGCGACATTTCTGTACGACATTCCTACGGACCGTGGTGGGCGATTAAAATCTTCTAGGTGGCGCTAGAGAGCCATTTTTGGACTTTTTGGGGATTTTTTTAAATAAACCTCGAATGGAGCGCAGACATGACGAGTCTGCCAAATTTGGTGAGTTTTCGAGCGTGGTTAGGGGGTGAAAAATGAGGCTAAGCGCAAAAAAAAAAATATAATAATAAACATTCGAAAAACAATATATAATTTCGCCACCAGGTAGTGGCCGACGCCCCCTTCGGGGGCGTCGGCCACTCTGGGAGGGTCAGGAGAGGGCCTGGATGAGTGCGGGCCCTCCTTCGGAGGGCCCGCACTTTTGGCGACGACGAAATCCAAAAGAGACCTGCCGTTGGCTGGGCCTAGGGCCCACCCGTTGGCGAGGTCCCTAATTAAAGCTGCAAGCAGCATTGGTCGGGACCTCGAGACTGCCCGTCGGGGGGGTGGCTATGAACGGTTAATAAAAAAATATCTTATTTAAGTAAAAAAAATAAATAAATAAATTTGTACTTTTATTTTGAAAAAACGGCGTCGGAACCAGCTAATTAGCTAGTGATGTGTGACCGCAGCACCCCCATTAGGCAACCTACCAAATTTCAGCTCAATCGAACAATGTTTGCTCGCATGCTAACAGGCATGCTAAGCCGCAAGCTAGCCGAGCTGCCTGAAAATGTCTGTTGGGTACTCCCCAGGTTGCCCCGATCCTGAATCTGGTCTTACTTCAATTGTAGTGTAAAAGACACAGCACTTATGGAACAATAAAGGTTTTTCAAAAACTTCCACCGACATGAATTACATGTCTCAGGCCAGGCCTCCAACAAAGGTCAGTGTGTCACATGAGAGTGACCAGGTGGAGTGCCGGGCCTAGGAGGCCCGGCCTTTGTCGGCGTGAACGAAGGTGTGAATGATGCAGCAATAAGATTTTTCACAAACTTCCACTGACATGAATTACATGTCTGAGGCCAGGCCTCCAACAAAGGTCAGTGTGGGACATGAGAGTGACCTGGTGGAGTGCCGGGCCTAGGAGGCCCGGCTTTGTCTGCGGTGTACAAATTACAAAAGAGAGCTGCCGTTGGCCAGGCCTTCGGCCTGGCCTTTCGTAAACTGTGGCTCAAGCCCGTCGGGGTGGCCACGATCCTCTAGACCAGTTAATGATCATTTTTTAAGCGTAAAAAAAATAGTATTTTTTTAATTACTTTTATTTTGAAAAAAACGGCCTCAAAACCAGCTAATTATGTAGTGATTCATGACTGCAGCGGCCTCATTAGGCCACCTACCAAATTTCAGCTCAATCGGATAATGTTTGTTAAAATGCTAACGGGCTTGCTAGGCCTATGAGATTCTGAAAATGTCACTGAGATGCTCCCCCTCCCCCTCCCACCGGTCCCCGGAGCAGGATTGCGCAATCCTGTTGTAGATTTTCACAGCAGGTGCACGTCACTTTGATCGTTAACTGAGAGACCTAGAGTGGGACAGAGTGAAGATGAATTCCAGAACTTTCCGAACAACTGCTCTTAATCTATACTTATCAGGGGAGTATGTGGATAAAAATACCATACTTTTGTAGGAATTTTTGTCCTCTTTAATACTGTGTGGGTGTGGAAGCAGTCAGAGGTAAACTTTGGACACCAGGGTGCGCTGTTTGGCGACAACGCCGGATATCTCCCATCAGGATTCAATGTAAAAATGTAGAATGAAAAAAATGTTACTGTGTCGCTTTAACTCATCATTCTGGGGACTTGTTGTGGAATTTTCCCCACATATGTTACATCCTCTTGTTCGGCAGGGTCTCGCGGTAGTGACGATGCCCTCGGTTTGTGGCTGAGAGTCACGGTTTGCAAACAGTTAAGAGTAGTTCGGGGAGTTTAAAATCGTAGATTTTGGGGGAGAATTTTCGGTTTCCACATGTTAATGGATGACAGGAGCCAAAAAGGCGTTTAGGGGGTGGGGAGCTTGGACGGCTAATACAAATTAAACTGGACTAGGTAAGAAAAATTCCCTCTAAATTATTGTAGTAAACAATCTCCTCTATTTTTGTATATCTCAATTTAACCGATACGACCTTCGCCCTATGATGGTTTAGATTTTCCGTTTCGGCCTTTTTTTGCCTTTTTTGGGTGAACACCTTACTTTGAAAGGCAAATAGCCGGCTTCCTGTTGGAGTTAGGTCAAAAGTTAGAGCGCGTGAGTCGTAGGGCTCGAGTAGACGAACAAATTTCGTATTCGCGACATTTCTCTACGACATTCCTACGGACCGTGGCGGGCGATTGCAATTTTCTAGGTGGCGCTAGAGAGCCATTTTTGGATTTTCATAGAATGTTTTAACATGGTCACCGGCTCTATGCGATTTTTCACAAGCCATCCAAATTCGGTGAGTTTTTGAGCGTGTTTAGGGGGTCAAATATGAGCGCAACGGAAAAGAAAGCGGAAAAATAATAAGAATTAAAGCTGCAAGCAGCATTGGTCGGGACCTCGAGACTGCCCGTCGGGGGGGGTGGCTATGAACGGTTAATAAAAAATTATATTATTTAAGTAAAAAAAAAAAAATTTGGACTTTTATTTTGAAAATGCGGGGTCAAAACCAGCTAATTAGCTAGTGGTTTGTGACCGTAGCGCTCCCATTAGGCCACCTACCAAATTTCAGCTCAATCGGACAATGTTTGGTAGCATGCTAATGTGCATGCTATGCCGCAAGCTAGCGGATACACCTGAAAAGCTCAGTGTGGTACTCCCCAGGTTGCCCCGATCCCGAATCTGGTCTTACTTCAATTCTAGTGTGAATGACACTGCACTTATGGAACAATAAAGGTTTTTCAAAAACTTCCACCGACATGAATTATATGGCCTCAGGCCAGGCCTCCTACGGAGGTCAGTGTGTGACATGAGACTGACCTGGTGGAGTGCCGGGCCTAGGAGGCCCGGCCTTTGTCGGCGGTGTGCGAAGGTGTGAATGATGCAATAAAGGTTTTTCACAAACTTCCACCGACATGAATTACATGTCTCAGGCCAGACCTCGTACAGGTTTTGCATGTCCTCATGACAGGACAACATGAGACATGAGAGTGAGGTCAGGTCACATGAGAGTAACCTGACCTGAGAATGACTGGTGAGGTCACTCTCAGGTCAAACTGCAGGATATGACAGGCTGTCAATCACACAGCAGTGATGAGCCTGAAGCTACAGGAAGCTGCCCATATATGGAGTGATGCACTGACCAATCACAGTGGAGAATTTCACAGCTGCGCCGAGCGCGGACACTCTGACGTCAGAGTGAGCCAGAGAGGATTATATTAGAAGATTTTGCGAACAACTGCTCTTAATCTATACTTATCGGGGGAGTATGTGGATAAAAATACCATACTTTTGTAGGAATTTTTGTCCTCTTTAAGATTGTGTACGTTTGGAAGCAGTCGGAGGTAAACTTTGGACACCAGGGTGCGCTGTTTGGCGACAACGCCGGATATCTCCCATCAGGATTCAATGTAAAAATGTAGAATGAAAAAAATGTTACTGTGTCGCTTTAACTCGTCATTCTGGGGACTTGTTGTGGAATTTTCCCCACATATGTTACATCCTCTTGTTCGGCAGGGTCTCGTGCGCGTGGCGATGCCCTCGGTTTGTGGCTGAGAGTCACGGTTTGCAAACAGTTAAGAGTAGTTCGGGGAGTTTTAAATCGTTGATTTTCGGCGAGAATTTTCCGTTTCCCCATGTTAATGGATGACAGGAGCCAAAAAGCCGATTAGGGGGTGGGGAGCTTGGACGGCTAATAAAAATTAAACTGGACTAGGTAAGAAAAATTCCCTCTAAATATTTGTAGTAAACAATCTCCTCTATTTTTGTATATCTCAATTTAACCGATACGACCTTCGCCCTATGATGGTTTAGATTTTCCGTTTCTGCCTTTTTTTGCCTTTTTTGGGCGAACACCTTACTTTGAAAGGCAAATAGCGGCCTTCCTGTTGGAGTTAGGTCAAAAGTTAGAGTGCGTGAGTCGTAGGGGTCGAGTAGACGAAGAAGTTTCGTATTCGCTGTTTTTCTCTACGACATTCCTACGGACCGTGGCGGGTGATTGCAACTTTCTAGGTGGCGCTAGAGAGCCATTTTTGGATTTTTTGGGAATTTTTTGACGTGAGATTGTGGAGTGCCACACTTTTGACGAGTCTCCCAAATTTGGTGAGTTTTTGAGCGTGTTTAGGGGGTTCGGAGGGCCCGCACTTTTGGCGACGACGAATTCCAAAAGAGACCTGCCGTTGGCTGGGCCTAGGGCCCACCCGTTGGCGAGGTCCCTAATTAAAGCTGCAAGCAGCATTGGTCGGGACCTCGAGACTGCCCGTCGGGGGGGTGGCTATGAACGGTTCAAAATATTTGCTTAAATATAAAAAAAAAAAAAAAAAAAATTTTGTATGACTTTTATTTTGAAAAAACTGCGTCAAAACCAGCTAATTAGCTAATGATTTGTGATCGCAGCAACCCCATTAGGCTACCTACCAAATTTCGGCTCAATCAGACAATGTTTGCTCGCATGCTAACAGGCATGCTAAGCCGCAAGCTAGCCGAGCTGCCTGAAATTGTCTCTTGGGTACTCCCCAGATGGCCCCGATCCTGAATGTGGTTTTACTTCAATTCTAGTGTAAAAGACACAGCACTTATGGCACAATGAAGGTTTTTCAAAAACTTCCACCGACATGAATTATATGGCCTCAGGCCAGGCCTCCTACGGAGGTCAGTGTGTGACATGAGAGTGACCTGGTGGAGTGCCGGGCCTAGGAGGCCCGGCCTTTGTCGGCGGTGTGCGAAGGTGTGAATGATGCCATAAAGGTTTTTCAAAAACTTCCACCTACATGAATTATATGGCCTCAGGCCAGGCCTCCTACGGAGGTCAGTGTGTGACATGAGAGTGACCTGGTGGAGTGCCGGGCCTAGGAGGCCCGGCCTTTGTCGGCAGTGTGCGAAGGTGTGAATGATGCAATAAAGGTTTTTCAAAAACTTCCACCTACATGAATTATATGGCCTCAGGCCAGGCCTCCTACGGAGGTCAGTGTGTGACATGAGAGTGACCTGGTGGAGTGCCGGGCCTAGGAGGCCCGGCCTTTGTCGGCAGTGTGCGAAGGTGTGAATGATGCAATAAAGGTTTTTCACAAACTTCCACCGACATGAATTACATGTCTCAGGCCAGACCTCGTACAGGTTTTGCATGTCCTCATGACAGGAGAACATGAGACATGAGAGTGAGGTCAGGTCACATAAGAGTAACCTGACCTGAGAATGACTGCTGAGGTCACTCTCAGGTCAAACTGCAGGATATGACAGGCTGTCAATCACACAGCAGTGATGAGCCTGAAGCTACAGGAAGCTGCCCATATATGGAGTGATGCACTGACCAATCACAGTGGAGAATTTCACAGCTGCACCGAGCGCGGACACTCTGACGGCAGAGTGAGCCAGAGAGGATTATATTAGAAGATTTTGCGAACAACTGCTCTTAATCTATACTTATCGGGGGAGTATGTGGATAAAAATACAATACTTTTGTAGGAATTTTTGTCCTCTTTAATAGTGTATGGGTTTGGAAGCAGTCGGAGGTAAACTTTGGACACCAGGGGGCGCTGTTTGGCAGGAACGGCAGATTTGGCTCCATCCGCTATAGTGTTAAGATTTCGGACGAGAAAAATTTTACTGTGTCGCTTTAACTCGTCATTCTGGGGACTTGTTTTGGAATTTTCCCCACATATGTTACATCCTCTTGTTCGGCAGGGTCTCGTGTACGTGGTGATGCCCTCGGTTTGTGGCTGAGAGTCACGGTTTGCAAACAGTTAAGAGTAGTTCGGGGAGTTGTAAATCGTTGATTTTCGGCGAGAATTTTCCGTTTCCCCATGTTAATGGATGACAGGAGCCAAAATGCCGATTAGGGGGTGGGGAGCTTGGACGGCTAATAAAAATTAAACTGGACTAGGTAAGAAAATTTCCCTCTAGAGTTCAGTAGTAAACAATCTCCTCTATTTTTGTATATCTCAATTTAACCGATGCGACCTTCGCCCTATGAGGAGTTAAATTTTCCGTTTCTGCCTTTTTTTCCCTTTTTTGGGCGAATACCTTACATTGAAAGGCAAATAGCCGGCTTCCTGTTGGAGTTAGGTCAAATGTTAGAGCGCGTGAGTCGTAGGGGTCGAGTAGACGAAGAAGTTTCGTATTCGCTGTTTTTCTCTACGACATTATTACGGACCGTGGCGGGTGATTGCAATTTTCTAGGTGGCGCTAGAGAGCCATTTTTGGATTTTTGGGGAATTTTTTGACGTGAGATTGTGCAGTGCCACACTTTTGACGAGTCTCCCAAATTTGGTGAGTTTTTGAGCGTGTTTAGGGGGTTCGGAGGGCCCGCACTTTTGGCGACGACGAAATCCAAAAGAGACCTGCCGTTGGCTGGGCCTAGGGCCCACCCGTTGGCGAGGTCCCTAATTAAAGCTGCAAGCAGCATTGGTCGGGACCTCGAGACTGCCCGTCGGGGGGGGGTGGCTATGAACGGTTAATAAAAAAGACAATTTTTTAAGTAAAAAAAAAAAAAAAAAAAAAAAGACTTTTATTTTGAAAAAACGGCGTCAAAACCAGCTAATTAGCTAGTGATTTGTGATCGCAGCAACCCCATTAGGCTACCTACCAAATTTCGGCTCAATCAGACAATGTTTGCGACCATGCTAGCAGGCATGCTAAGCCGCAAGCTAGCCGAGCTGCCTGAAAATGTCTGTTGGGTACTCCCCAGATGGCCCCGATCCTGAATCTGGTCTTACTTCAATTGTAGTGTAAAAGACACAGCACTTATGGCACAATAAAGGTTTTTCAAAAACTTCCACCGACATGAATTACATGGCCTCAGGCCAGGCCTCCTACAGAGGTCAGTGTGTGACATGAGAGTGACCTGGTGGAGTGCCGGGCCTAGGAGGCCCGGCCTTTGTCGGCGTGAACGAAGGTGTGAATGATGCAGCATTAAAGCTTTTTCAAAAACTTCCACCGACTTCCATCGTACAAAGGTCAGTGTGGGACGATGGAGTGACCTGGTGGAGTGCCGGGCCTAGGAGGCCCGGCCTTTGTCGGCAGTGTGCAAAGGTGTGAATGATGCAATAAAGGTTTTTCACAAACTTCCACCGACATGAATTACATGTCTCAGGCCAGACCTCGTACCGGTTTTGCATGTCCTCATGACAGGAGAACATGAGACATGAGAGTGAGGTCAGGTCACATGAGAGTAACCTGACCTGAGAATGACTGGTGAGGTCACTCTCAGGTCAAACTGCAGGATATGACAGGCTGTCAATCACACAGCAGTGATGAGCCTGAAGCTACAGGAAGCTGCCCATATATGGAGTGATGCACTGACCAATCACAGTGGAGAATTTCACAGCTGCACCGAGCGCGGACACTCTGACGTCAGAGTGAGACAGGGAGGATTATATTCAAAGATTTTGCGAACAAGTGCTCTTAATCTATACTTATCGGGGGAGTATGTGGATAAAAATACCATACTTTTGTAGGAATTTTTGTCCTCTTTAAGACGGTGTACGCTTGGAAGCAGTCGGAGGTAAACTTTGGACACCAGGGGGCGCTGTTTGGCAGGAACGGCAGATTTGGCTCCATCCGCTATAGTGTTAAGATTTCGGACGAGAAAAATGTTACTGTGTCGCTTTAACTCGTCATTCTGGGGACTTGTTTTGGAATTTTCCCCACATATGTTACATCCTCTTGTTCGGCAGGGTCTCGCGGTCGTGGCGATGCCCTCGGTTTGTGGCTGAGAGTCACGGTTTGCAAACAGTTAAGAGTAGTTCGGGGAGTTTAAAATCGTTGATTTTGGGGGACAATTTTCGGTTTCCCCATGTTAATGGATGACAGGAGCCAAAAAGGCGATTAGGGGGTGGGGAGCTTGGACGGCTAATAAAAATTAAACTGGACTAGGTAAGAAAATTTCCCTCTAGAGTTCAGTAGTAAACAATCTCCTCTATTTTTGTATATCTCAATTTAACCGATGCGACCTTCGCCCTATGAGGAGTTAAATTTTCCGTTTCTGCCTTTTTTTGCCTTTTTTGGGTGAACACCTTACTTTGAAAGGCAAATAGCGGCCTTCCTGTTGGAGTTAGGTCAAAAGTTAGAGCGCGTGAGTCGTAGGGCTCGAGTAGACGAACAAATGTCGTATTCGCTGTTTTTCTCTACGACATTCCTACGGACCGTGGCGGGCGATTAAAATCTACTAGGTGGCGCTAGAGAGCCATTTTTGGACTTTTGGGGGATTTTTTTACAGAAACCTCGAATGGAGCGCAGACGTGACGAAACTTCCAAATTTGGTGAGTTTTCGAGCATGTTTAGGGGGTGAAAAATTAGTGAGAGCGCAAAAAAAACGGAATAAGAAGAAACATTCGAAATACAATATATAATTTCGCCACCAGGTAGTGGCCGCGCCCCCTTCGGGGGCGCGGCCACTCTGAGGGGGTCAGGAGAGTTCTGGATGAGTGCGGGCCCTCCTTCGGAGGGCCCGCACTTTTGGCGACGACGAAATCCAAAAGAGACCTGCCGTTGGCTGGGCCTAGGGCCCACCCGTTGGCGAGGTCCCTAATTAAAGCTGCAAGCAGCATTGGTCGGGACCTCGAGACTGCCCGTCGGGGGGGGGTGGCTATGAACGGTTAATAAAAAAGACAATTTTTTAAGTAAAAAAAAAAAAAAAAAAAAAAAAAAGACTTTTATTTTGAAAAAACGGCGTCAAAACCAGCTAATTAGCTAGTGATTTGTGATCGCAGCAACCCCATTAGGCTACCTACCAAATTTCGGCTCAATCAGACAATGTTTGCGACCTTGCTAGCAGGCATGCTAAGCCGCAAGCTAGCAGAGCTGCCTGAAAATGTCTGTTGGGTACTCCCCAGATGGCCCCGATCCCGAATCTGGTCTTACTTCAATTGTAGTGTGAATGACACTGCACTTATGGAACAATAAATGTTTTTCAAAAACTTCCACCGACATGAATTATATGGCCTCAGGCCAGGCCTCCTACGGAGGTCAATGTGGGACGATGGAGTGACCTGGTGGAGTGCCGGGCCTAGGAGGCCCGGCCTTTGTCGGCGTAAACGAAGGTGTGATTGATCCAGCAATAAAGGTTTTTCACAAACTCTCACCGACATGAATTACATGTCTCAGGCCAGACCTCGTACAGGTTTTGCATGTCCTCATGACAGGAGAACATGAGACATGAGAGTGAGGTCAGGTCACATGAGAGTAACCTGACCTGAGAATGACTGGTGAGGTCACTCTCAGGTCAAACTGCAGGATATGACAGGCTGTCAATCACACAGCAGTGATGAGCCTGAAGCTACAGGAAGCTGCCCATATATGGAGTGATGCACTGACCAATCACAGTGGAGAATTTCACAGCTGCGCCGAGCGCGGACACTCTGACGTCAGAGTGAGCCAGAGAGGATTATATTAGAAGATTTTGCGAACAAGTGCTCTTAATCTATACTTATCGGGGGAGTATGTGGATAAAAATACCATACTTTTGTAGGAATTTTTGTCCTCTTTAAGATTGTGTACGCTTGGAAGCAGTCGGAGGTAAACTTTGGACACCAGGGTGCGCTGTTTGGCGACAACGCCGGATATCTCCCATCAGGATTCAATGTAAAAATGTAGAATGAAAAAAATGTTACTGTGTCGCTTTAACTCATCATTCTGGGGACTTGTTGTGGAATTTTCCCCACATATGTTACATCCTCTTGTTCGGCAGGGTCTCGCGGTAGTGGCGATGCCCTCGGTTTGTGGCTGAGAGTCACGGTTTGCAAACAGTTAAGAGTAGTTCGGGGAGTTTAAAATCGTTGATTTTGGGGGAGAATTTTCGGTTTCCCCATGTTAATGGATGACAGGAGCCAAAAAGGCGATTAGGGGGTGGGGAGCTTGGACGGCTAATAAAAATTAAACTGGACTAGGTAAGAAAAATTCCCTCTAAATATTTGTAGTAAACAATCTCCTCTATTTTTGTATATCTCAATTTAACCGATGCGACCTTCGCCCTATGATGGTTTAGATTTTCCGTTTCGGCCTTTTTTTGCCTTTTTTGGGTGAACACCTTACTTTGAAAGGCAAATAGCGGCCTTCCTGTTGGAGTTAGGTCAAAAGTTAGAGCGCGTGAGTCGTAGGGCTCGAGTAGACGAACAAACTTCGTATTCGCGACATTTCTGTACGACATTCCTGCGGACCGTGACGGGCGATTGCAATTTTCTAGGTGGCGCTAGAGAGCCATTTTTGGACTTTCCTGGAATGTTTTGACATGGTCACCAGCTCTATGCGATTTTTTACGAGTCTTCCAAATTTGGTGAGTTTTTGAGCGTGGCTAGGGGGTCAAATATGAGTGCAACGGAAAAGAAAAAAAATATATAATAATTAAAGCTGCAAGCAGCATTGGTCGGGACCTCGAGATTGCCCGTCGGGGGGGTGGCTATGAACGGTTAATTAAAAAAAATGTTATTTAAGCAAAAAAAAAAAAAAAAAAAAAATTGTACTTTTATTTTGAAAAAACGGCGTCGGAACCAGCTAATTAGCTAGTGATTTGTGACCGCAGCACCCCCATTAGGCCACCTACCAAATTTCAGCTCAATCGAACAATGTTTACTAGCATGCTAACGGGCATGCTATGCCGCAAGCTAGCGGATACACCTGAAAATCTCAGTGTGGTACTCCCCAGGTTGCCCCGATCCCAAATCTGGTCTTACTTCAATTCTAGTGTAAAAGACACAGCACTTATGGCACAATAAAGGTTTTTCAAAAACTTCCACCGACATGAATTACATGTCTCAGGCCAGGCCTCCAACAAAGGTCAGTGTGTCACATGAGAGTGACCTGGTGGAGTGCCGGGCCTAGGAGGCCCGGCCTTTGTCGGCGTGAACGAAGGTGTGAATGATGCATCAATAAATGTTTTTCACAAACTTTCACCGACATGAATTACATGTCTCAGGCCAGACCTCGTACAGGTTTTGCATGTCCTCATGACAGGAGAACATGAGACATGAGAGTGAGGTCAGGTCACATGAGAGTAACCTGACCTGAGAATGACTGGTGAGGTCACTCTCAGGTCAAACTGCAGGATATGACAGGCTGTCAATCACACAGCAGTGATGAGCCTGAAGCTACAGGAAGCTGCCCATATATGGAGTGATGCACTGACCAATCACAGTGGAGAATTTCACAGCTGCGCCGAGCGCGGACACTCTGACGTCAGAGTGTGAGACAGGGAGGATTATATTCAAAGATTTTGCGAACAAGTGCTCTTAATCTATACTTATCGGGGGAGTATGTGGATAAAAATACCATACTTTTGTAGGAATTTTTGTCCTCTTTAAGACGGTGTACGCTTGGAAGCAGTCGGAGGTAAACTTTGGACACCAGGGGGCGCTGTTTGGCAGGAACGGCAGATTTGGCTCCATCCGCTATAGTGTTAAGATTTCGGACGAGAAAAATGTTACTGTGTCGCTTTAACTCGTCATTCTGGGGACTTGTTTTGGAATTTTCCCCACATATGTTATATCCTCTTGTTCGGCAGGGTCTCGTGGGCGTGGCGATGCCCTCGGTTTGTGGCTGAGAGTCACGGTTTGCAAACAGTTAAGAGTAGTTCGGGGAGTTTAAAATCGTGGATTTTGGGGGAGAATTTTCGGTTTCCCCATGTTAATGGATGACAGGAGCCAAAAAGGCGATTAGGGGGTGGGGAGCTTGGACGGCTAATAAAAATTAAACTGGACTAGGTAAGAAAAATTCCCTCTAAATTATTGTAGTAAACAATCTCCTCTATTTTTGTATATCTCAATTTAACCGATACGACCTTCGCCCTATGATGGTTTAGATTTTCCGTTTCGGCCTTTTTTTGCCTTTTTTGGGCGAACACCTTACTTTGAAAGGCAAATAGCCGGCTTCCTGTTGGAGTTAGGTCAAAAGTTAGAGCGCGTGAGTCGTAGGGCTCGAGTAGACGAAGAAGTTTTGTATTCGCGACATTTCTCTATGACATTCCTACGGACCGTGGCGGGCGATTGCAATTTTCTAGGTGGCGCTAGAGAGCCATTTTTGGATTTTCATGGAATGTTTTGACATGGTCTTCTGAAGGCTGCGACTTTTCACGAGCCTGCCAAATTTGGTGAGTTTTTGAGCATGGCTAGGGGGTCAAATATGAGAGAAAGTGAAAAAAAAGCGGAAGAATAATAATAAACATTCGAAATACAATATATAATTTCGCCACCAGGTAGTGGCCGCGCCCCCTTCGGGGGCGCGGCCACTCTGAGGGGGTCAGGAGAGTTCTGGATGAGTGTGGGGCCTCCTGCGGAGGCCCCACACTTTTGGCGACGACGAAATCCAAAAGAGACCTGCCGTTGGCTGGGCCTAGGGCCCACCCGTTGGCGAGGTCCCTAATAATAATAAGAAACATTCGAAATACAATATATAATTTCGCCACCAGGTAGTGGCCGCGCCCCCTTCGGGGGCGCGGCCACTCTGAGGGGGTCAGGGGAGGTCCTGGATGAGTGTGGGGCCTCCTGCGGAGGCCCCACACTTTTGGCGACGACGAAATCCAAAAGAGACCTGCCGTTGGCTGGGCCTAGGGCCCACCCGTTGGCGAGGTCCCTAATTAAAGCTGCAAGCAGCATTGGTCGGGACCTCGAGATTGCCCGTCGGGGGGGTGGCTATGAACGGTTAATAAAAAAGACAATTTTTTAATTTAAAAAAAAAAAAAAAAAAAAAAAAAGACTTTTATTTTGAAAAAACGGCGTCAAAACCAGCTAATTAGCTAGTGATATGTGATTGCAGCACCCCCATTAGGCTACCTACCAAATTTCGGCTCAATCGGACAATGCTTGCTCGCATGCTAACAGGCATGCTAAGCCGCAAGCTAGCCGAGCTGCCTGAAAATGTCTGTTGGGTACTCCTCAGATGGCCCCGATCGTGAATCTGGTCTTACTTCAATTGTAGTGTGAATGACACTGCACTTATGGAACAATAAAGGTTTTTCAAAAACTTCCACCGACATGAATTACATGGCCTCAGGCCAAGCCTCCTACAGAGGTCAGTGTGGGACATGAGAGTGACCTGGTGGAGTGCCGGGCCTAGGAGGCCCGGCCTTTGTCGGCGTGAACGAAGGTGTGAATGATGCAATAAAGGTTTTTCACAAACTTTCACCGACATGAATTACATGTCTCAGGCCAGACCTCGTACAGGTTTTGCATGTCCTCATGACAGGAGAACATGAGACATGAGAGTGAGGTCAGGTCACATGAGAGTAACCTGACCTGAGAATGACTGGTGAGGTCACTCTCAGGTCAAACTGCAGGATATGACAGGCTGTCAATCACACAGCAGTGATGAGCCTGAAGCTACAGGAAGCTGCCCATATATGGAGTGATGCACTGACCAATCACAGTGGAGAATTTCACAGCTGCGCCGAGCGCGGACACTCTGACGTCAGAGTGAGCCAGAGAGGATTATATTAGAAGATTTTGCGAACAACTGCTCTTAATCTATACTTATCGGGGGAGTATGTGGATAAAAATACCATACTTTTGTAGGAATTTTTGTCCTCTTTAAGACGGTGTACGCTTGGAAGCAGTCGGAGGTAAACTTTGGACACCAGGGGGCGCTGTTTGGCAGGAACGGCAGATTTGGCTCCATCCGCTATAGTGTTAAGATTTCGGACGAGAAAAATGTTACTGTGTCGCTTTAACTCGTCATTCTGGGGACTTGTTTTGGAATTTTCCCCACATATGTTACATCCTCTTGTTCGGCAGGGTCTCGTGAGCGTGGCGATGCCCTCGGTTTGTGGCTGAGAGTCACGGTTTGCAAGCAGTTAAGAGTAGTTCGGGGAGTTTAAAATCGTTGATTTTGTGGGAGAATTTTCGGTTTCCATATGTTAATGGATGACAGGACCCAAAAAGGCGATTAGGGGGTGGGGAGCTTGGACGGCTAATAAAAATTAAACTGGACTAGGTAAGAAAAATTCCCTCTAGAGTTCAGTAGTAAACAATCTCCTCTATTTTTGTATATCTCAATTTAACCGATACGACCTTTGCCCTATGATGGTTTAGATTTTCCGTTTCGGCCTTTTTCTCCCTTTTTTGGGCGAACACCTTACCTTGAAAGGCAAATAGCCGGCTTCCTGTTGGAGTTAGGTGAAAAGTTAGAGCGCGTGAGTCGTAGGGCTCGAGTAGACGAAGAAGTTTCGTATTCGCGACATTTCTGTACGACATTCCTACGGACCGTGGCGGGCGATTAAATGTGTCTAGGTGGCGCTAGAGAGCCATTTTTGGACTTTTGGGGGATTTTTTTAGATTTTATAAAATTTTTCGCCAGTTTTGACGAGTGTGTCAAATTTGGTGAGTTTTTGAGCATGTTTAGGGGGTCAAATTTGAGGCAATAGCCAAGTCAGGAGTGCCAAAAAATAATTAAAGCTGCAAGCAGCATTGGTCGGGACCTCGAGATTGCCCGTCGGGGGGGTGGCTATGAACGGTTAATTAAAAAAAATATTATTTAAGCAAAAAAAAAAAAAAAAAAAAATTAGTACTTTTATTTTGAAAATGCGGGGTCAAAACCAGGTAATTAGTTAGTGGTTTGTGACCGCAGCGCTCCCATTAGGCCACCTACCAAATTTCAGCTCAATCGGACAATGTTTGGTAGCATGCTAATGTGCATGCTATGCCGCAAGCTAGCGGATACACCTGAAAAGCTCAGTGTGGTACTCCCCAGGTTGCCCCGATCCCGAATCTGGTCTTACTTCAATTCTAGTGTGAATGACACTGCACTTATGGAACAATAAAGGTTTTTCAAAAACTTCCACCGACATGAATTATATGGCCTCAGGCCAGGCCTCCTACGGAGGTCAATGTGGGACGATGGAGTGACCTGGTGGAGTGCCGGGCCTAGGAGGCCCGGCCTTTGTCGGCGTAAACGAAGGTGTGATTGATCCAGCAATAAAGGTTTTTCACAAACTCTCACCGACATGAATTACATGTCTCAGGCCAGACCTCGTACAGGTTTTGCATGTCCTCATGACAGGAGAACATGAGACATGAGAGTGAGGTCAGGTCACATGAGAGTAACCTGACCTGAGAATGACTGGTGAGGTCACTCTCAGGTCAAACTGCAGGATATGACAGGCTGTCAATCACACAGCAGTGATGAGCCTGAAGCTACAGGAAGCTGCCCATATATGGAGTGATGCACTGACCAATCACAGTGGAGAATTTCACAGCTGCGCCGAGCGCGGACACTCTGACGTCAGAGTGTGAGACAGGGAGGATTATATTAGAAGATTTTGCGAACAACTGCTCTTAATCTATACTTATCGGTGGAGTATGTGGATAAAAATACCATACTTTTGTAGGAATTTTTGTCCACTTTCAGACTGTATGGGTTTGGAAGCAGTCAGAGGTAAACCTTGGACACCAGGGGGCGCTGTTTGGCAGGAACGGCAGATTTGGCTCCATCCGCTATAGTGTTAAGATTTCGGACGAGAAAAATGTTACTGTGTCGCTTTAACTCGTCATTCTGGGGACTTGTTTTGGAATTTTCCCCACATATGTTACATCCTCTTGTTCGGCAGGGTCTCGTGGGCATGGCGATGCCCTCAGTTTGTGGCTGAGAGTCACGGTTTGCAAACAGTTAAGAGTAGTTCGGGGAGTTTAAAATCGTTGATTTTCGGCGAGAATTGTCCGTTTCCCCATGTTAATGGATGACAGGAGCCAAAAAGGCGATTAGGGGGTGGGGAGCTTGGACGGCTAATAAAAATTAAACTGGACTAGGTAAGAAAAATTCCCTCTAAATTATTGTAGTAAACAATCTCCTCTATTTTTGTATATCTCAATTTAACCGATACGACCTTCGCCCTATGATGGTTTAGATTTTCCGTTTCGGCCTTTTTCTCCCTTTTTTGGGCGAACACCTTACTTTGAAAGGCAAATAGCCGGCTTCCTGTTGGAGTTAGGTCAAAAGTTAGAGCGCGTGAGTCGTAGGGCTCGAGTAGACGAAGAAGTTTCGTATTCGCGACATTTCTGTACGACATTCGTACGGACCGTGGCGGAGGATTAAACGTGTCTAGGTGGCGCTAGAGAGCCATTTTTGGATTTTCTCTGAATTTTTTGACGTGATAATATAGATTGCCACACTTTTGACGAGTCTTCCAAATTTGGTCACGTAGTTTTCGTGTTTAGGGGGTCAAATATGGGATTTAGTCCGTGAAAAAAAATAAAATAATAATAATAAGAAAAAACATTCGAAAAACAATATATAATTTCGCCACCAGGTAGTGGCCGCACCCCCTTCGGGGGCGCGGCCACTCTGAGGGGGTCAGGAGAGTTCTGAATGAGTGTGGGGCCTCCTGCGGAGGCCCCACACTTTTGGCGACGACGAAATCCAAAAGAGACCTGCCGTTGGCTGGGCTTAGGGCCCAGCCGTTGGCGAGGTCCCTAATAATAAGAAGAAACATTCGAAATACAATATACAATTTCGCCACCAGGTAGTGGCCGCGCCCCCTTCGGGGGCGCGGCCACTCTGAGGGGGTCAGGAGAGTTCTGGATGAGTGTGGGGCCTCCTGCGGAGGCCCCACACTTTTGGCGACGACGAAATCCAAAAGAGACCTGCCGTTGGCTGGGCCTAGGGCCCACCCGTTGGCGAGGTCCCTAATTAAAGCTGCAAGCAGCATTGGTCGGGACCTCGAGATTGCCCGTCGGGGGGGTGGCTATGAACGGTTCAAAATATTTGCTTAAATATTAAAAAAAAAAAAAAAAAAATTTGTATGACTTTTATTTTGAAAAAACTGCGTCAAAATCAGCTAATTAGTTAGTGATTTGTGATCGCGGCAACCCCATTAGGCTACCTACGAAATTTCGGCTCAATCCGACAATGTTTGCTCGCATGCTAACAGGCATGCTAAGCCGCAAGCTAGCCGAGCTGCCTGAAAATGTCTCTTGGGTACTCCCCAGATGGCCCCGATCCTGAATGTGGTCTTACTTCAATTCTAGTGTAAAAGACACAGCACTTATGGCACAATAACGGTTTTTCAAAAACTTCCACCGACATGAATTATATGGCCTCAGGCCAGGCCTCCTACGGAGGTCAGTGTGTGACATGAGTGACCTGGTGGAGTGCCGGGCCTAGGAGGCCCGGCCTTTGTCGGCGGTGTACAAAGTTGTGAATGATGCAGCAATAAAGGTTTTTCACAAACTTCCACCGACATGAATTACATGTCTCAGGCCAGGCCTCCTACAGAGGTCAATGTGGGACATGACAGTGACCTGGTGGAGTGCCGGGCCTAGGAGGCCCGGCCTTTTTGTCGTCGGTGTGCGAAGGTGTGAATGATGCAGCAATAAAGGTTTGTCACAAACTTCCACCGACATGAATTACATGTCTCAGGCCAGGCCTCGTACAGAGGTCAGTGTGGGGCGATAGAGTGACCTGGTGGAGTGCCGGGCCTAGGAGGCCCGGCCTTTGTCGGTGGTGTACGAAACTTATGAAACATGAAAGGTTTTTCAAAAACTTCCACCGACATGAATTTGAGGGCCTTTGTCAGTTGTGTACGGATTACAAAAGGAACCTGGCCTTTAACAAAGTGCTGCATAAGCCAGCAGGTCAGCCCATAGAGCAGCACTGTAATGTCCCTGGCTCTCCATGCTGTCAATCACACAGCAGTGATGAGCCTGAAGCTACAGGAAGCTGCTCATATATGGAGTGATGCACTGACCAATCACAGTGGAGAATTTCACAGCTGCACCGAGCGCGGACACTCTGACGTCAGAGTGAGACAGAGAGGATTATATTAGAAGATTTTGCGAACAACTGCTCTTAATCTATACTTATCGGGGGAGTATGTGGATAAAAATACCATACTTTTGTAGGAATTTTTGTACTCTTTCAGACTGTGTGGGCTTGGAAGCAGTCAGAGGTAAACTTTGGACACCAGGGGGCGCTGTTTGGCGGTAACGCCCGATATCTCCCATTAGGATTCAATGTAAACATTTTGGACGAACAAAATGTTACTGTGTCGCTTTAACTCGTCATTCTGGGGACTTGTTTTGGAATTTTCCCCACATATGTTACATCCTCTTGTTCGGCAGGGTCTCGTGGGCGTGGCGATGCCCTCGGTTTGTGGCTGAGAGTCACGGTTTGCAAACAGTTAAGAGTAGTTCGGGGAGTTTAAAATCGTTGATTTTGGGGGAGAATTTTATGTTTCCCCATGTTAATGGATGACAGGAGCCAAAAAGGCGATTAGGGGGTGGGGAGCTTGGACGGCTAATAAAAATTAAACTGGACTAGGTAAGAAAATTTCCCTCTAAATATTTGTAGTAAACAATCTCCTCTATTTTTGTATATCTCAATTTAACCGATGCGACCTTCGCCCTATGAGGAGTTAAATTTTCCGTTTCGGCCTTTTTTTCCCTTTTTTGGGCGAACACCTTACATTGAAAGGCAAATAGCCGGCTTCCTGTTGGAGTGAGGTCAAAAGTTAGAGCGCGTGAGTCGTAGGGCTCGAGTAGACGAACAAATTTCGTATTCGCGACATTTCTCTACGACATTCCTACGGACCGTGGCGGGCGATTGCAATTTTCTAGGTGGCGCTAGAGAGCCATTTTTGGACTTTCCTGGAATGTTTTGACATGGTCACCGGCTCTATGCGATTTTTCACGAGCCATCCAAATTTGGTGAGTTTTTGAGCATGGCTAGGGGGTCCAATATGAGTGAAAGCGTAAAAAACGAAGAAAGAATAAGAAAAAGAAAAAACATTCGAAATACAATATATAATTTCGCCACCAGGTAGTGGCCGACGCCCCCTTCGGGGGCGTCGGCCACTCTGGGAGGGTCAGGAGAGGGCCTGGATGAGTGCGGGCCCTCCTTCGGAGGGCCCGCACTTTTGGCGACGACGAAATCCAAAAGAGACCTGCCGTTGGCTGGGCCTAGGGCCCACCCGTTGGCGAGGTCCCTAAAAAGAAAAAACATTCGAAATACAATATATAATTTCGCCACCAGGTAGTGGCCGCGCCCCCTTCGGGGGCGCGGCCACTCTGAGAGAGTCAGGGGAGGTCCTGGATGAGTGTGGGGCCTCCTGCGGAGGCCCCACACTTTTGGCGACGACGAAATCCAAAAGAGACCTGCCGTTGGCTGGGCCTAGGGCCCACCCGTTGGCGAGGTCCCTAAAAAGAAAAAACATTCGAAATACAATATATAATTTCGCCACCAGGTAGTGGCCGCGCCCCCTTCGGGGGCGCGGCCACTCTGAGAGGGTCAGGAGAGTTCTGGATGAGTGTGGGGCCTCCTGCGGAGGCCCCACACTTTTGGCGACGACGAAATCCAAAAGAGACCTGCCGTTGGCTGGGCCTAGGGCCCACCCGTTGGCGAGGTCCCTAATTAAAGCTGCAAGCAGCATTGGTCGGGACCTCGAGACTGCCCGTCGGGGGGGTGGCTATGAACGGTTAATTAAAAAAAATATTATTTAAGCAAAAAAAAAAAAAAAAAAAAATTGTACTTTCATTTTGAAAAAACGGCGTCGGAACCAGCTAATTAGCTAGTGATTTGTGACCGCAGCACCCCCATTAGGCCACCTACCAAATTTCAGCTCAATCGAACAATGTTTACAAGCATGCTAACGGGCATGCTATGCCGCAAGCTAGCGGATACACCGGAAAATCTCAGTGTGGTACTCCCCAGGTTGCCCCGATCCCAAATCTGGTCTTACTTCAATTCTAGTGTGAATGACACTGCACTAATGGAACAATAAAGGTTTTTCAAAAACTTCCACCGACATGAATTATATGGCCTCAGGCCAGGCCTCCTACGGAGGTCAGTGTGTGACATGAGAGTGACCTGGTGGAGTGCCGGGCCTAGGAGGCCCGGCCTTTGTCGGCGGTGTGCGAAGGTGTGAATGATGCCATAAAGGTTTTTCACAAACTTCCACCGACATGAATGTGAGGGCCTCAGGCCAGGTCTCGTACAGGTTTTGCATGTCCTCATGACAGGAGAACATGAGACATGAGAGTGAGGTCAGGTCACATGAGAGTAACGTGACCTGAGAATGATTGGTGAGGTCACTCTCAGGTCAAACTGCAGGATATGACAGGCTGTCAATCACACAGCAGTGATGAGCCTGAAGCTACAGGAAGCTGCCCATATATGGAGTGATGCACTGACCAATCACAGTGGAGAATTTCACAGCTGCGCCGAGCGCGGACACTCTGACGTCAGAGTGAGGCAGAGAGGATTATATTAGAAGATTTTGCGAACAACTGCTCTTAATCTATACTTATCGGGGGAGTATGTGGATAAAAATACCATACTTTTGTAGGAATTTTTGTCCTCTTTAAGACGGTGTACGCTTGGAAGCAGTCGGAGGTAAACTTTGGACACCAGGGGGCGCTGTTTGGCAGGAACGGCAGATTTGGCTCCATCCGCTATAGTGTTAAGATTTCGGACGAGAAAAATGTTACTGTGTCGCTTTAACTCGTCATTCTGGGGACTTGTTTTGGAATTTTCCCCACATATGTTACATCCTCTTGTTCGGCAGGGTCTCGTGAGCGTGGCGATGCCCTCGGTTTGTGGCTGAGAGTCACGGTTTGCAAGCAGTTAAGAGTAGTTCGGGGAGTTTAAAATCGTTGATTTTCGGCGAGAATTTTCCGTTTCCCCATGTTAATGGATGACAGGAGCCAAAAAGGCGATTAGGGGTTGGGGAGCTTGGACGGCTAATAAAAATTAAACTGGACTAGGTAAGAAAAATTCCCTCTAAATTATTGTAGTAAACAATCTCCTCTATTTTTGTATATCTCAATTTAACCGATACGACCTTCGCCCTATGATGGTTTAGATTTTCCGTTTCGGCCTTTTTTTGGATTTTTTGGGTGAACACCTTACTTTGAAAGGCAAATAGCGGCCTTCCTGTTGGAGTTAGGTCAAAAGTTAGAGCGCGTGAGTCGAAGGGCTCGAGTAGACGAACAAATTTCGTATTCGCGACATTTCTCTACGACATTCCTACGGACCGTGGCGGGCGATTGAAATTTTCTAGGTGGCGCTAGAGAGCCATTTTTGGACTTCTTGGGGATTTTTTTACAGAAACCTCGAATGGAGCGCAGACGTGACGAGACTTCCAAATTTGGTGAGTTTTTGAGCGTGTTTAGGGGGTGAAAAATGAGGCTAAGCGCAAAAAAAAATATATAATTAAAGCTGCAAGCAGCATTGGTCGGGACCTCGAGACTGCCCGTCGGGGGGGTGGCTATGAACGGTTAATAAAAAAGACAATTTTTTAAGTAAAAAAAAAAAAAAAAAAAAAAAAAAGACTTTTATTTTGAAAAAACGGCGTCAAAACCAGCTAATTAGCTAGTGATTTGTGATCGCAGCAACCCCATTAGGCTACCTACCAAATTTCGGCTCAATCAGACAATGTTTGCGACCATGCTAGCAGGCATGCTAAGCCGCAAGCTAGCCGAGCTGCCTGAAAATGTCTGTTGGGTACTCCCCAGATGGCCCCGATCCTGAATCTGGTCTTACTTCAATTGTAGTGTAAAAGACACAGCACTTATGGCACAATAAAGGTTTTTCAAAAACTTCCACCGACATGAATTACATGGCCTCAGGCCAATCCTCCTACAGAGGTCAGTGTGGGACATGAGAGTGACCTGGTGGAGTGCCGGGCCTAGGAGGCCCGGCCTTTGTCGGCGTGAACGAAGGTGTGAATGATGCATCAATGAAGGTTTTTCACAAACTTCCACCGACATGAATTACATGTCTCAGGCCAGGTCTCATACAGGTTTTGCATGTCCTCATGACAGGAGAACATGAGACACGAGAGTGAGGTCAGGTCACATGAGAGTAACCTGACCTGAGAATGACTGGTGAGGTCACTCTCAGGTCAAACTGCAGGATATGACAGGCTGTCAATCACACAGCAGTGATGAGCCTGAAGCTACAGGAAGCTGCCCATATATGGAGTGATGCACTGACCAATCACAGTGGAGAATTTCACAGCTGCACCGAGCGCGGACACTCTGACGTCAGAGTGAGACAGGGAGGATTATATTCAAAGATTTTGCGAACAAGTGCTCTTAATCTATACTTATCGGGGGAGTATGTGGATAAAAATACCATACTTTTGTAGGAATTTTTGTCCTCTTTAAGACGGTGTACGCTTGGAAGCAGTCGGAGGTAAACTTTGGACACCAGGGGGCGCTGTTTGGCAGGAACGGCAGATTTGGCTCCATCCGCTATAGTGTTAAGATTTCGGACGAGAAAAATGTTACTGTGTCGCTTTAACTCGTCATTCTGGGGACTTGTTTTGGAATTTTCCCCACATATGTTACATCCTCTTGTTCGGCAGGGTCTCGTGAGCGTGGCGATGCCCTTGGTTTGTGGCTGAGAGTCACGGTTTGCAAGCAGTTAAGAGTAGTTCGGGGAGTTTAAAATCGTTGATTTTGTGGGAGAATTTTCGGTTTCCCCATGTTAATGGATGACAGGAGCCAAAAAGGCGATTAGGGGGTGGGGAGCTTGGACGGCTAATAAAAATTAAACTGGACTAGGTAAGAAAAATTCCCTCTAAATATTTGTAGTAAACAATCTCCTCTATTTTTGTATATCTCAGTTTAACCGATACGACCTTCGCCCTATGATGGTTTAGATTTTCCGTTTCGGCCTTTTTTTGCCTTTTTTGGATGAACACCTTACATTGAAAGGCAAATAGCCGGCTTCCTGTTGGAGTTAGGTCAAAAGTTAGAGCGCGTGAGTCGTAGGGCTCGAGTAGACGAACAAATTTCGTATTCGCGACATTTCTGTACGACATTCCTACGGACCGTGGCGGGCGATTAAAAGTGTCTAGGTGGCGCTAGAGAGCCATTTTTGGAGTTTTTGGGGATTTTTTTTCGGAAACCTCGAATGGAGCGCAGACGTGACGAGACTGCCAAATTTGGTGAGTTTTCGAGCGTGTTTAGGGGGTGAAAAATGAGTGAGAGCGCAAAAAATATATAATTAAAGCTGCAAGCAGCATTGGTCGGGACCTCGAGATTGCCCGTCGGGGGGGTGGCTATGAACGGTTTATTAAAAAAAATATTATTTAAGCAAAAAAAAAAAAAAAAAAAAATTAGTACTTTTATTTTGAAAATGCGGGGTCAAAACCAGGTAATTAGTTAGTGGTTTGTGACCGCAGCGCTCCCATTAGGCCACCTACCAAATTTCAGCTCAATCGAACAATGTTTACAAGCATGCTAACGGGCATGCTATGCCGCAAGCTAGCGGATACACCGGAAAATCTCAGTGTGGTACTCCCCAGGTTGCCCCGATCCCAAATCTGGTCTTACTTCAATTCTAGTGTGAATGACACTGCACTAATGGAACAATAAAGGTTTTTCAAAAACTTCCACCGACATGAATTATATGGCCTCAGGCCAGGCCTCCTACGGAGGTCAGTGTGTGACATGAGAGTGACCTGGTGGAGTGCCGGGCCTAGGAGGCCCGGCCTTTGTCGGCGGTGTGCGAAGGTGTGAATGATGCCATAAAGGTTTTTCACAAACTTCCACCGACATGAATGTGAGGGCCTCAGGCCAGGTCTCGTACAGGTTTTGCATGTCCTCATGACAGGAGAACATGAGACATGAGAGTGAGGTCAGGTCACATGAGAGTAACCTGACCTGAGAATGATTGGTGAGGTCACTCTCAGGTCAAACTGCAGGATATGACAGGCTGTCAATCACACAGCAGTGATGAGCCTGAAGCTACAGGAAGCTGCCCATATATGGAGTGATGCACTGACCAATCACAGTGGAGAATTTCACAGCTGCACCGAGCGCGGACACTCTGACGTCAGAGTGAGGCAGAGAGGATTATATTCAAAGATTTTGCGAACAAGTGCTCTTAATCTATACTTATCGGGGGAGTATGTGGATAAAAATACCATACTTTTGTAGGAATTTTTGTCGTCTTTAATACTGTGTGGGTTTGGAAGCAGTCAGAGGTAAAGTTTGGACACCAGGGGGCGCTGTTTGGCAGGAACGGCAGATTTGGCTCCATCCGCTATAGTGTTAAGATTTCGGACGAGAAAAATGTTACTGTGTCGCTTTAACTCGTCATTCTGGGGACTTGTTTTGGAATTTTCCCCACATATGTTACATCCTCTTGTTCGGCAGGGTCTCGTGAGCGTGGCGATGCCCTCGGTTTGTGGCTGAGAGTCACGGTTTGCAAGCAGTTAAGAGTAGTTCGGGGAGTTTAAAATCGTTGATTTTCGGCGAGAATTTTCGGTTTCCCCATGTTAATGGATGACAGGAGCCAAAAAGGCGATTAGGGGGTGGGGAGCTTGGACGGCTAATAAAAATTAAACTGGACTAGGTAAGAAAAATTCCCTCTAGTGTTCAGTAGTAAACAATCTCCTCTATTTTTGTATATCTCAATTTAACCGATACGACCTTCGCCCTATGAGGAGTTAAATTTTCCGTTTGGGCCTTTTTTTCCCTTTTTTGGGCGAACACCTTACTTTGAAAGGCAAATGGCCTGTTTCCTGTTGGAGTTAGGTCAAAAGTTAGAGCGCGTGAGTCGTAGGGCTCGAGTAGACGAACACATTTCGTATTCGCGACATTTCTCTACGACATTCCTACGGAGCGTGGCGGGCGATTGAAAGTGTCTAGGTGGCGCTAGAGAGCCACTTTTGGATTTTCTGGAAATTTGTTGACATGAGATTGTGGAGTGCCACACTTTTGACGAGTCTTCCAAATTTGGTGAGTTTTTGAGCGTGTTTAGGGGGTCAAATTGAGGGATTTATCCGTGAAATAAATAATAATAATAATAAGAAAAAAAAACATTCGAAATACAATATATAATTTCGCCACCAGGTAGTGGCCGCGCCCCCTTCGGGGGCGCGGCCACTGTGAGAGGGTCAGGGGAGGTCCTGGATGAGTGCGGGCCCTCCTTCGGAGGGCCCGCACTTTTGGCGACGACGAAATCCAAAAGAGACCTGCCGTTGGCTGGGCTTGGGGCCCAGCCGTTGGCGAGGTCCCTAATAAGAATAAGAAACATTCGAAAAACAATAAGAATTTCGCCACCACGTAGTGTCAGAGTGGCCGAGGCCCCCTTCGGGGGCCTCGGCCACTCTGGGAGGGTCAGGAGAGGGCCTGGATGAGTGCGGGCCCTCCTTCGGAGGGCCCGCACTTTTGGCGACGACGAAATCCAAAAGAGACCTGCCGTTGGCTGGGCCTAGGGCCCAGCCGTTGGCGAGGTCCCTAATTAAAGCTGCAAGCAGCATTGGTCGGGACCTCGAGATTGCCCGTCGGGGGGGTGGCTATGAACGGTTAATTAAAAAAAATATTATTTAAGCAAAAAATAAATAAATAAAAAATGTGTACTTTTATTTTGAAAAAACGGCGTCGGAACCAGCTAATTAGCTAGTGATTTGTGACCGCAGCACCCCCATTAGGCCACCTACCAAATTTCAGCTCAATCGAACAATGTTTACTAGCATGCTAACGGGCATGCTATGCCGCAAGCTAGCGGATACACCTGAAAATCTCAGTGTGGTACTCCCCAGGATGCCCCGATCCCAAATCTGGTCTTACTTCAATTCTAGTGTGAATGACACTGCACTTATGGAACAATAAAGGTTTTTCAAAAACTTCCACCGACATGAATTATATGGCCTCAGGCCAGGCCTCCTACGGAGGTCAGTGTGTTACATGAGACTGACCTGGTGGAGTGCCGGGCCTAGGAGGCCCGGCCTTTGTCGGCGTGAACGAAGGTGTGAATGATGCATCAATGAAGGTTTTTCACAAACTTTCACCGACATGAATTACATGTCTCAGGCCAGACCTCGTACAGGTTTTGCATGTCTTCATGACAGGACAACATGAGACATGAGAGTGAGGTCAGGTCACATGAGAGTAACCTGACCTGAGAATGACTGGTGAGGTCACTCTCAGGTCAAACTGCAGGATATGACAGGCTGTCAATCACACAGCAGTGATGAGCCTGAAGCTACAGGAAGCTGCCCATATATGGAGTGATGCACTGACCAATCACAGTGGAGAATTTCACAGCTGCGCCGAGCGCGGACACTCTGACGGCAGAGTGAGCCAGAGAGGATTATATTAGAAGATTTTGCAAACAACTGCTCTTAATCTATACTTATCGGGGGAGTATGTGGATAAAAATACCATACTTTTGTAGGAATTTTTGTCTTCTTTCACACTGTGTGGGTTTGGAAGCAGTCGGAGGTAAACTTTGGACACCAGGGTGCGCTGTTTGGCGACAACGCCGGATATCTCCCATCAGGATTCAATGTAAAAATGTAGAACGAAAAAAATGTTACTCTGTCGCTTTAACTCGTCATTCTGGGGATTTGTTTTGGAATTTTCCCCACATATGTTACATTCTCTTGTTCGGCAGGGTCTCGCGGTCGTGGCGATGCCCTCGGTTTGTGGCTGAGAGTCACGGTTTGCAAACAGTTAAGAGTAGTTCGGGGTGCTTTATATCAGTGATTTTGGAGGACAATTTTCCATTTCCCCATGTATTCGGATGACAGGAGCCAAAAAGCCGATTTCGGGGTGGGGAGCTTGGACGGCTAATAAAAATTAAACTGGACTAGGTAAGAAAAATTCCCTCTAAATATTTGTAGTAAACAATCTCCTCTATTTTTGTATATCTCAATTTAACCGATACGACCTTCGCCCTATGATGGTTTAGATTTTCCGTTTCGGCCTTTTTTTGCCTTTTTTGGGCGAACACCTTACATTGAAAGGCAAATAGCCGGCTTCCTGTTGGAGTTAGGTCAAAAGTTAGAGCGCGTGCGTCGTAGGGCTCGAGTAGACGAACAAATTTCGTATTCGCGACATTTCTCTACGACATTCCTACGGACCGTGGCGGGCGATTGCAATTTTCTAGGTGGCGCTAGAGAGCCATTTTTGGATTTTCATGGAATGTTTTGACATGGTCACCGGCTCTATGCGATTTTTCACGAGCCTGCCAAATTTGGTGAGTTTTTGAGCGTGGTTAGGGGGGGAAATTGGAGCGTAAGTGAAAAAAAAAAAAAGAAAAATTAAAGCTGCAAGCAGCATTGGTCGGGACCTCGAGATTGCCCGTCGGGGGGGTGGCTATGAACGGTTAATTAAAAAAAAGATTATTTAAGCAAAAAAAAAAAAAAAAAAAATTAGTACTTTTATTTTGAAAAAACGGCGTCGGAACCAGCTAACTAGCTAGTGATTTGTGACCGCAGCACCCCCATTAGGCCACCTACCAAATTTCAGCTCAATCGAACAATATTTACTAGCATGCTAACGGGCATGCTATGCCGCAAGCTAGCGGATACACCTGAAAATCTCAGTGTGGTACTCCCCAGGATGCCCCGATCCCAAATCTGGTCTTACTTCAATTCTAGTGTGAATGACGCTGCACTTATGGAACAATAAAGGTTTTTCAAAAACTTCCACCGACATGAATTATATGGCCTCAGGCCAGGCCTCCTACGGAGGTCAGTGTTTGACATGAGACTGACCTGGTGGAGTGCCGGGCCTAGGAGGCCCGGCCTTTGTCGGCGGTGTACGAAGGTGTGAATGACGCAGCACTTATGGAACAGGAAAGGTTTTTCAAAAACTTCCACCGACATGAATTTGAGGGCCTTTGTCAGTTGTGTACGGATTACAAAAGGAAGCTGGCATTGGCCAGGTCTGCGGCCTGGCCTTTCGTAAACTGTGGCTCAAGCCCATCGGGGTGGCCACGATACTCTAGACCAGTTAATGATCATTTTTTATCTTTAAAAAAAAATAGTATTTTTTTAATTACTTTTATTTTGAAAAAAACGGCTCAAAACCAGCTAATTATGTAGTGATTCATGACCGCAGCGGCCTCATTAGGCCACCTACCAAATTTCAGCTCAATCGGATAATGTTTGTTAAAATGCTAACGGGCTTGCTAGGCCTATGAGATCCTGAAAATGTCACTGAGATGCTCCCCCTCCCCCTCCCCCGGTCCCCGGAGCAGGATTGCGCAATTCTGCTGTAGATTTTCACAGCAGCTGCACGTCACTTTGATCGTTAAGTGTGAGAGCTAGAGTGGGAGAGATATTTTCATAATTCCAAGATGTCGCAAACAACTGCTCTGAATCCATAGTTATCGGGGGAGTATGTGGATAAAAATACCATACTTTTGTAGGAATTTTTGTCCTCTTTAAGACGGTGTACGCTTGGAAGCAGTCGGAGGTAAACTTTGGACACCAGGGGGCGCTGTTTGGCAGGAACGGCAGATTTGGCTCCATCTGCTATAGTGTTAAGATTTCGGACGAGAAACAATTTTACTCTATCGCTTTAACTCGTCATTCTGGGGACTTGTTTTGGAATTTTCCCCACATATGTTACATCCTCTTGTTCGGCAGGGTCTCATGTACGTGGCGATGCCCTCGGTTTGTGGCTGAGAGTCACGGTTTGCAAACAGTTAAGAGTAGTTCGGGGAGTTTTAAATCGTTGATTTTCGGCGAGAATTTTCCGTTTCCCCATGTTAATGGATGACAGGAGCCAAAATGCCGATTAGGGGGTGGGGAGCTTGGACGGCTAATAAAAATTAAACTGGACTAGGTAAGAAAATTTCCCTCTAGAGTTCAGTAGTAAACAATCTCCTCTATTTTTGTATATCTCAATTTAACCGATGCGACCTTCGCCCTATGAGGAGTTAAATTTTCCGTTTCGGCCTTTTTTTCCCTTTTTTGGGTGAACACCTTACTTTGAAAGGCAAATAGCGGCCTTCCTGTTGGAGTTAGGTCAAAAGTTAGAGCGCGTGCGTCGTAGGGCTCGAGTAGACGAACAAATTTCGTATTCGCGACATTTCTGTACGACATTCCTGCGGACCGTGGCGGGTGATTGCAATTTTCTAGGTGGCGCTAGAGAGCCATTTTTGGATTTTTGGGGAATTTTTTGACGTGAGATTGTGGAGTGCCACACTTTTGACGAGTCTCCCAAATTTGGTGAGTTTTTGAGCGTGTTTAGGGGGTTCGGAGGGCCCGCACTTTTGGCGATGACGAAATCCAAAAGAGACCTGCCGTTGGCTGGGCCTAGGGCCCACCCGTTGGCGAGGTCCCTAATAATAAACATTAGAAAAACAATATATAATTTCGCCACCAGGTAGTGGCCGACGCCCCCTTCGGGGGCGTCGGCCACTCTGGGAGGGTCAGGAGAGGGCCTGGATGTGTGCGGGCCCTCCTTCGGAGGGCCCGCACTTTTGGCGACGACGAAATCCAAAAGAGACCTGCCGTTGGCTGGGCTTAGGGCCCAGCCGTTGGCGAGGTCCCTAATTAAAGCTGCAAGCAGCATTGGTCGGGACCTCGAGACTGCCCGTCGGGGGGGTGGCTATGAACGGTTCAAAATATTTGCTTAAATATTAAAAAAAAAAAAAAAATTTTTTTTTTATGACTTTGATTTTGAAAAAACTGCGTCAAAACCAGCTAATTAGCTAGTGATTTGTGATCGCAGCAACCCCATTAGGCTACCTACCAAATTTCGGCTCAATCGGACAATGTTTACTAGCATGCTAATGGGCATGCTACGCCGCAAGCTAGCGGATCCACCTGAAAATCTCAGTGTGGTACTCCCCAGGTGGCCCCGATCCCAAAAATGGTCTTAATTCAATTCTAGTGTGAATGACACTGCACTTATGGCACAATAAAGGTTTTTCAAAAACATGCACCAACATGAATTTGAGGGCCTTAGGGCCTTGTCTCTCTGTCTGTGAGAGAGTGAGTCAGTGAGTGAGTGTGAGAGTGAGTGTGAGAGTGAGTGTGAGAGTGTCTGTCTGTCTGTCTGTGAGTGAGTGAGTGAGTGAGTGTCTGTCTGTCTGTCTGTCTGTCTGTCTGTCTGTGAGTGAGTGTGAGAGTGAGTGTCTGTCTGTCTGTCTGTCTGTCTGTCTGTCTGTCTGTCTGTCTGTCTGTGAGTGAGTGTGAGAGTGAGTGTCTGTCTTTCTGTCTGTCTGTCTGTGAGTGAGTGAGTGAGTGAGTGAGTGAGTGAGTGAGTGAGTGAGTGGATCTGTCTGTCTGTCTGTGAGTGTGAGAGTCAGTGTCTGTCTGTCTGTCTGTCTGTCTGTCTGTCTGTCTGTGAGTGAGTGAGTGAGTGAGTGAGTGAGTGAGTGAGTGTCTGTCTTTCTGTCTGTCTGTCTGTCTGTCTGTGAGTGAGTGAGTGAGTGAGTGAGTGAGTGAGTGAGTGAGTGAGTGAGTGAGTGAGTGAGTGTCTGTCTGTCTGTCTGTCTGTAGGTGTGAGTGTGTGTGTACACTGTTGGTGTGTATGTAAGGGCCCTATGTCTCTGAGTCTCTGTCTGTCTGTTTGTAAAAGTAGACATGAGACATGGATTAAATTGACACATCATACATCAGTCATCAAAAAAGTCCCAAAAACATAATACAAAGCAATTCAGCATTAACCATCATATTTTCGTGTGTGGAAATGAGGAGAGTAATGATTCTTACAGGCGGATTACGTCTCCACGATACAAATCAATGCATCAGAGGCGGCGGGTGACCTGACCAAGATGGCGCCTGAATCGCGTCTGGGAGCAGGAACCGGATGTGACGTCACACCGGCAGGAACTTGTCCAAGCGTCGGTTGTTTAATGCGGCGCGCGTCTCCTCCTGCACTCGTCCCAGTTTGAGTCGAACGTTTAACAGTTCAGAGTTTTGTTCCTGAAAGACGCGGACATCGGATCCAGGTGGGAGAAACTCTAGTCTGCGGCCGAGGGACTGAAACACTCCGGTGTCGCTGCTACATGCCGTGGAGGAGCAGGAGAGTGACGGAGCCAGGAGGTTCAGAACACTGTGGAGCGTCACGTCATAGCGGTAAGAAAGTGATGAACTGCATCAACAAACGTGTGCTGTAATTATTAACAAGCCACCGCGAGCCGTCGTAAAGTCAGAAATACTGATTATGACCGGATTGTTTATCCAGGTGAGAGGATGATGAATGCACGTTTCACCTGTTTCACCTGTAGCTATAATATGATCATGAACATTTACATTCATGCTTTGTACATGAAACATGAATGATGAAGCTGTGGCTCTCAACCAGAACAACTTCATTGTACTACAAAGAAGCAGACGTGTAAATACACAATACATCCAGCAGCTGAAACTTGGTGAGATTATATGCTATTATATACGGCACTGAACAGTTCAACACTACTACCTCAGACTATCTACCTCATACTGTGTGCAATACATCAAACTCCATATTACTGTGCAATAACAGGTACCTTGTGCTCAACCGCACATACTTATTAGCCAAGGTACCTCAGGCAGCTACATTGGTATTTTACATAACTTATTATCGGTCGTTTCTTTTAACTGTTTACATTACTGCACTATGTCCTTGGGTGTGTGTGAGCGGGACTGTGTGAGAGCTGAATGTGTGTGTGAATGTTTAGGTTATTCTGTATATATGGTGCGTCTGCTGAGATGAATGAATGCTGAATGTGAGAATGGCTGCTGTGTTTATTGTGTGTCTACTGTGTGTTTTTAGCTACACCGTAATTTCGTTGTGCAATTTATTGTACAATGACAATAAAAGCTTCTAATCTAATCTAATTCTAATCTATTAATTCATGTGTGATATATTGATTGATGGATTCAACTTGTTGTCATTACAAATGTAACGAAATGCAGTTTAGCATCCAACCAGAATTGCCAGTAAGAGATATTACCTACACATACACACTGACATATATAAATAATCCATCAATAGGGAACAGTGTGTAGTTGCTGTTGCTAGAAATGATGTAGACATTATATGACATGAAGGTGTTTAACAGGTTTCAGGGTGAGACTTCAGTAAAGTGCTGCTCTGTGGAAGAAGCTGTCTGCTAGCCTGCTGGTTCTGGCAGGTGAGATGGTGAACCTCATGGCCCCCCATGGAGCGAGTCAAAAAGAACATTGTTGAAAGCCTCGGGGACCAGGATTTGTTTGATGATGTGAAAAGATGCTCTAAATGAACTTGTCCTCTCCTCTCTGCTTCAGCAGCTGGGTGCTGGACGTGTCCTCCTCTGGAGACGGCGCTTTGACAAAAGTTGCACTCGGCCGTTGAACTTTTCTCCTCCTGTAGCGTCAAATCATTCCACACGGCAGACATGAGTCTAGTGATGCTTCCAGTGGATGGAAGCATCACTAGTAAGAATGCTAAAGCACTGTAAACTCCTGGTGTCAAATGTATGTTGTTGCTACTAAAGCGGCCATGTCCTGTTTCTGATTGTCCTTCCAACAGTGGTGGAGCTCCAGCAGCCCAACCTACTGGTCCACTGGCACATCCAACCCACAGTGTTGTTCCTCCACCTTCCACTCAGGTAACCTGTGTTCTATGTGACCATCTGCAGCAGCTGGAACCATCAACTGAGTGCTATTCAAGATGGTGTTGACCAAGCTTTCAATGATGTCAGTCCCTGTTTGCTCTTCACTTCTCACAAGGACCATGTGTGCTTCATGTCTTTAACAAACCACATTTGAACAACGACCAAGCCATTTGAGATTGCAAACAACTTTCTGGTTTGTCCCATGACAATATTGCTTTTTGCTCCAAAGGCAGAATGTGTATCAAGAATTGTCAAAGCACTGCATTGACAGTAAACAGGTCCTGGTTCAAGTGTGTAAATCAGTGGATGGCTGTGTCACTAAATATATGAAACAGCAGGAAGTCATCAAGCTGACGCTGAATGATGAGTCTATTTTATTAGTCCCTGAAGACAAACACGGAGGATGTCACATGTATTTGTATTTTATTATGATGATGTTTGGGCTGAATGCTTCCAGATCATAGCAAACATTGATGTTAATGCTGAACACTTGACAGAGATGTCAATGTAGCAAACTGAGTGTCCAACATGAGAATAAAGTGATCTAGACTGTGTGTCTGTCTCTGACCTTTGTTCAAGCTTCAACACGTCACTCAAAATGTGTTTGTTGATGTTTGGTGCTGAGAAGAGGAGGCTGTGAGCACCTTTCACTGCTGTTCTGGCTCAACGGCACTTCACCGGTGACAAGAAACCAGCTTTATTCCAGGGGCGTCCACAGTGGGTCCTGCAGGCTTCAGGTCTCTTCCAGGAACAGCAGATGTGATTACAATGAGGGGCTGGCAATTTGGCCTGTTCACAAGCTTGGTGATGACATCACTACATTTAGGTTTGAGCTGGAGTGTCACTGAGTGTTATGATGGTGGTTTTCAGTTGAAATGGGAGTCTCTGTGGGAGCCAGGAAGCAGCGTTGGACGTGTATGACGCGAGGACACGGAACCACGAGGACAAGAGGATTTCCACCCGGCTGAAGAGTGAAGAGGATGTGCTTCTCCACAAAAATCTGATTTATCAGACGTGAAACAGTGGTTTTTACAAATGTTGCCTTTTTTTAATCAATTCCACAAATATAATTAAGATTAAACAAACTCAATACTGGTTGTGGGGCAGAAATGAATAGTTACTAAAATGTAAATGAATAAAATAAGTGTGTATATATATAAAATAAAATGTTTACTTTGATAGACAGTGTAGGAAAGAGTGAGTCAATGAGACAGTCTCTGCATATAAAGTGACTTCTTCCCACTAAAGCAGAACAAAACAAAAGTTTTAGTGATGAGCCGCTTGTACTGAGGCAGAGTGACGTCACCAGGCTGCGCATGCTAGCTGCGCACTGGCTGTGCTCCGGCGCTAGCCGTTAGCGTTAGCTTGAGGTCTTCCGGGACTAATATAACCTTGAACTTAATGTTAAACTCCAGAGGACGCCCAGAGTTTCATTCTACATCTCCAGGGTGAGTGGCTGTGCGCTGGTGATGTTTGTAGACGCTCCGAGACCGGCTTTTTTATCGTAGCATTGCACTTGTTGTGTTAGCAACGAACGCTAACATCGCCCATCTGATGACTGACAGTTGTCCTGGCCAATCACATTTCCAAGCCCGCGCAAATTCTCCGCGTCTTATTGGTCAATGTCAGCGTTCGTCAGAACTATAAATCGAGACACCGCCCCACCATCGTCCTCTTTTCTCATATTACGTGAGCTAGAGAGCCGTGCTTTTTTTCCATAGGTAGAAGATTTTATATTTTCCACTTTTTTGGATTTGAGGACCGGAGGACGTCGTTGGATTCGTGTTTTTTCTTCATCCAGAGTTTTTCATCGAGTGTATTTTCACCGTTTTGACCAAACTTGGAGAGCGGAGGTGAGTCCTTCTAGAACATTCTGTGTGTTGAAATTTTGAAGATGTGGAAAAAGTCCCTGTTTTCCAAGTGAACTTTATTTAAAGTGGTTCCTGATATTGGGGGAAGTTTTCTATGTGCTCTGAGTGATGTGAAAAGTTAAAATTGTGTTGTTTTATGACTTGTGTGAAGCAGTTAGCTGCTAGGCCGCAGCCTCAATCAGGTGTATTATGTGAAGCTGGCCCCCACCCCTCCTGAGAATATGTGAAAATACTCTCAAATGTTTGTACTGGAACAATTATCGTTTTGCTGCCTTGGTTTTGGCATTATGAAGTTCAGTGGGCCTCTGAGTGATGTGAAAATTATAATTGTGACGCCCGAGGCCTCACAATTATAGGCCCAAGACCTGAGGCCCAGCGCCCATGAACTTAACAATGCAATGACGCAGTGTTTCAGTGGGCCAGGCCTCGGGCCTTGTCGTTTTGCTGACTTGGTTTTTAACATATTTGGTGAATAATGTGCGTAAAATAATGTGTGTAAAAGGCCCTCTTGAGGCGCAGGCGCCACGCCCTAGGCCTGAGGAGGGCCTCACTGAAACACTGCGTCATTGCATTGTGAAGTTCATATAAGTCGTCCAAACTGAACAGAAATTGGTTCTCGTCATTGGTTCTGCATTAGTACGGCTTTTTCCTGAAATCATTATCGTTTTGCCGCCTTGGTTTTTAACATATTTGGTGAAAAATGTGCGTAAAAGGCCTGAGAAATGCCGAGTCATTGTGATGTTCATATAGTCCTGTGTCGAAACTGAACGCACACAGACAGGCGCGCACACACACACAGACAGGCGCGCACACACACACAGACAGGCGCGCACACACACACAGAGACAGGCGCGCACACACACACAGAGACAGGCGCGCACACACACACAGAGACAGGCGCGCACACACACAGAGACAGGCGCGCACACACACAGAGACAGGCGCGCACACACACAGAGACAGGCGCGCACACACACAGAGACAGGCGCGCGCACACAGAGACAGGCGCGCGCACACAGAGACAGGCGCACGCACACAGAGACCCACACACTGAAGCACGCACACAGAGACCCACACACTGAAGCACGCACACAGAGACGCACGCACACAGAGACGCACGCACACAGAGACGCACGCACACACTGAAGCACGCACAGAGACCCGCACACTGAAGCACACACAGACCCACACTGAAGCACACACAGAGAGACACACTGACGCACACTGACGCACACACAGAGAGACACACTGACGCACACACAGAGAGACACACTGACGCACACACAGAGACACACTGACGCACACTGAAGCACACACAGAGAGACACACTGACGCACACTGAAGCACACACAGAGAGACACACTGACGCACACTGACGCACACACAGAGAGACACACTGACGCACACACAGAGAGACACACTGACGCACACACAGAGAGACACACTGACGCACACACAGAGAGACACACTGACGCACACACAGAGAGACACACTGACGCACACTGAAGCACACACAGAGAGACACACTGACGCACACTGAAGCACACACAGAGAGACACACTGACGCACACTGACGCACACACAGAGAGACACACTGACGCACACACAGAGAGACACACTGACGCACACACAGAGAGACACACTGACGCACACACAGAGAGACACACTGACGCACACACAGAGAGACACACTGACGCACACTGAAGCACACACAGAGAGACACACTGACGCACACTGAAGCACACACAGAGAGGCACACTGACGCACACTGACGCACACACAGAGAGACACACTGACGCACACTGAAGCACACACAGAGAGACACACTGACGCACACTGAAGCACACACAGAGAGGCACACTGACGCACACTGAAGCACACACAGAGAGACACACTGACGCACACTGAAGCACACACAGAGAGACACACTGACGCACACTGAAGCACACACAGAGAGACACACTGACGCACACTGAAGCACACACAGAGAGACACACTGAAGCACACACAGAGAGACACACTGACGCACACTGAAGCACACACAGAGAGACACACTGACGCACACTGAAGCACACACAGAGAGACACACTGACGCACACTGAAGCACACACAGAGAGACACACAGAGACCCGCACACAGAGAGACACACTGACGCACACTGAAGCACACACAGAGAGACACACTGACGCACACTGAAGCACACACAGAGAGGCACACTGACGCACACTGAAGCACACACAGAGAGACACACTGACGCACACTGAAGCACACACAGAGAGACACACTGACGCACACTGAAGCACACACAGAGAGACACACTGACGCACACTGAAGCACACACAGAGAGACACACTGAAGCACACACAGAGAGACACACTGACGCACACTGAAGCACACACAGAGAGACACACTGACGCACACTGAAGCACACACAGAGACACACAGAGACCCGCACACAGAGAGACACACTGATGCACACTGAAGCACACACAGAGAGACACACTGACGCACACTGAAGCACACACAGAGACCCACACACTGAAGCACACAGAAGCACACACACTGACGCACACTGAAGCACACACACTGAAGCACACACACAGACGCACACAGAGAGACACACTGAATTTGACATAACCAGGAGCCGTAAAGTGAAAACGGCTTCATAGATGCTGCAGTGAGTGATGCGTTCAGGTGCTGGTTAACATGTCTTCAGCCTGCTGTGTGATCATTTCCAGAGCTGAGGGGCTCCTCCAGTGGCCACAGTGTTGATTTTGGTGCCATACAGCATGTTTTGATGGCTTCTTAGAGTGTGTGCTCATGTTGTCCTCCTCTGAACTGCTCCATGTTAAATGTTGTGCACTCTCCTATTGGACTGACATGTGACTCAGAGCAGCACCATGACGTCATTAGCAGTCACAATGGTGGGACTTTAAACCCTGGTTTAAAAACACTGTGTGGTTTCAAATGCAGGACTTTTGACATGTGTATCAGTACTAATATATGTTGTAACGGTGTAGAGACGTTCATGCCCATAACATAAGAGCAACTTCCCACATTAACAAGCTGCAGAGCTCCTACAGTAGCAACATTTAAAAAACAACAACAAATGCTGAAACGTCATCCGTGGACGACTTGTCCTCAATCATGTGTGTCTCCCTGTCTGTGTGTTGTCAGAGGTCATGACCTTGCTCTCTAAGCCAGCAGACATTCAATTAGGATGCTGCTTTGTTGTGTGGAGAAGAAAATAGTCTGCTTGTGCTCGTGTGTGTGTAGCTGGAGATGTTTAGAGAGGCTCTGTGACTGTAACACACACACATACAGCCACACACATACAGCATCACATAAACAGACACACACTCCCACACACAGCCACTCACACAGACGCATATACACACACACACACACACACTCCCACACACATATAGCCCCACACACACACACACACACTTACACACACCCCCCCCCACACACACACACACACAGTTGTTTTCCAGCAGCTCCAGCCTCTAAGTGTGTAAATGGATGCGGTTTGTAAGTATGATGGAATCAGTCACTCGTCTGTCTCTCTGCTTTGAGGATGTTGAACTAAAGTGTTTTGTTGTTGAATTGAATTCCAGATGCCCCGTAAGAAGACCCACCGTCTGGCTCGGGCCCTGAAGGAGAGGGCGGAGAAGGCGGAGTGGAGGGCCGAGCCGGCCGTCCCGGAGTTCCTGCCTCGTACGTATAAGACGTTTTCCATGTTGAGCCCACGTACATCTTCACATATGTAAAGTGCACGTCTTGTTTACACCCTCTGCTTTGAACCTGTGTCTCGACAGGCCGTGGCACGGGGCTCCGGCATCGCGTGCGGAAGTGGCCGGTGTCGGAGCTTACCAAGAAGTCCCGACGCTTGGTCACTCCTCCCCGGGACCCGGAGAAGAAGGTAGTTGGTCTTGCCTTGTGTGTCTCTTGCCTTGCCAGCTGTAAGGAGCCGTGGCTGATGTCTCTGTTAAAAAAACCTTGTCCCCTGTTCCCCAGACCGTGTTCGTCATCGGGGACTCTCACCTGAGGGGCGTGGTGGACGGCTTCGTGGCCATTCCGGAGGGGCAGGTTAGTTTTGCTTTCCTGTCTGTTCCAGGTGCCGCGGCCAGCCAGCTGAGGACGGAGGTGCAGCACACGGTCCTCCCCTGGACCCCGGACGCCGTGTGTCTGCTGGCCCCCAGCAACAACCTGACGGCCAGCAGGACCATCGGTGAGGCGGCGGTGGACTTCGCTGACCTCCTGGCTACGGTCTGCAGCCGCTGGCCCAAGGTGTGTTGATTTATTTCTTCTTGTTGTTGTGTGAACGCTTCTGAGAGGAGAAAGCTTGAATGACGTTAATAACACTTGAATGTTGTTGTGTTTCCCCCCCGAGGTTTTCGTGCTCGAATTCCCTGGGCGCTTGAACGTGGAGCCTGTGGTGCAGCGGCTGCTGGTCCAGGAGTACCACCGCGTCGCAGCGCGCATGGGTAAGTTGATGGTTGCATCTTTACTGGTCTCGCCATTCCATGATCTTATTTTGAAATAAAAAAATTTTTGTATTAAAATTATTATTATTTTTTTTTTGTGTCACTGTATGGGTAAGATTAAGTTCCTGACGCGTGTTTGTTTTTCTCTGTTTGTCCGTCAGGGGTGCCCTTCGTGTCTGTGGCGCAGGACCTCCCACTGAGTCGGTTGGAGCTGTGGTGCCACGACGGTGTAAGTACAGCACATTTTGTTGTGGGAGGAGTTTGTTTTCTGTCACGTGTGACACGCACGTGCGGTGAAGTTTCTGACGTGTCTTCACTGGTTTCCTAGATCCACCTGAGCGACTCCGACGGGATGCCGGTCCTGGTGCAGCTGCTGTGGGACGCTAGCGTCCAGCAGCTGGCACCTCCGCCCGAGCGCCCGGTGTCTCCCCGGACACCGCCGCGTGCTCGGGTGGCTCCCAGGGTGGTGGTGACGGGAACGGTCCCCGTGCCCCGTCGCACCAACCCTTGGGAGTGGACGACGGTTGGACAAGGGCGAATGGTAATGTGTTTTTCTCAGTCGTCCTGTGATTGGAGGTTTGTGGCTTTTTCTTGGGACCAAAAACCAACTCAGTCTTGTCTTGTGTTTTTCAAAGGCTGGAACATCTGTGCTCCGACGGCCTGCCCTCCCGTCCAACCCGGTGTGGTTCAGCGGGGCCATGTTGGAGGCCATGGAGAAGGTCTCGCCTTCTTCTGGTTCCGACGGCCCTGCTGGGCCACCAGCTGGCCAGGTGAGACACCACACACTCGTACGCACTGTGGACGACCACACGTGAAGACCGCCGTTCACCAAACACTGTTTTTTCTCTCTCCAGAGCCCCCGCCGGGTGCGTCGGCCCAAAGCCGTTCCACGGAGGAAGCGGCAGGTTGGTATTTACACACCTGATTGACGTGCGCTTTATTGACGTGGAGGGAGTCGGACTGAGGAAATTAATAAGTGAGAGATGTTTTGTTCTTTGTAGGCACCGGCAACACCGTCGCCTGTCCGGAAGACCGTGGCTGCTTCTCCGTCCGGCCCAGCAGTGAAGCAGGTCAGTCCACGTTTTGATACGCCGTGTGGCTCAGCTAGCACACGTTGGCACGTTAGCTCACAGTGCAGTTTGTTTGCAGAGCACCCGAATGACCTTTGCTCATTTTCTCTCGTCTCATCTTTGTCAGGGGGAGGCGTCGGCGCAGGAGTCCCGGGAGGAGGTGGTGCCGGAGGTGGTGGAGGACGTTCCCGCTGCGTGCCCCGCCGTGCCGACCGAGTCCACCGTCCAGGAGGGAACCCGGACTCCAGCTAAAGCTAAGTCTCCTTTTCTCCCTCCTGTTTCTCGTGGTGCACTGTCAGGCCAGTCAGTTGTTGAGGTTGGTGCGGTGAGGTTGGAGTCGCCCTCTGCTGCAGTGGCAGTAGTGACCGACCCTCAGACAGGGACTAGACTGACAAAGGTCGTGCAGGGATCCTTTAGCCAGTCAAACGGTGGTTTTGATCGCAGCGTGCAGTGCATGGCCATAGCTGCAGCCAGCTTGGCCAGACATACAGTCCAGAGCGTGTTTTCATGGGAGAGGCGTGATCTGGATCGCACTGTCATCTTAGGCGACAGGCTGTATTCAGATCTAAAGCACAAGAAGTTGATTACAGACCCTACAGGATTTCTTTACGTGTCCCAATTGCCCGAGGTGGTTACGGTAGGCGAGCAGGTGTTTGGTTTAACTCGTGGTGAGGAGGTGTCGGGTACGATAGGCGTGAACGAAGGACCCTCAATCGACGCCAGGGTGACCTTCAGTCTGCTAAACGGACTGAAGGAGATCTTCAGTGAGCACAACATGTGTCTCCTGACGATGTGTACTAACACTTCTGCCATCATCTGTGAGGATGGACGGTTCGCCGTGGTGGACAGTCACTCACGGAGCAACCTTGGTTTGCCACTCGAGAACGGTACCAGCGTGGTTCTGCAGTTTGCTTGTCTTGACGACCTGCACCGCTACATCCTTGGTTTGGCCGAGTGCTTTGATTTACCGGAGAAGTTGTTTGAGCTGGCTGGCATCGTCATCAGTGGGGGTGGCGGTCCAGCGCCCCCTGGTGTTTGTGTGAAGAGTCACGTCGCTGTGATGAGTTCTCCTCCACCACCAGGGGGCAGGACATGGGCTGAGGTTTGTGCTGCTCGTCCAGCGCCGCCTGGTGTTTGTGTGGAGAGTCACGTCGCTGTGATGAGTTCTCCTCCACCACCAGGGGGCAGGACACTGGCTGAGGTTTGTGCTGCCAGTCCAGCCCTGTCGGCTGTTTCTGTGCAGACATTCTCCAGCGAGCTCAGTAGTGGTTCCACTGCAGAATCGGTTGTTGATGGCACGAAGAGAAAGGTTTCTTTTGGCACTCGCAGGTCAAAGAAATCTAGGCGTTACGACGTTAGCGAGGTCGACTCAGACGTAGAGTTTATTAGCTCGGTGAGGAATGAGGAGCTGGTCTTCCGTCCTCTTGATGTGGAGGTGTGTAGGGCTTTGTGTTCACGTTTGAAGGTAGACTATGTGAAGGTCGGTGGTCCCCTGTCCACACGGGTTGGTTTGCTAGGTGCTCCGTGTAGGAAAGAGAAAGTAGTGGCTGATGGGAACTGCTTCTTCCGAGCCATCGCTCAGGCTGTGAGTGGTTCCCAGAAGCAGCATCGCAGCATTAGGCTCACTGTGTGTAAGGCGTTAGAGAAGGAGGCCAGGAGGTACCACAGTCTTTTGAGGAGCCAGTATTCTTCAGTCTCTGAATACGTCCAGCAGTCCAGGATGAGATCCGTGGGCACTTGGGCCACAGAGATGGAGATTCAGGGAGCAGCTGATTGTTTGGGAGTTGATATTTTTACTTTTATGGATGGTCGGTGGATAAAGTACAGCTGTGCTAGTCAGGGTTTGTCAGGACAGGCCATCTACTTAGAGAATAGTCAGGGCTGCCATTTTGAAAATGTTGTGTGTGTTTCTGAGCCTGGTCTGCGCTGCTGTTACGGTTACTGTAAAGTTAGAGAAGTGACAGGGTACAACCTGAGGTGTAGCGTGAGAGAGGAGCTAGGTTTAGATGTGGGGGGATCTGAGGATGAGAGTGTAGGATCAGATGAGGGTGTAGAGGTTTGTGATGAGGCTTTAACATGTAGTGTTGAGATGAGGTTCAGTAGTAGACGTTTAGAATCAAAGTACATTAGACAGAAGAAAAGGACTATCTCGATCAGTGAGAAATTTAGGGAAACTTGCAGAAAGACGCATGATAATGATAGGATGTTAAAGAAAAACAAAATATCTCAGAGTGTATCACATAGAGTTGGGGTAAAAGAGAGGCGTTTCAGTACATACCAACAAAATGTGCAATATCGAGAGAGAGTTAAACAGAGAAGTTTAACGAGGTATAAACTAAATGTGCAATACAGAGAGAGTTAAACAGAGGACTTTAGCTAGGTACAACGAAAATGTGCAGCATAGAGAGAATGTATTAAAAAAGAGTAGAGCATTTATTAAACTGAAGTATCACAGCAGTTCAGAGTACCAGCAGAGAGTTAAAAACCGGAGCAGAAAAAAATATTGTGAAAGTACAGATCATAGACAGACAGTTAAAGACAAGAGCATAAGAAAATATCAGGACAACACAGAGCATAGACGGAGGGTAAAAGAAATGAGCAGGAAAAAATACCACAGCAGTGCAGACCAGAGGCAGAAGGTGAAGAGTCATGTTCGGTTGACCAGGAAGCAGAAGCAGGAGAGGTCACAGGACTTTAGTTTCGTCATGGCTCAGTTTTTAGAGAAGGTTCGAGATGGACCAGAGTTTGTTTGTTGTGTTTGTCAGAGATTATTGTTTAAGTACCAGGTGCTGAGTTGTGACAGGCAGGCTTATCGTAGTGAGGCGTCGGCTCGTGTAGCAGGACGGTGCATCAGTGACGACTATTTACACACCTGTAATGAGGAGTGTGCTGTGCCGTGCCGGCTGGTGCCCTCTAGAGGCCAGCTGTGGATCTGCTACACTTGCCATGGTAAGGTTGGTAAAGGTGAGATGCCAGCTGAATGCTGGATCAATAACCTGAAGTTAGATCCCATTCCTGCAGAACTGGGATGTTTAAACAGCATAGAGCAGCACCTGGTAGCTTTACATATCCCCTTCATGAAGGTTTTGGCTTTGCCTAAGGGGGGTCAGAACGGGGTGCATGGGCCGGTCACCTGTGTGCCAGCCAACATTGTTCAGACCAGTAATGTCTTACCCAGGTCCAGTATGGAAGGGTCTTTGCTGCAGGTTAAGTTAAAGCGTAAGTTAACTTACAAAGGTCATTATGAGTACCAGTATGTAGACGCATTACGTGTGAGACAGGCGCTAGCTTATCTAAAGAGGACCAACAGCTACTATAGGGACATAGAGTTCAATGAAGACTGGGTCAATGAGTTTTGTAGGCAGCAGGAAGAGGAAGAGGCCAGGTTGGCTGGTGAGGAAGAGGAGGGTGAATTTGAGGAAGAGGTGACCCACCAGGAGGACGATGAGGTGAAGGACGAGGAAGAAGCTGTAGAGGTAGAACCAGCAGACGTAGTCCAAGATGAAATGTTACATGACAGACAGCAGCACTGCATGTTTCAGGACACTTGTCTCATGCCTGTTGACATTGGTCAGGAAGCTTTAGACCAGTATTTTGAGGACATAGTCAACATTGCGCCTGCAGAGGGCAACAGTCCAGTTAAGTTGCTCTCTGACAAGACAAACGAGGCTAAATGTTTCCCCGTCTTGTTCCCGTCAGGTACGAAGACCTTCCATGATATGCGTTTGAATCATTTGACGTTGTCTCGATATTTAAATAACAGGATCATGAATGCCGACGGTCGTTTTGCGCGTAACGTAGAGTATATATTTTTTGCTCAGTACATGTCCGAGTTAGAGCAGGTGGTTTCTAGCATTTCCGTGGCGTTGCGTAAGGGTAAAGGAGGTCAGGCGTCTAGGAGGATTAATCAGCGCATGCTGATGGACGAGGAGGCTCTGAAGAGGCTTCTAGAGTTCGACGACGGTTACAGGTTTTTGCGACCTATTAGAGGTACTCCGGCGTTTTGGCAGGGCGCTCAGAGAGACATCATGGCTGCTCTCCGTCAGTTAGGGATTCCTACTTGGTTTGTTTCATTTTCGTCTGCGGACATGCGCTGGACTAACCTCCTGACCAGCATCCTTAGACAGGAGGGCAGGTCGCAGACGGCGGAGGATTTAGAGTGGGCGGAGAGGTGCGAGTTGTTGCGTCGTCATCCAGTTACAGCAGCCAGGATGTTTGATTACAGGTGGCATTGTTTTCTGAAAGAGGTTCTTATGGCTCCTTGTCAACCAATTGGCAAAATAGTTGACTACTTCTATCGTGTTGAGTTCCAGCAGCGCGGCTCTCCTCATGTTCACTGTTTGTTTTGGATCGAGGGTGCTCCCCAAATTAGTAAGAACACAGATGAGGAGGTGGTGCAGTTCATCGACAGATACGTGTCGTGTGAGCTGCCCACAGACGATGACCAATTATTGGACATTGTGTCATCGGTGCAAACGCATTCTAAACGACACTCTAAGACGTGTAGGAAGAACAAAACCACGTGTCGTTTCAATTTCCCCAAACCCGTGACTGCTAGAACGTTCATTTGCAGGAAAAAGGAATGCAAATGTGACAAAAACCAGTCAAAGGAGGCCGAGAAGGATCCTGATTCAGAAGACAAGCCAGTGTGTAAATGTTTTGAGGACCAGAGCGGCATGCCAAAAGAAGTAGCTCAGAGGGTTCTGGAAGGGATCAAGTGTGCAGTTAGAGCGGCAGCAGAAGGTGAGGTCCACTTTGCTAGCACTGAGGAGTTTTTTCAGAGTCTGGACATCAACCAGGACGTCATGGAGATGGCCTACAGGAGGGTAGAGAAGAAGACCACCGTGGTGTATAGGAGAGGGCTTGAAGAGGTCTGGGTCAATCAGCACAGTAAGCAGTTGTTGAAGTGCTGGAACGCCAACATGGACCTTAGCTATATCACCGACGCCTACGCCGTAGTCATATATATTATATCGTACATTACGAAAGCAGAGAGAGAGATTGGCCTTTTATTGAGCAATGCGCAAAAAGAAGCAACCAAACAAGGGAATCTCTCTGCTAGAGAAGCTCTGAAGAAGCTGGGCAGTGTATATTTACACAACAGGGACGTTTGTGCGCAGGAGGCGGTGTATAGGCTAACGAACATGCATCTGAAGGAGTGTTCCAGGAAGGTAGTTTTCATCCCCACCGGCTCCAACATAGTGAAGATGAGTTTACCCCTCAGCGTGTTAAAACAGAGGGCGGCGTCACATGAGCTGAGGACGGAAGACATGTGGATGACCAGTCTAGTGGACAAGTTCAAGTGTAGACCCGGCGGTGATGTCTTTGAGGACATGTGTATAGCCACGTTTGCGTCGGAGTATCGTGTTCTCTCCAAGAACGAAAAGTCTGAGAAGAGAATCCCCTTGAGGAACGATTTGGGCTTCATCTTGAGGAGAACGCGATCTCAGTTTGCCGTCGTCCGTTACATGAGGTTCAACTTAGAGAAGCAGGAGGAGGCTCATTTCCAGAGTTTGTTGCAGCTCTTCCTTCCTTATAGAACTGACTCAGAGCTCAAACCTGAAGGCTTTGAGCTCTTTGCTCAGTTCTATAACAACGGACAGGTGACGTTCCACGATGGTTCCGTCCATTCGGTGAAGTCGGTGGTAGACCAGAACAGGGCCAGGTTCGAGGTGGACTGTGCTGAGCTAGAGGAGGCTCAGGAGATAGCTGAGCAGCTCCAGGGGGGCGAGGAGGACGCTTGGGGTGCACTCTGTCCTGAACAGGAGGTAGAACGCCGTGAATGTCTAGAAGAGGGACGGCAGCAGCAGGGAGGAGAGATCCCGGATGAGCAGCTACTGGACGTGCAGGAGAACGTTCCAGATTTAGTTGTTGGAGCTAAACAGGTCGCACAGTTGGAGAGGAACCGGTGCATCTTGTCTCGGAGCGAGGGTTTGTCTCTGGTTAGGTCTTTGAACGAGACACAGATGGCCGTGTTCTACCAGGTTAGGCAGTGGTGTTTAGAAAAGGTGATGGGGAAGAACCCCAAGCCTTTGCATGTGTTTGTGACGGGTGGTGCTGGCACGGGGAAGTCTCATTTGATCAGGGCTATTCAGTACGAGGCAGGGAGACTATTGTCCACACTTTGTCCTCAACCAGACGGGATTTCTGTTTTGTTAGCCGCGCCTACGGGCATCGCTGCTTACAATTTAAATGCAGCCACAATCCACCACACGCTGAGTATTGGCAAACACTCTGGCTTACCTTACGTTCCTTTAGGTGAAGATAAAGTAAACTCTCTGAGAGCCAAATTTAGTCACGTCCAAATCCTCATCATTGACGAGATCAGTATGGTTGATCACAATCTGTTGGCGTACGTCCACGGTCGTTTGAGGCAGTTGAAGCAGACGGGAGACTTTTCCCCGTTTGGTAACGTCAGCATCATCGCGGTCGGGGACTTCTACCAGCTGCCTCCCGTTAAAGGGAAGCCGCTGTATCGCAGTCAGGTAGGTGTGGACCTGTGGGTGAACTTCAGTGTGGTGCAGCTGCACACCGTGGTTAGGCAGAAGGATGGCGTGTTTGCAGGCCTGCTGAACAGGTTGAGAGTGCGCTCCAAGGACACCCCCATGTTAGACAGTGACGTTCAACTGTTGAAGTCGCGCGAGACCGGTGAGGAGAGCTCTGCCTTACATATTTTCCCCACCAACGCACAAGTCAGTGAGCACAACCTGAAGCAGCTGTTTGAGGTTTGTCCTGACTTCATCACCATAGAGGCCCAGGACTACATGAACAATAGTAGGACCGGCAAGTTGGAGCTGATTGCAGGGCATCACAGTCGCGCGTCGGACACGTCATTACAGGAGAGTCTGTGTTTGGCGAGGAACGCGCGCGTCATGTTGTGCAAGAACGTGGACGTGGAGGATGGCCTGGTCAATGGAGCGTGTGGCACGGTCACTCATATTGAGTTGAGAGAGAACGCAAAGTTTCCTCTCACAGTTTTTGTCAGATTTGACGAGGAGAGAATTGGCTTGGCGAGGAGGAAACAACGTGCACACGCGTCAGTAGAATGCCCACATTCTACTGCCATTGAGCCGCAGGAGGAGAAGGCCACCAAGCGTGGAGGTTTGCGCCGTCAGTTCCCTCTCAAGCTGGCCTGGGCCTGTACGGTGCATAAGGTGCAGGGGTTGACGGTGGACCGGGCCGTGGTTTGTTTAAAGAGGGTGTTTGCACCCGGGCAGGCGTACGTGGCGCTGAGTCGCGTCAGGACTTTGTCTGGACTGATCATCCAAGGTTTTAAAGAGAAGGTCATCTACTGCAAAGACGCCATCAAGGAGGCCGTGGACAGCATGCCTCCATTTTTGATTGAGCAGCCAAAGCCTTCATCAAGTACACACAGTTTCTCCCTGTACTTGATGAACGTTCAAAATTTAAGCCGCCACCTGGTGGACTTGGCGTCTTGCACGCGGCATTTACAGCCTACCTGTATTGCCGTCACAGAAACGTGGCTCACTGCACAGTCGTCATCAGACGCCGTCCAGATTGACGGCTACGTTTTCCACAGCCGCCCTCGAGCCTTGTGTTACAGTAGCAGCAACCCCAAATTGTTAGAGCTACAGCATCTAGAACATGGTGGAGTGGGCTTATACACTGTAGGCCATTTGGACTGTGACATTGTGCAGGTACCCGATTGTAATCTGGAGTGTTTGGTGTGCCTGTGTAACAACCTGAACGTAGTGATAGCCGTCATTTATCGCCCACCATGTTATCCAAAGTCTTTATTGTTTCAAAACCTGGGCAGGTTACTGGATCGGCTGGACGTCCTCAGTAACACAATTATAATGGTGGGAGATTTTAACGAAAACATCTTAAAGAGCACTTCAATCACCAAATTCATGGGAAGCAAAGGATTTGAGCAGCATGTGACACAAGAGACGACAGAGAAGGGAACTCTGATCGACCACGTTTATGTGAAAAGCAGGCGCTTTGATGTGGACTGTGCAGTGATTCCCACGTACTTCAGCGACCATGAAGGAATTCTGTGTACTTTGACTGAGAGAGATGATCAGGACCAGGACGGAGGCTTTGCTGGTGGTGAGGTGGACTTTGACATGGAGGCCTTGTTTGAGGAGGACTTGGATGGACAGTAGTCAGGAGACACATGTTGTTATTATGATCATTATTGTTGTTGTGGTTGTGTTCCTCTTGCGGCTGTTGCAGCTGGAGGACCAAACGTGGTGCTGGCCAGGAGGCTGGAGGGTTTTGGCGTGGTTGTGCCGGACGTCCTGTTTTCGTCTTTTCTTTCCTCTGGGGTGTAGTTGGGATTCTCTTGTGTTTCTTAGCCCGGTGTCGGTACTGGTTCGGCGGCCCTGTACAGGGTTGGGCCGTTGCCACACCCTTTTGTTTATTTGGCCGGACAGTCACGCCCATGTGGAGCTGAAACTGTGTCTCCTGTGAAAGAAGCAGTAATGATGATGATGATAGAATCTCTCCTGAACTGTGTTCCCTCCCTCTTGGTGGTCGTACCAGCAGACAAACAAGTCCCTGTACACAGTGGATTGTTTGTGTGAGTCAAACCAAGCTTCACCACAGTGCCCCTGGGCAAACGTAGTTTAACACTTGATCACGACTGGCAGAGCTTCTTCTTTGTCTAGGAGTTTTACTACTAGTTATTATCAGGTGTTTATTGTTAGGCTTCTTATTACATTTGAATTATGCATATTTGTCAGTGTTTTTACATTTTTATTCCATTTTAATTATCTCCATCAGTGTTTTTACATTTTTGTTACATTTAAATGATCTCCATCAATATTTTTAGATTGTTATTCCATTTTAATTATCTCCATCAGTATTTTTAGATTTTTATTACATTTTAATTATCTCCATCAATATTTTTAGATGTTTATTACATTTTAATTATCTCCATCAATATTTTTAGATGTTTATTACATTTTAATTATCGCCATCAGTATTTTTAGATTTTTTTTATTGTGATGCTTGTATTTATTCGATTTACTATAGAGTGTAACTTATTTATCTTAATCATGAGTATTTTTATCAGTATTTTTAGATTTTATTGTTAGACTTGTATTTATTCCATTTTAATGAAGACTATTTTTATCAGCGTTTGTAGATTTTTATTATGAGGCTTGTATTTATTCGATTTTATATAGTGCAAGTTATTTATCTTGATCAGGAGTATTTTTATCAGTATTTGTAGATGTTCTTGTGGGACTTGTATTTATTCCGTTATATAGTGTAACTTATTTATCTGAATCCCGAGTATTTTTATCAGTGTGTGTAGATTTTTATTCCATTTTAAAGAGTATTTTTATCAGTATGTAGATGTTCTGGTGGGACTTGTATTGACTCCATGTTAAAGAGTATTTTATCAGTGTGTAGATGTTCTTGTGGGACTTGTATTGACTCCATGTTAAAGAGTATTTTATCAGTGTGTAGATGTTCTTGTGGGACTTGTATTGACTCCATTTTAAAGAGTATTTTATCATTATGTGTAGATGTTCTTGTGGGACTTGTATTGACTCCATGTTAAAGAGTATTTTATCAGTGTGTAGATGTTCTTGTGGGACTTGTATTGACTCCATGTTAAAGAGTATTTTATCAGTGTGTAGATGTTCTTGTGGGACTTGTATTGACTCCATGTTAAAGAGTATTTTATCAGTGTGTAGATGTTCTTGTAGGACTTGTATTGACTCCATGTTAAAGAGTATTTTATCAGTGTGTAGATGTTGTTGTGGGACTTGTATTGACTCCATGTTAAAGAGGCTTTAGTTTCATCAGGTGGACAGTGTGGACAGTAGAATCATGATGTCACAGCAGCAGTCGTCCACTTCAACCTCTCTGTTCTTCCTCATGTGTTCATACATGCTGTAGTGTTTGATTGATGTTGATGATTGTAACACAAGCTGATGTTCAGCACCAACATGTCATGTTGAACACATTGGGAAGACTTTTGAAAATACTGACTGCTTTTTGACTGGCCTGCAGTGTGTCCATGTCTCTCTCTCTCTCTCTCTCTTTGTCTGTGTGTCTGTCTCTATCTCTCTGTGTGTCTGTCTGTCTCTGTCTGTGTGTCTATCTACATGTCTGTATGTCTCTGTGTTTGTGTCTGTCTGTCTGTCTGTGTGTCTGTGTGTCTGTCTGTCTGTGTGTCTGTCTGTCTGTCTGTCTGTCTGTCTGTCTGTCTGTCTGTCTGTCTGTCTGTCTGTCTGTCTGTCTGTGTGTCTGTCTGTGTGTCTGTCTGTGTGTCTGTCTGTCTGTGTGTCTGTGTGTGTGTGTGTGTGTGTGTGTGTCTGTCTGTCTCTGTCTGTGTGTCTATCTACATGTCTGTATGTCTCTGTGTTTGTGTCTGTCTGTCTGTCTGTCTGTCTGTGTGTGTCTGTCTCTGTCTGTCTGTCTGTCTGTCTGTGTCTCTCTTTCCGTCCCCGGTCGTCCCACTTTAAAAACAAAAGACACCAATGATGATGATGATGATCACTGATTCTCTGAGATTCTCTGAGGTCTGGATGAGATGTGAAGCTGAGGTGTCTTGTTGTTTTTAATCTCTCTCTCTCACTCTCTCTCTCACTCACTCACACCAGTGTCAATGTGTCCAGTGGTTGTTCCAGGTGTGCTTGTTGTCTCACACACCAGTGTACATGTGTCCAGTGGTTGTTCCAGGTGTGCTTGTTCTCTCACACACACACACACACCAGTGTAAATGTGTCCAGTGGTTGTTCCAGGTGTGCTTGTTCTCTCACACACACACACACACCAGTGTAAATGTGTCCAGTGGTTGTTCCAGGTGTGCTTGTTCTCTCACACACACACACACACACCAGTGTAAATGTGTCCAGTGGTTGTTCCAGGTGTGCTTGTTCTCTCACACACACACACACACACCAGTGTAAATGTGTCCAGTGGTTGTTCCAGGTGTGCTTGTTCTCTCACACACACACACACACACCAGTGTACATGTGTCCAGTGGTTGTTCCAGGTGTGCTTGTTCTCTCACACACACACACACACCAGTGTACATGTGTCCAGTGGTTGTTCCAGGTGTGCTTGTTCTCTCACACACACACACACACACCAGTGTAAATGTGTCCAGTGGTTGTTCCAGGTGTGCTTGTTCTCTCACACACACACACACCAGTATAAATGTGTCCAGTGGTTGTTCCAGGTGTGCTTGTTGTCTCCAGGTGATGGTGCTGCAGCGTCTCCAGGAGTCTCTGGACGTCCTGATGCTGATGTGGAGAGGACAGGACACCACTGTTCACTTCCTCCTGACTGTGTCCTTCAACTTCACTTGTTTCAATAAATGTTCCTGTTTGTGTCAACATGCTGCTTCTTGTTGTTCCTTACTTGACAATAGAATGACGTCAACATTCATGTGACACTAAAGTGTTTTAGTGGAGATCAATGGAGCTTCAGCTTCACTTTACAATGTTTGACCAACATGAGCAGACATGTGAAGTGATCAACAGCAGAGTTGTTTACCAACACATGGACATGTTTGTGTGTTCAACGTCTTCATGGAGTCCCTGGAACTGAAGCTTCAAGCTGTCAGGGGACGACGTCACTTCCTGTTTCCTGGTGGGAGGAGCTGATTGAGCTCTGATACACACATGACAATGTTGGGTCTCAACACATGTTGGGACATGCTATGTTAACTCATATAACACATATTGGGATGGGTCAGTGATCAGCTTCATGTCCTCATGTCCTGGTGAGTCTCATGTCCTCGTGTCTTCCTCATATCCTGGTGAGTCTCATGTGCAGCATTGGCCGGGACCTCGCGAAAGACTGCCCGTCGGGGTGGCCATGATCCTCTAGACCGGTTAATTATCATTTTTTAAGTTTGTATAAAAGAGATTATGTCTTATTTTGAAAAAACGCCATCAAAGCCAGCTAATTAGCTAGTGATTTGTGACCGCAGCGCCCCCATTAGGCCACCTACCAAATTTCAGCTCAATCGGACAATGTTTGCTACGATGCTAACGGGAATGCTAGTCCGAAAGCTAGCCGATCCACCTAAAAATGTCTGTTGGGTACTCCCCAGGTGACCCCGGGTCGGAATCTGGTCTTACTTTAATTCTGCTGTCAATGACACAGCACTTATGGAACAATAAAGGTTTTTCAAAAACTTCCACCGACATGAATTATATGGCCTTTGGCCAGGCCTCCTATCGAGGTCAGTGTGGGACATGAGTGACCTGTTGAAGTGCCGGGCCTGGGAGGCCCGGCCTTTGTCGGCGGTGTACGAAAGTGTGAATGATGCAGCACTTGTGGAACAAAGGTTTTTCAAAAACATCCACCGACATGAATTTGAGGGACTTAGGCCAGGCCTCCTATGGAGGTCAGTGCGATACATGAGTGACCTGGTGGAGTGCCGGGCCTAAGAGGCCCGGCACTTGTCGGCGGTTCATGAATTACAAAAGCGACCTGCCGTTTCGTAAACTGTGGCTCAAGCCCGTCGGGGTGGGCATGACCCTCTAGACCGGTTAATGATCATTGTTTTAAGTTTATATTGTTTTTTTGATTTTAAATGACTTTTGTTTTGAAAAAACGGTGTCAAAACCAGCTAATTAGCTAGTGATTTGTGATCGCAGCACCCCCATTAGGCTACCTACCAAATTTCGGCTCAATCGGACAATGTTTACTAGCATGCTAACAGGCATGCTAAGTCGCAAGCTAGCCGAGCTGCCTGTAAATGTCTGTTGGGTACTCCCCAGATGGCCCCGATCCTGAATCTGGTCTTACTTCATTTCTAGTGTGAATGACACTGCATTTATGGAACAATAAAGGTTTTTCAAAAACTTCCACCAACATGAATTATATGGCCTCCGGCCAGGCCTCCTACGGAGGTCGGTGTGTGACATGAGACTGACCTGGTGGAGTGCCGGGCCTAGGAGGCCCGGCCTTTGTCGGCGGTGTACAAAGGTGTGAATGATGCAGCAATAAAGGTTTTTCACAAACTTTCACCGACATGAATTACATATCTCAGGCCAGGCCTCCAACAAAGGTCAGTGTGGGACATGAGAGTGACCGGGTGGAGTGCCGGGCCTAGGAGGCTCGGCCTTTGTCGGCGGTGTACAAAGGTGTGAATGATGCAGCAATAAAGGTTTTTCACAAACTTTCACCGACATGAATTTGAGGGCCTCAGTCCACGTCTCGTACAGAGGTCAGTGTGGGACGATAGAGTGACCTGGTGGAGTGCCGGGCCTAGGAGGCCCGGCCTTTGTCGGCGGTGTACAAAGGTGTGAATGATGCAGCAATAAAGGTTTTTCACAAACTTTCACCGACATGAATTACATGTCTCAGGCCAGGCCTCCAACAAAGGTCAGTGTGGGACATGAGAGTGACCTGGTGGAGTGCCGGGCCTAGGAGGCCCGGCCTTTGTCGGCGGTGTGCGAAGGTGTGAATGATGCAGCAATAAAGGTTTTTCACAAACTTCCACCGACTGAATTTGAGGGCCTCAGGCCAGGTGTCATACAGGTTTTGCATGTCCTCATGACAGGAGAACATGAGACATGAGAGTGAGGTCAGGTCACATGAGAGTAACCTGACCTGAGAATGACTGCTGAGGTCACTCTCAGGTCAAACTGCAGGATATGACAGGCTGTCAATCACACAGCAGTGATGAGCCTGAAGCTACAGGAAGCTGCCCATATATGGAGTGATGCACTGACCAATCACAGTGGAGAATTTCACAGCTGCGCCGAGCGCGGACACTCTGACGTCAGAGTGTGAGACAGGGAGGATTATATTAGAAGATTTTGCGAACAACTGCTCTTAATCTATACTTATCGGGGGAGTATGTGGACAAAAATACCATACTTTTGTAGGAATTTTTGTCCTCTTTAATACTGTCTGGGTTTGGAAGCAGTCAGAGGTAAACTTTGGACACCAGGGGGCGCTGTTTGGCAGGAACGGCAGATTTGGCTCCATCCGCTATAGTGTTAAGATTTCGGAGGAGAAAAATGTTACTGTGTCGCTTTAACTCGTCATTCTGGGGACTTGTTTTGGAATTTTCCCCACATATGTTACATCCTCTTGTTCGGCAGGGTCTCGTGGGCGTGGCGATGCCCTCGGTTTGTGGCTGAGAGTCACGGTTTGCAAACAGTTAAGAGTAGTTCGGGGAGTTTAAAATCGTGGATTTTGGGGGAGAATTTTATGTTTCCCCATGTTAATGGATGACAGGAGCCAAAAAGGCGATTAGGGGGTGGGGAGCTTGGACGGCTAATAAAAATTAAACTGGACTAGGTAAGAAAATTTCCCTCTAGAGTTCAGTAGTAAACAATCTCCTCTATTTTTGTATATCTCAATTTAACCGATGCGATCTTCGCCCTATGAGGAGTTAAATTTTCCGTTTCTGCCTTTTTTTCCCTTTTTTGGGCGAACACCTTACTTTGAAAGGCAAATAGCCGGCTTCCTGTTGGAGTTAGGTCAAAAGTTAGAGCGCGTGAGTCGTAGGGCTCGAGTAGACGAAGAAGTTTTGTATTCGCGACATTTCTCTACGACATTCCTACGGACCGTGGCGGGCGATTGCAATTTTCTAGGTGGCGCTAGAGAGCCATTTTTGGACTTTGTGGGGATTTTGTAACACAGACTTCGCATTTTCGCGAGGGTTGACGAGTGTCCCAAATTTGGTGAGTTTTTGAGCATTTTTAGGGGGTCAAATTTGAGCCGATCGACGAATTTCTGGCGCGAAAGAATATAAAAGAATAATAAACATTCGAAAAACAATATATAATTTCGCCACCAGGTAGTGGCCGCGCCCCCTTCGGGGGCGCGGCCACTCTGAGGGGGTCAGGAGAGTTCTGGATGAGTGTGGGGCCTCCTGCGGAGGCCCCACACTTTTGGCGACGACGAAATCCAAAAGAGACCTGCCGTTGGCTGGGCCTAGGGCCCACCCGTTGGCGAGGTCCCTAATTAAAGCTGCAAGCAGCATTGGTCGGGACCTCGAGATTGCCCGTCGGGGGGGTGGCTATGAACGGTTAATTAAAAAAAATGTTATTTAAGCAAAAAAAAAAAAAAAATTTGTACTTTTATTTTGAAAAAACGGCGTCGGAACCAGCTAATTAGCTAGTGATTTGTGACCGCACCACCCCCATTAGGCCACCTACCAAATTTCAGCTCAATCGAACAATGTTTACTAGCATGCTAATGGGCATGCTATGCCGCAAGCTAGCGGATACACCTGAAAATCTCAGTGTGGTACTCCCCAGGTTGCCCCGATCCCAAATCTGGTCTTACTTCAATTCTAGTGTGAATGACACTGCACTTATGGAACAATAAAGGTTTTTCAAAAACTTCCACCGACATGAATTATATGGCCTCAGGCCAGGCCTCCTACGGAGGTCAGTGTGGGACATGAGACTGACCTGGTGGAGTGCCGGGCCTAGGAGGCCCGGCCTTTGTCGGCGTGAACGAAGGTGTGAATGATGCAACAATAAAGGTTTTTCACAAACTTTCACCGACATGAATTACATGTCTCAGGCCAGACCTCGTACAGGTTTTGCATGTCCTCATGACAGGAGAACATGAGACACGAGAGTGAGGTCAGGTCACATGAGAGTAACCTGACCTGAGAATGACTGGTGAGGTCACTCTCAGGTCAAACTGCAGGACATGACAGGCTGTCAATCACACAGCAGTGATGAGCCTGAAGCTACAGGAAGCTGCCCATATATGGAGTGATGCACTGACCAATCACAGTGGAGAATTTCACAGCTGCGCCGAGCGCGGACACTCTGACGTCAGAGTGAGCCAGAGAGGATTATATTAGAAGATTTTGCGAACAACTGCTCTTAATCTATACTTATCGGGGGAGTATGTGGATAAAAATACCATACTTTTGTAGGAATTTTTGTCGTCTTTGATACTGTGTGGGTTTGGAAGCAGTCAGAGGTAAACTTTGGACACCAGGGGGCGCTGTTTGGCGACAACGCCGGATATCTCCCATCAGGATTCAATGTAAAAATGTAGAATGAAAAAAATGTTACTGTGTCGCTTTAACTCATCATTCTGGGGACTTGTTGTGGAATTTTCCCCACATATGTTACATCCTCTTGTTCGGCAGGGTCTCGCGGTAGTGGCGATGCCCTCGGTTTGTGGCTGAGAGTCACGGTTTGCAAACAGTTAAGAGTAGTTCGGGGAGTTTTAAATCGTTGATTTTCGGCGAGAATTTTCGGTTTCCCCATGTTAATGGATGACAGGAGCCAAAAAGGCGTTTAGGGGGTGGGGAGCTTGGACGGCTAATAAAAATTAAACTGGACTAGGTAAGAAAATTTCCCTCTAGAGTTCAGTAGTAAACAATCTCCTTTATTTTTTTATATCTCAATTTAACCGATGCGACCTTCGCCCTATGATGGTTTAGATTTTCCGTTTCTGCCTTTTTCTCCCTTTTTTGGGCGAACACCTTACTTTGAAAGGCAAATACCGGCCTTCCTGTTGGAGTTAGGTCAAAAGTTAGAGCGCGTGAGTCGTAGGGCTCGAGTAGACGAAGAAGTTTCGTATTTGCGACATTTCTCTACGACATTCCTACGGACCGTGGCGGGCGATTAAAAGTGTCTAGGTGGCGCTAGAGAGCCATTTTTGGAATTTCATGGAATTTATTGACGTGATAATATAGATTGCCACACTTTTGACGAGTCTTCCAAATTTGGTGAGTTTTTGAGCGTGTCTAGGGGGTCAAAATGAGGGATTTATCCGTGAAAAAAAATATAATAATTAAAGCTGCAAGCAGCATTGGTCGGGACCTCGAGATTGCCCGTCGGGGGGGTGGCTATGAACGGTTAATTAAAAAAAATATTGTTTAAGCAAAAAAAAAAAAAAAAAAAAATTAGTACTTTTATTTTGAAAAAACGGCGTCGGAACCAGCTAATTAGCTAGTGATTTGTGATCGCAGCAAGCCCATTAGGCTACCTACCAAATTTCGGCTCAATCAGACAATGTTTGCTCGCATGCTAACAGGCATGCTAAGCCGCAAGCTAGCCGAGCTGCCTGAAAATGTCTCTTGGGTACTCCCCACCTACCAAATTTCAGCTCAATCGAACAATGTTTACAAGCATGCTAACGGGCATGCTATGCCGCAAGCTAGCGGATACACCGGAAAATCTCAGTGTGGTACTCCCCAGGTTGCCCCGATCCCAAATCTGGTCTTACTTCAATTCTAGTGTGAATGACACTGCACTAATGGAACAATAAAGGTTTTTCAAAAACTTCCACCGACATGAATTATATGGCCTCAGGCCAGGCCTCCTACGGAGGTCAGTGTGTGACATGAGAGTGACCTGGTGGAGTGCCGGGCCTAGGAGGCCCGGCCTTTGTCGGCGGTGTGCGAAGGTGTGAATGATGCCATAAAGGTTTTTCACAAACTTCCACCGACATGAATGTGAGGGCCTCAGGCCAGGTCTCATACAGGTTTTGCATGTCCTCATGACAGGAGAACATGAGACATGAGAGTGAGGTCAGGTCACATGAGAGTAACCTGACCTGAGAATGACTGCTGAGGTCACTCTCAGGTCAAACTGCAGGATATGACAGGCTGTCAATCACACAGCAGTGATGAGCCTGAAGCTACAGGAAGCTGGCCATATATGGAGTGATGCACTGACCAATCACAGTGGAGAATTTCACAGCTGCGCCGAGCGCGGACACTCTGACGTCAGAGTGAGGCAGAGAGGATTATATTAGAAGATTTTGCGAACAACTGCTCTTAATCTATACTTATCGGGGGAGTATGTGGATAAAAGTACCATACTTTTGTAGGAATTTTTGTCGTCTTTAATACTGTGTGGGTTTGGAAGCAGTCAGAGGTAAAGTTTGGACACCAGGGGGCGCTGTTTGGCAGGAACGGCAGATTTGGCTCCATCCGCTATAGTGTTAAGATTTCGGACGAGAAAAATGTTACTGTGTCGCTTTAACTCGTCATTCTGGGGACTTGTTTTGGAATTTTCCCCACATATGTTACATCCTCTTGTTCGGCAGGGTCTCGTGAGCGTGGCGATGCCCTCGGTTTGTGGCTGAGAGTTACGGTTTGCAAGCAGTTAAGAGTAGTTCGGGGAGTTTTAAATCGTTGATTTTCGGCGAGAATTTTCCGTTTCCCCATGTTAATGGATGACAGGAGCCAAAATGCCGATTAGGGGGTGGGGAGCTTGGACGGCTAATAAAAATTAAACTGGACTAGGTAAGAAAATTTCCCTCTAGAGTTCAGTAGTAAACAATCTCCTCTATTTTTGTATATCTCAATTTAACCGATGCGACCTTCGCCCTATGAGGAGTTAAATTTTCCGTTTCTGCCTTTTTTTCCCTTTTTTGGGCGAACACCTTACATTGAAAGGCAAATAGCCGGCTTCCTGTTGGAGTTAGGCCAAAAGTTAGAGCGCGTGAGTCGTAGGGCTCGAGTAGACGAACAAATTTCGTATTCGCGACATTTCTCTACGACATTCCTACGGACCGTGGCTGGCGATTTAAATATTCTAGGTGGCGCTAGAGAGCGATTTTTGGATTTTCCTGGAATTTTTTGACATAAACCTCGAATGACGCACAGACTTGACGAGCCTGCCAAATTTGGTGAGTTTTTGAGTGTGTTTAGGGGGTCAAATATGAGCGTAAGTGAAAAGAAAAAAAAAAAAAATATATAATAAGAAACATTCGAAAAACAATATATAATTTCGCCACCAGGTAGTGGCCGACGCCCCCGAAGGGGGCGTCGGCCACTCTGGGAGGGTCAGGAGAGGGCCTGGATGAGTGCGGGCCCTCCTTCGGAGGGCCCGCACTTTTGGCGACGACGAAATCCAAAAGAGACCTGCCGTTGGCTGGGCCTAGGGCCCAGCCGTTGGCGAGGTCCCTAAAAAAATAGTATAAGAATAATAAAAAACATTCGAAAAACAATATATAATTTCGCCACCAGGTAGTGGCCGTGCCCCCTTCGGGGGCGCGGCCACTCTGAGGGGGTCAGGGGAGGTCCTGGATGAGTGTGGGGCCTCCTGCGGAGGCCCCACACTTTTGGCGACGACGAAATCCAAAAGAGACCTGCCGTTGGCTGGGCCTAGGGCCCACCCGTTGGCGAGGTCCCTAATTAAAGCTGCAAGCAGCATTGGTCGGGACCTCGAGATTGCCCGTCGGGGGGGTGGCTATGAACGGTTAATTAAAAAAAATATTATTTAAGCAAAAAAAAAAAAAAAAAAAAATTTGTACTTTTATTTTGAAAAAACGGCGTCGGAACCAGCTAATTAGCTAGTGATTTGTGACCGCAGCACCCCCATTAGGCCACCTACCAAATTTCAGCTCAATCGGACAATGTTTGCTCGCATGCTAACAGGCATGCTATGCCGCAAGCTAGCGGATACACCTGAAAATGTCTGTTGGGTACTCCCCAGATGGCCCCGATCCTGAATCTGGTCTTACTTCAATTGTAGAGTAAAAGACACAGCACTTATGGCACAATAAAGGTTTTTCAAAAACTTCCACCGACATGAATTATATGGCCTCAGGCCAGGCCTCCTACGGAGGTCAGTGTGTGACATGAGACTGACCTGTTGGAGTGCCGGGCCTAGGAGGCCCGGCCTTAGTCGGCGGTGTACGAAGGTGTGAATGACGCAGCACTTATGGAACAGTAAAGGTTTTTCAAAAACTTCCACCGACATGAATTTGAGGGCCTTTGTCAGTTGTGTACGGATTACAAAAGGAAGCTGGCATTGGCCAGGCCTGCGGCCTGGCCTTTCGTAAACTGTGGCTCAAGCCCATCGGGGTGGCCACGATACTCTAGACCAGTTAATGATCATTTTTTATCTTTTAAAAAAAATAGTATTTTTTTAATTACTTTTATTTTGAAAAAAACGGCTCAAAACCAGCTAATTATGTAGTGATTCCTGACCGCAGCGGCCTCATTAGGCCACCTACCAAATTTCAGCTCAATCGGATAATGTTTGTTAAAATGCTAACTGGCATGCTAGGCCTATGAGATCCTGAAAATGTCACTGAGATGCTCCCCCTCCCCCTCCCCCGGTCCCCGGAGCAGGATTGCGCAATCCTGCTGTAGATTTTCACAGCAGGTGCACGTCACTTTGATCGTTAACTGAGAGACCCAGAGTGGGAGAGATATTTTCATAATTCCAAGATGTCGCAAACAACTGCTCTTAATCTATACTTATCGGGGGAGTATGTGGATAAAAATACCATACTTTTGTAGGAATTTTTGTCGTCTTTAATACTGTGTGGGTTTGGAAGCAGTCAGAGGTAAACTTTGGACACCAGGGGGCGCTGTTTGGCGACAACGCCGGATATCTCCCATCAGGATTCAATGTAAAAATGTAGAACGAAAAAAATGTTACTCTGTCGCTTTAACTCGTCATTCTGGGGACTTGTTTTGGAATTTTCCCCACATATGTTACATCCTCTTGTTCGGCAGGGTCTCCTCGCCGTGGCGATGCCCTCGGTTTGTGGCTGAGAGTCACGGTTTGCAAACAGTTAAGAGTAGTTCGGGGAGTTTAAAATCGTTGATTTTGGGGGAGAATTTTCGGTTTCCCCATGTTAATGGATGACAGGAGCCAAAAAGGCGATTAGGGGGTGGGGAGCTTGGACGGCTAATAAAAATTAAACTGGACTAGGTAAGAAAATTTCCCTCTAAATATTTGTAGTAAACAATCTCCTGTATTTTTGTATATCTCAATTTAACCGATACGACCTTCGCCCTATGATGGTTTAGATTTTCCGTTTCGGCCTTTTTTTGCCTTTTTTGGGCGAACACCTTACTTTGAAAGGCAAATAGCCGGCTTCCTGTTGGAGCTAGGTCAAAAGTTAGAGCGCGTGAGTCGTAGGGCTCGAGTAGACGAACAAATTTCGTATTCGCTGTTTTTCTCTACGACATTCCTACGGACCGTGGCGGGCGATTGCAATTTTCTAGGTGGCGCTAGAGAGCCATTTTGGGATTTTCATTGAATGTTTTGACATGGTCACCGGCTCTATGCGATTTTTCACGAGCCTTCCAAATTTGGTGAGTTTTTGAGCGTGTTTAGGGGGTCAAATATGACCGTAACGAGGAAAAAAATAAAAAAAGAATAATAAGAAGAAACATTCGAAAAACAATATATAATTTCGCCACCAGGTAGTGGCCGACGCCCCCTTCGGGGGCGTCGGCCACTCTGGGAGGGTCAGGAGAGGGCCTGGATGAGTGCGGGCCCTCCTTCGGAGGGCCCGCACTTTTGGCGACGACGAAATCCAAAAGAGACCTGCCGTTGGCTGGGCCTAGGGCCCAGCCGTTGGCGAGGTCCCTAATTAAAGCTGCAAGCAGCATTGGTCGGGACCTCGAGATTGCCCGTCGGGGGGGTGGCTATGAACGGTTAATTAAAAATTTTTTTATTTAAGCAAAAAAAAAAAAAAAAAAAAATTAGTACTTTTATTTTGAAAAAACGGCGTCGGAACCAGCTAATTAGCTAGTGATTTGTGACCGCAGCACCCCCATTAGGCCACCTACCAAATTTCAGCTCAATCGAACAATGTTTACTAGCATGCTAACGGGCATGCTATGCCGCAAGCTAGCGGATACACCTGAAAATCTCAGTGTGGTACTCCCCAGGTTGCCCCGATCCCAAATCTGGTCTTACTTCAATTGTAGTGTGAATGACACAGCACTTATGGCACAATGAAGGTTTTTCAAAAACTTCCACCGACATGAATTATATGGCCTCAGGCCAGGCCTCCTACGGAGGTCAGTGTGTGACATGAGAGTGACCTGGTGGAGTGCCGGGCCTAGGAGGCCCGGCCTTTGTCGGCGGTGTGCGAAGGTGTGAATGATGCCATAAAGGTTTTTCAAAAACTTCCACCTACATGAATTATATGGCCTCAGGCCAGGCCTCCTACGGAGGTCAGTGTGTGACATAAGAGTGACCTGGTGGAGTGCCGGGCCTAGGAGGCCCGGCCTTTGTCGGCAGTGTGCGAAGGTGTGAATGATGCAATAAAGGTTTTTCACAAACTTCCACCGACATGAATTACATGTCTCAGGCCAGACCTCGTACAGGTTTTGCATGTCCTCATGACAGGAGAACATGAGACATGAGAGTGAGGTCAGGTCACATGAGAGTAACCTGACCTGAGAATGATTGGTGAGGTCACTCTCAGGTCAAACTGCAGGATATGACAGGCTGTCAATCACACAGCAGTGATGAGCCTGAAGCTACAGGAAGCTGCCCATATATGGAGTGATGCACTGACCAATCACAGTGGAGAATTTCACAGCTGCACCGAGCGCGGACACTCTGACGTCAGAGTGAGCCAGAGAGGATTATATTAGAAGATTTTGCGAACAACTGCTCTTAATCTATACTTATCGGGGGAGTATGTGGATAAAAATACCATACTTTTGTAGGAATTTTTGTCCTCTTTAATAGTGTGTGGGTTTGGAAGCAGTCAGAGGTAAACTTTGGACACCAGGGGGCGCTGTTTGGCAGGAACGGCAGATTTGGCTCCATCCGCTATAGTGTTAAGATTTCGGACGAGAAAAATTTTACTGTGTCGCTTTAACTCGTCATTCTGGGGACTTGTTTTGGAATTTCCCCCACATATGTTACATCCTCTTGTTCGGCAGGGTCTCGTGTACGTGGCGATGCCCTCGGTTTGTGGCTGAGAGTCACGGTTTGCAAACAGTTAAGAGTAGTTCGGGGAGTTGTAAATCGTTGATTTTCGGCGAGAATTTTCCGTTTCCCCATGTTAATGGATGACAGGAGCCAAAATGCCGATTAGGGGGTGGGGAGCTTGGACGGCTAATAAAAATTAAACTGGACTAGGTAAGAAAATTTCCCTCTAGAGTTCAGTAGTAAACAATCTCCTCTATTTTTGTATATCTCAATTTAACCGATGCGACCTTCGCCCTATGAGGAGTTAAATTTTCCGTTTCTGCCTTTTTTTCCCTTTTTTGGGCGAACACCTTACATTGAAAGGCAAATAGCCGGCTTCCTGTTGGAGTTAGGGCAAAAGTTAGAGCGCGTGAGTCGTAGGGCTCGAGTCGACGAACAAATTTCGTATTCGCGACATTTCTCTACGACATTCCTACGGACCGTGGCGGGCGATTAAAATCTTCTAGGTGGCGCTAGAGAGCCATTTTTGGACTTTTTGGGGATTTTTTTACAGAAACCTCGAATGGAGCGCGGTCGTGACGAAACTTCCAAATTTGGTGAGTTTTCGAGCGTGTTTAGGGGGTGAAAAATGAGGCTAAGCGCAAAAAAAACACTTTTGGCGACGACGAAATCCAAAAGAGACCTGCCGTTGGCTGGGCCTAGGGGCCCAGCCGTTGGCGAGGTCCCTAATTAAAGCTGCAAGCAGCATTGGTCGGGACCTCGAGATTGCCCGTCGGGGGGGTGGCTATGAACGGTTAATTAAAAAAAATGTTATTTAAGCAAAAAAAAAAAAAAAATTTGTACTTTTATTTTGAAAAAACGGCGTCGGAACCAGCTAATTAGCTAGTGATTTGTGACCGCACCACCCCCATTAGGCCACCTACCAAATTTCAGCTCAATCGAACAATGTTTACTAGCATGCTAATGGGCATGCTATGCCGCAAGCTAGCGGATACACCTGAAAATCTCAGTGTGGTACTCCCCAGGTTGCCCCGATCCCAAATCTGGTCTTACTTCAATTCTAGTGTGAATGACACTGCACTTATGGAACAATAAAGGTTTTTCAAAAACTTCCACCGACATGAATTATATGGCCTCAGGCCAGGCCTCCTACGGAGGTCAGTGTGGGACATGAGACTGACCTGGTGGAGTGCCGGGCCTAGGAGGCCCGGCCTTTGTCGGCGTGAACGAAGGTGTGAATGATGCAACAATAAAGGTTTTTCACAAACTTTCACCGACATGAATTACATGTCTCAGGCCAGACCTCGTACAGGTTTTGCATGTCCTCATGACAGGAGAACATGAGACACGAGAGTGAGGTCAGGTCACATGAGAGTAACCTGACCTGAGAATGACTGGTGAGGTCACTCTCAGGTCAAACTGCAGGACATGACAGGCTGTCAATCACACAGCAGTGATGAGCCTGAAGCTACAGGAAGCTGCCCATATATGGAGTGATGCACTGACCAATCACAGTGGAGAATTTCACAGCTGCGCCGAGCGCGGACACTCTGACGTCAGAGTGAGCCAGAGAGGATTATATTAGAAGATTTTGCGAACAACTGCTCTTAATCTATACTTATCGGGGGAGTATGTGGATAAAAATACCATACTTTTGTAGGAATTTTTGTCGTCTTTGATACTGTGTGGGTTTGGAAGCAGTCAGAGGTAAACTTTGGACACCAGGGGGCGCTGTTTGGCGACAACGCCGGATATCTCCCATCAGGATTCAATGTAAAAATGTAGAATGAAAAAAATGTTACTGTGTCGCTTTAACTCATCATTCTGGGGACTTGTTGTGGAATTTTCCCCACATATGTTACATCCTCTTGTTCGGCAGGGTCTCGCGGTAGTGGCGATGCCCTCGGTTTGTGGCTGAGAGTCACGGTTTGCAAACAGTTAAGAGTAGTTCGGGGAGTTTTAAATCGTTGATTTTCGGCGAGAATTTTCGGTTTCCCCATGTTAATGGATGACAGGAGCCAAAAAGGCGTTTAGGGGGTGGGGAGCTTGGACGGCTAATAAAAATTAAACTGGACTAGGTAAGAAAATTTCCCTCTAGAGTTCAGTAGTAAACAATCTCCTTTATTTTTTTATATCTCAATTTAACCGATGCGACCTTCGCCCTATGATGGTTTAGATTTTCCGTTTCTGCCTTTTTCTCCCTTTTTTGGGCGAACACCTTACTTTGAAAGGCAAATACCGGCCTTCCTGTTGGAGTTAGGTCAAAAGTTAGAGCGCGTGAGTCGTAGGGCTCGAGTAGACGAAGAAGTTTCGTATTTGCGACATTTCTCTACGACATTCCTACGGACCGTGGCGGGCGATTAAAAGTGTCTAGGTGGCGCTAGAGAGCCATTTTTGGAATTTCATGGAATTTATTGACGTGATAATATAGATTGCCACACTTTTGACGAGTCTTCCAAATTTGGTGAGTTTTTGAGCGTGTCTAGGGGGTCAAAATGAGGGATTTATCCGTGAAAAAAAATATAATAATTAAAGCTGCAAGCAGCATTGGTCGGGACCTCGAGATTGCCCGTCGGGGGGGTGGCTATGAACGGTTAATTAAAAAAAATATTGTTTAAGCAAAAAAAAAAAAAAAAAAAAATTAGTACTTTTATTTTGAAAAAACGGCGTCGGAACCAGCTAATTAGCTAGTGATTTGTGATCGCAGCAAGCCCATTAGGCTACCTACCAAATTTCGGCTCAATCAGACAATGTTTGCTCGCATGCTAACAGGCATGCTAAGCCGCAAGCTAGCCGAGCTGCCTGAAAATGTCTCTTGGGTACTCCCCACCTACCAAATTTCAGCTCAATCGAACAATGTTTACAAGCATGCTAACGGGCATGCTATGCCGCAAGCTAGCGGATACACCGGAAAATCTCAGTGTGGTACTCCCCAGGTTGCCCCGATCCCAAATCTGGTCTTACTTCAATTCTAGTGTGAATGACACTGCACTAATGGAACAATAAAGGTTTTTCAAAAACTTCCACCGACATGAATTATATCGCCTCAGGCCAGGCCTCCTACGGAGGTCAGTGTGTGACATGAGAGTGACCTGGTGGAGTGCCGGGCCTAGGAGGCCCGGCCTTTGTCGGCGGTGTGCGAAGGTGTGAATGATGCCATAAAGGTTTTTCACAAACTTCCACCGACATGAATGTGAGGGCCTCAGGCCAGGTCTCATACAGGTTTTGCATGTCCTCATGACAGGAGAACATGAGACATGAGAGTGAGGTCAGGTCACATGAGAGTAACCTGACCTGAGAATGACTGCTGAGGTCACTCTCAGGTCAAACTGCAGGATATGACAGGCTGTCAATCACACAGCAGTGATGAGCCTGAAGCTACAGGAAGCTGGCCATATATGGAGTGATGCACTGACCAATCACAGTGGAGAATTTCACAGCTGCGCCGAGCGCGGACACTCTGACGTCAGAGTGAGGCAGAGAGGATTATATTAGAAGATTTTGCGAACAACTGCTCTTAATCTATACTTATCGGGGGAGTATGTGGATAAAAGTACCATACTTTTGTAGGAATTTTTGTCGTCTTTAATACTGTGTGGGTTTGGAAGCAGTCAGAGGTAAAGTTTGGACACCAGGGGGCGCTGTTTGGCAGGAACGGCAGATTTGGCTCCATCCGCTATAGTGTTAAGATTTCGGACGAGAAAAATGTTACTGTGTCGCTTTAACTCGTCATTCTGGGGACTTGTTTTGGAATTTTCCCCACATATGTTACATCCTCTTGTTCGGCAGGGTCTCGTGAGCGTGGCGATGCCCTCGGTTTGTGGCTGAGAGTTACGGTTTGCAAGCAGTTAAGAGTAGTTCGGGGAGTTTTAAATCGTTGATTTTCGGCGAGAATTTTCCGTTTCCCCATGTTAATGGATGACAGGAGCCAAAATGCCGATTAGGGGGTGGGGAGCTTGGACGGCTAATAAAAATTAAACTGGACTAGGTAAGAAAATTTCCCTCTAGAGTTCAGTAGTAAACAATCTCCTCTATTTTTGTATATCTCAATTTAACCGATGCGACCTTCGCCCTATGAGGAGTTAAATTTTCCGTTTCTGCCTTTTTTTCCCTTTTTTGGGCGAACACCTTACATTGAAAGGCAAATAGCCGGCTTCCTGTTGGAGTTAGGCCAAAAGTTAGAGCGCGTGAGTCGTAGGGCTCGAGTAGACGAACAAATTTCGTATTCGCGACATTTCTCTACGACATTCCTACGGACCGTGGCTGGCGATTTAAATATTCTAGGTGGCGCTAGAGAGCGATTTTTGGATTTTCCTGGAATTTTTTGACATAAACCTCGAATGACGCACAGACTTGACGAGCCTGCCAAATTTGGTGAGTTTTTGAGTGTGTTTAGGGGGTCAAATATGAGCGTAAGTGAAAAGAAAAAAAAAAAAAATATATAATTAAAGCTGCAAGCAGCATTGGTCGGGACCTCGAGATTGCCCGTCGGGGGGGTGGCTATGAACGGTTAATTAAAAAAAATATTGTTTAAGCAAAAAAAAAAAAAAAAAAAAATTAGTACTTTTATTTTGAAAAAACGGCGTCGGAACCAGCTAATTAGCTAGTGATTTGTGATCGCAGCAAGCCCATTAGGCTACCTACCAAATTTCGGCTCAATCAGACAATGTTTGCTCGCATGCTAACAGGCATGCTAAGCCGCAAGCTAGCCGAGCTGCCTGAAAATGTCTCTTGGGTACTCCCCACCTACCAAATTTCAGCTCAATCGAACAATGTTTACAAGCATGCTAACGGGCATGCTATGCCGCAAGCTAGCGGATACACCGGAAAATCTCAGTGTGGTACTCCCCAGGTTGCCCCGATCCCAAATCTGGTCTTACTTCAATTCTAGTGTGAATGACACTGCACTAATGGAACAATAAAGGTTTTTCAAAAACTTCCACCGACATGAATTATATGGCCTCAGGCCAGGCCTCCTACGGAGGTCAGTGTGTGACATGAGAGTGACCTGGTGGAGTGCCGGGCCTAGGAGGCCCGGCCTTTGTCGGCGGTGTGCGAAGGTGTGAATGATGCCATAAAGGTTTTTCACAAACTTCCACCGACATGAATGTGAGGGCCTCAGGCCAGGTCTCATACAGGTTTTGCATGTCCTCATGACAGGAGAACATGAGACATGAGAGTGAGGTCAGGTCACATGAGAGTAACCTGACCTGAGAATGACTGCTGAGGTCACTCTCAGGTCAAACTGCAGGATATGACAGGCTGTCAATCACACAGCAGTGATGAGCCTGAAGCTACAGGAAGCTGGCCATATATGGAGTGATGCACTGACCAATCACAGTGGAGAATTTCACAGCTGCGCCGAGCGCGGACACTCTGACGTCAGAGTGAGGCAGAGAGGATTATATTAGAAGATTTTGCGAACAACTGCTCTTAATCTATACTTATCGGGGGAGTATGTGGATAAAAGTACCATACTTTTGTAGGAATTTTTGTCGTCTTTAATACTGTGTGGGTTTGGAAGCAGTCAGAGGTAAAGTTTGGACACCAGGGGGCGCTGTTTGGCAGGAACGGCAGATTTGGCTCCATCCGCTATAGTGTTAAGATTTCGGACGAGAAAAATGTTACTGTGTCGCTTTAACTCGTCATTCTGGGGACTTGTTTTGGAATTTTCCCCACATATGTTACATCCTCTTGTTCGGCAGGGTCTCGTGAGCGTGGCGATGCCCTCGGTTTGTGGCTGAGAGTTACGGTTTGCAAGCAGTTAAGAGTAGTTCGGGGAGTTTTAAATCGTTGATTTTCGGCGAGAATTTTCCGTTTCCCCATGTTAATGGATGACAGGAGCCAAAATGCCGATTAGGGGGTGGGGAGCTTGGACGGCTAATAAAAATTAAACTGGACTAGGTAAGAAAATTTCCCTCTAGAGTTCAGTAGTAAACAATCTCCTCTATTTTTGTATATCTCAATTTAACCGATGCGACCTTCGCCCTATGAGGAGTTAAATTTTCCGTTTCTGCCTTTTTTTCCCTTTTTTGGGCGAACACCTTACATTGAAAGGCAAATAGCCGGCTTCCTGTTGGAGTTAGGCCAAAAGTTAGAGCGCGTGAGTCGTAGGGCTCGAGTAGACGAACAAATTTCGTATTCGCGACATTTCTCTACGACATTCCTACGGACCGTGGCTGGCGATTTAAATATTCTAGGTGGCGCTAGAGAGCGATTTTTGGATTTTCCTGGAATTTTTTGACATAAACCTCGAATGACGCACAGACTTGACGAGCCTGCCAAATTTGGTGAGTTTTTGAGTGTGTTTAGGGGGTCAAATATGAGCGTAAGTGAAAAGAAAAAAAAAAAAAATATATAATAAGAAACATTCGAAAAACAATATATAATTTCGCCACCAGGTAGTGGCCGACGCCCCCGAAGGGGGCGTCGGCCACTCTGGGAGGGTCAGGAGAGGGCCTGGATGAGTGCGGGCCCTCCTTCGGAGGGCCCGCACTTTTGGCGACGACGAAATCCAAAAGAGACCTGCCGTTGGCTGGGCCTAGGGCCCAGCCGTTGGCGAGGTCCCTAATAAGAAACATTCGAAAAACAATATATAATTTCGCCACCAGGTAGTGGCCGACGCCCCCGAAGGGGGCGTCGGCCACTCTGGGAGGGTCAGGAGAGGGCCTGGATGAGTGCGGGCCCTCCTTCGGAGGGCCCGCACTTTTGGCGACGACGAAATCCAAAAGAGACCTGCCGTTGGCTGGGCCTAGGGCCCAGCCGTTGGCGAGGTCCCTAATTAAAGCTGCAAGCAGCATTGGTCGGGACCTCGAGATTGCCCGTCGGGGGGGTGGCTATGAACGGTTAATTAAAAAAAATATTATTTAAGCAAAAAAAAAAAAAAAAATAGTACTTTTATTTTGAAAAAACGGCGTCGGAACCAGCTAATTAGCTAGTGATGTGTGACCGCAGCACCCCCATTAGGCAGCCTACCAAATTTCAGCTCAATCGAACAATGTTTACTAGCATGCTAACGGGCATGCTATGCCGCAAGCTAGCGGATACACCTGAAAATCTCAGTGTGGTACTCCCCAGGTTGCCCCGATCCCAAATCTGGTCTTACTTCAATTCTAGTGTGAATGACACTGCACTTATGGAACAATAAAGGTTTTTCAAAAACTTCCACCGACATGAATTATATGGCCTCAGGCCAGGCCTCCTACGGAGGTCAGTGTGGGACATGAGACTGACCTGGTGGAGTGCCGGGCCTAGGAGGCCCGGCCTTTGTCGGCGTGAACGAAGGTGTGAATGATGCATCAATGAAGGTTTTTCACAAACTTTCACCGACATGAATTACATGTCTCAGGCCAGACCTCGTACAGGTTTTGCATGTCCTCATGACAGGAGAACATGAGACATGAGAGTGAGGTCAGGTCACATGAGAGTAACCTGACCTGAGAATGACTGGTGAGGTCACTCTCAGGTCAAACTGCAGGACATGACAGGCTGTCAATCACACAGCAGTGATGAGCCTGAAGCTACAGGAAGCTGCCCATATATGGAGTGATGCACTGACCAATCACAGTGGAGAATTTCACAGCTGCACCGAGCGCGGACACTCTGACGGCAGAGTGAGCCAGAGAGGATTATATTCAAAGATTTTGCGAACAACTGCTCTTAATCTATACTTATCGGGGGTGTATGTGGATAAAAATACCATACTTTTGTAGGGATTTTTGTCCACTTTCAGAATGTATGGGTTTGGAAGCAGTCGGAGGTAAACTTTGGACACCAGGGTGCGCTGTTTGGCGACAACGCCGGATATCTCCCATCAGGATTCAATGTAAAAATGTAGAACGAAGAAAATGTTACTGTGTCGCTTTAACTCGTCATTCTGGGGACTTGTTTTGGAATTTTCCCCACATATGTTACATCCTCTTGTTCGGCAGGGTCTCGCGGTAGTGGCGATGCCCTCGGTTTGTGGCTGAGAGTCACGGTTTGCAAACAGTTAAGAGTAGTTCGGGGAGTTTAAAATCGTTGATTTTCGGCGAGAATTTTCGGTTTCCCCATGTTAATGGATGACAGGAGCCAAAAAGGCGATTAGGGGGTGGGGAGCTTGGACGGCTAATAAAAATTAAACTGGACTAGGTAAGAAAATTTCCCTCTAGAGTTCAGTAGTAAACAATCTCCTCTATTTTTGTATATCTCAATTTAACCGATACGACCTTCGCCCTATGATGGTTTAGATTTTCCGTTTCTGCCTTTTTCTCCCTTTTTTGGGTGAACACCTTACTTTGAAAGGCAAATAGCGGCCTTCCTGTTGGAGTTAGGTCAAAAGTTAGAGCGCGTGAGTCGTAGGGCTCGAGTAGACGAACAAATTTCGTATTCGCGACATTTCTCTACGACATTCCTACGGAGCGTGGCGGGTGATTTAAATTTTCTAGGTGGCGCTAGAGAGCCATTTTTGGACTTTTGGGGGATTTTTTTAGATTTTATAAAATTTTTCGCCAGTTTTGACGAGTGTGTCAAATTTGGTGAGTTTTTGAGCATGTTTAGGGGGTCAAATTTGAGGCAATAGCCAAGTCAGGAGTGCCAAAAAATAATTAAAGCTGCAAGCAGCATTGGTCGGGACCTCGAGATTGCCCGTCGGGAGGGTGGCTATGAACGGTTAATTAAAAAAAAGATTATTTAAGCAAAAAAAAAAAAAAAAAAAATTAGTACTTTTATTTTGAAAAAACGGCGTCGGAACCAGCTAACTAGCTAGTGATTTGTGACCGCAGCACCCCCATTAGGCCACCTACCAAATTTCAGCTCAATCGAACAATATTTACTAGCATGCTAACGGGCATGCTATGCCGCAAGCTAGCGGATACACCTGAAAATCTCAGTGTGGTACTCCCCAGGATGCCCCGATCCCAAATCTGGTCTTACTTCAATTCTAGTGTGAATGACGCTGCACTTATGGAACAATAAAGGTTTTTCAAAAACTTCCACCGACATGAATTATATGGCCTCAGGCCAGGCCTCCTACGGAGGTCAGTGTTTGACATGAGACTGACCTGGTGGAGTGCCGGGCCTAGGAGGCCCGGCCTTTGTCGGCGGTGTGCGAAGGTGTGAATGATGCCATAAAGGTTTTTCACAAACTTCCACCGACATGAATGTGAGGGCCTCAGGCCAGGTCTCGTACAGGTTTTGCATGTCCTCATGACAGGAGAACATGAGACGTGAGAGTGAGGTCAGGTCACATGAGAGTAACCTGACCTGAGAATGATTGGTGAGGTCACTCTCAGGTCAAACTGCAGGATATGACAGGCTGTCAATCACACAGCAGTGATGAGCCTGAAGCTACAGGAAGCTGCCCATATATGGAGTGATGCACTGACCAATCACAGTGGAGAATTTCACAGCTGCACCGAGCGCGGACACTCTGACGTCAGAGTGAGGCAGAGAGGATTATATTAGAAGATTTTGCGAACAACTGCTCTTAATCTATACTTATCGGGGGAGTATGTGGATAAAAGTACCATACTTTTGTAGGAATTTTTGTCCTCTTTAATACTGTGTGGGTGTGGAAGCAGTCAGAGGTAAACCTTGGTCACCAGGGGGCGCTGTTTGGCAGGAACGGCAGATTTGGCTCCATCCGCTATAGTGTTAAGATTTCGGACGAGAAAAATTTTACTGTGTCGCTTTAACTCGTCATTCTGGGGACTTGTTTTGGAATTTTCCCCACGTATGTTACATCCTCTTGTTCGGCAGGGTCTCGTGTACGTGGCGATGCCCTCGGTTTGTGGCTGAGAGTCACGGTTTGCAAACAGTTAAGAGTAGTTCGGGGAGTTTAAAATCGTTGATTTTGGGGGAGAATTTTCCGTTTCCCCATGTTAATGGATGACAGGAGCCAAAATGCCGATTAGGGGGTGGGGAGCTTGGACGGCTAATAAAAATTAAACTGGACTAGGTAAGAAAATTTCCCTCTAGAGTTCAGTAGTAAACAATCTCCTCTATTTTTGTATATCTCAATTTAACCGATGCGACCTTCGCCCTATGAGGAGTTAAATTTTCCGTTTCTGCCTTTTTTTCCCTTTTTTGGGCGAACACCTTACTTTGAAAGGCAAATAGCCGGCTTCCTGTTGGAGTTAGGCCAAAAGTTAGAGCGCGTGAGTCGTAGGGCTCGAGTAGACGAACAAATTTCGTATTCGCTGTTTTTCTGTACGACATTCCTACGGACCGTGGCGTACGATTTAAAGTGTCTAGGTGGCGCTAGAGAGCCATTTTTTGATTTTGGGGGGATTTTTTTAGATTTTATTAAATTTTTCACCAGTTTTGACGAGTGTGCCAAATTTGGTGAGTTTTTGAGCGTGTTTAGGGGGTCAAATTTGAGGCGATTGACGCGTAAGGAGTCCCATGAAATAATAATAATAAGAAACATTCGAAGAACAATATAGAATTTCACCACCAGGTAGTGGCCGCGCCCCCTTCGGGGGCGCGGCCACTCTGGGAGGGTCAGGGGAGTTCCTGGATGTGTGTGGGGCCTCCTGCGGAGGCCCCACACTTTTGGCGACGACGAAATCCAAAAGAGACCTGCCGTTGGCTGGGCCTAGGGCCCACCCGTTGGCGAGGTCCCTAATTAAAGCTGCAAGCAGCATTGATCGGGACCTCGAGATTGCCCGTCGGGGGGGTGGCTATGAACGGTTCAAAATATTTGCTTAAATATTAAAAAAAAAAAAAAAAAAATTTGTATGACTTTTATTTTGAAAAAACTGCGTCAAAATCAGCTAATTAGCTAGTGATTTGTGATCGCGGCAACCCCATTAGGCTACCTACCAAATTTCGGCTCAATCCGACAATGTTTGCTCGCATGCTAACAGGCATGCTAAGCCGCAAGCTAGCCGAGCTGCCTGAAAATGTCTCTTGGGTACTCCCCAGATGGCCCCGATCCTGAATGTGGTCTTACTTCAATTCTAGTGTAAAAGACACAGCACTTATGGCACAATAACGGTTTTTCAAAAACTTCCACCGACATGAATTATATGGCCTCAGGCCAGGCCTCCTACGGAGGTCAGTGTGGGACATGAGAGTGACCTGGTGGAGTGCCGGGCCTAGGAGGCCCGGCCTTTGTCGGCGTAAACGAAGGTGTGATTGATCCAGCAATAAAGGTTTTTCACAAACTCTCACCGACATGAATTACATGTCTCAGGCCAGACCTCGTACAGGTTTTGCATGTCCTCATGACAGGAGAACATGAGACACGAGAGTGAGGTCAGGTCACATGAGAGTAACCTGACCTGAGAATGACTGGTGAGGTCACTCTCAGGTCAAACTGCAGGATATGACAGGCTGTCAATCACACAGCAGTGATGAGCCTGAAGCTACAGGAAGCTGCCCATATATGGAGTGATGCACTGACCAATCACAGTGGAGAATTTCACAGCTGCGCCGAGCGCGGACACTCTGACGTCAGAGTGAGACAGAGAGGATTATATTAGAAGATTTTGCGAACAACTGCTCATAATCTATACTTATCGGGGGAGTATGTGGATAAAAGTACCATACTTTTGTAGGAATTTTTGTCGTCTTTAATACTGTGTGGGTTTGGAAGCAGTCAGAGGTAAACTTTGGACACCAGGGGGCGCTGTTTGGCAGGAACGGCAGATTTGGCTCCATCCGCTATAGTGTTAAGATTTCGGACGAGAAAAATGTTACTGTGTCGCTTTAACTCGTCATTCTGGGGACTTGTTTTGGAATTTTCCCCACATATGTTACATCCTCTTGTTCGGCAGGGTCTCGTGGGCGTGGCGATGCCCTCGGTTTGTGGCTGAGAGTCACGGTTTGCAAACAGTTAAGAGTAGTTCGGGGAGTTTAAAATCGTTGATTTTCGGCGAGAATTGTCCGTTTCCCCATGTTAATGGATGACAGGAGCCAAATTGCCGATTAGGGGGTGGGGAGCTTGGATGGCTAATAAAAATTAAACTGGACTAGGTAAGAAAATTTCCCTCTAGTGTTCAGTAGTAAACAATCTCCTCTATTTTTGTATATCTCAATTTAACCGATGCGACCTTCGCCCTATGAGGAGTTAAATTTTCCGTTTCTGCCTTTTTTTCCCTTTTTTGGGCGAACACCTTACTTTGAAAGGCAAATAGCCGGCTTCCTGTTGGAGTTAGGTCAAAAGTTAGAGCGCGTGAGTCGTAGGGCTCGAGTAGACGAAGAAGTTTCGTATTCGCGACATTTCTCTACGACATTCCTACGGACCGTGGCGGGCGATTAAAAGTGTCTAGGTGGCGCTAGAGAGCCATTTTTGGATTTTGATGGAATTTTTTGACATGGTCACCGGCTCTATGCGATTTTTCACGAGCCTCCCAAATTTGGTGAGTTTTTGAGCGTGTTTAGGGGGTCCAATCTGAGCGTAACGAAAAAGAAAAAAAACAAAAAATATATAATAATTAAAGCTGCAAGCAGCATTGGTCGGGACCTCGAGATTGCCCGTCGGGGGGGTGGCTATGAACGGTTCAAAATATTTGCTTAAATATTAAAAAAAAAAAAAAAAAATTTTGTATGACTTTTATTTTGAAAAAACTGCGTCAAAATCAGCTAATTAGCTAGTGATTTGTGATCGCGGCAACCCCATTAGGCTACCTACCAAATTTCGGCTCAATCCGACAATGTTTGCTCGCATGCTAACAGGCATGCTAAGCCGCAAGCTAGCCGAGCTGCCTGAAAATGTGTCTTGGGTACTCCCCAGATGGCCCCGATCCTGAATGTGGTCTTACTTCAATTCTAGTGTAAAAGACACAGCACTTATGGCACAATAACGGTTTTTCAAAAACTTCCACCGACATGAATTATATGGCCTCAGGCCAGGCCTCCTACGGAGGTCAGTGTGGGACATGAGAGTGACCTGGTGGAGTGCCGGGCCTAGGAGGCCCGGCCTTTGTCGGCGGTGTGAATGATGCAATAAAGGTTTTTCACAAACTTTCACCGACATGAATTACATGTCTCAGGCCAAGCCTCGTACAGGTTTTGCATGTCCTCATGACAGGAGAACATGAGACATGAGAGTGAGGTCAGGTCACATGAGAGTAACCTGACCTGAGAATGACTGGTGAGGTCACTCTCAGGTCAAACTGCAGGATATGACAGGCTGTCAATCACACAGCAGTGATGAGCCTGAAGCTACAGGAAGCTGCCCATATATGGAGTGATGCACTGACCAATCACAGTGGAGAATTTCACAGCTGCGCCGAGCGCGGACACTCTGACGTCAGAGTGAGGCAGAGAGGATTATATTAGAAGATTTTGCGAACAACTGCTCTTAATCTATACTTATCGGGGGAGTATGTGGATAAAAGTAGCATACTTTTGTAGGAATTTTTGTCGTCTTTAATACTGTGTGGGTTTGGAAGCAGTCAGAGGTAAAGTTTGGACACCAGGGGGCGCTGTTTGGCAGGAACGGCAGATTTGGCTCCATCCGCTATAGTGTTAAGATTTCGGACGAGAAAAATGTTACTGTGTTGCTTTAACTCGTCATTCTGGGGACTTGTTTTGGAATTTTCCCCACATATGTTACATCCTCTTGTTCGGCAGGGTCTCGCGGGCATGGCGATGCCCTCGGTTTGTGGCTGAGAGTCACGGTTTGCAAACAGTTAAGAGTAGTTCGGGGAGTTTAAAATCGTTGATTTTGGGGGAGAATTTTCGGTTTCCCCATGTTAATGGATGACAGGAGCCAAAAAGGCGATTAGGGGGTGGGGAGCTTGGACGGCTAATAAAAATTAAACTGGACTAGGTAAGAAAAATTCCCTCTAAATTTTTGTAGTAAACAATCTCCTCTATTTTTGTATATCTCAATTTAACCGATACGACCTTCGCCCTATGATGGTTTAGATTTTCCGTTTCGGCCTTTTTTTGCCTTTTTTGGGCGAACACCTTACTTTGAAAGGCAAATAGCCGGCTTCCTGTTGGAGTTAGGTCAAAAGTTAGAGCGCGTGAGTCGTAGGGCTTGAGTAGACGAAGAAGTTTCGTATTCGCGACATTTCTGTACGACATTCCTGCGGACCGTGGCGGGCGATTTAGTGTGTCTAGGTGGCGCTAGAGAGCCATTTTTGGATTTTCCTGGAATTTTTTGACGTGAGATTGTGGCGTGCCACACTTTTGGCGAGCGTTCCAAATTTGGTGAGTTTTTGAGCGTGTTTAGGGGGTGAAATTTGGGATCCCGGCGCGAAAGAAAAACGAACCAAAAAATAATAATAAACATTCGAAAAACAATATATAATTTCGCCACCAGGTAGTGGCCGACGCCCCCTTCGGGGGCGTCGGCCACTCTGGGAGGGTCAGGAGAGGGCCTGGATGAGTGTGGGGCCTCCTGCGGAGGCCCCACACTTTTGGCGACGACGAAATCCAAAAGAGACCTGCCGTTGGCTGGGCACAGGGCCCAGCCGTTGGCGAGGTCCCTAATAATAAGAAGAAAAAACATTCGAAAAACAATATACAATTTCGCCACCAGGTAGTGGCCGCGCCCCCTTCGGGGGCGCGGCCACTCTGGGAGGGTCAGGGGAGGTCCTGGATGAGTGTGGGGCCTCCTGCGGAGGCCCCACACTTTTGGCGACGACGAAATCCAAAAGAGACCTGCCGTTGGCTGGGCCTAGGGCCCACCCGTTGGCGAGGTCCCTAATTAAAGCTGCAAGCAGCATTGGTCGGGACCTCGAGACTGCCCGTCGGGGGGGTGGCTATGAACGGTTAATAAAAAAGACAATTTTTTAAGTAAAAAAAAAAAAAAAAAAAAAAAAAGACTTTTATTTTGAAAAAACGGCGTCAAAACCAGCTAATTAGCTAGTGATTTGTGATCGCAGCAACCCCATTAGGCTACCTACCAAATTTCGGCTCAATCAGACAATGTTTGCGACCATGCTAGCAGGCATGCTAAGCCGCAAGCTAGCCGAGCTGCCTGAAAATGTCAGTTAGGTACTCCCCAGATGGCCCCGATCCTGAATCTGGTCTTACTTCAATTGTAGTGTAAAAGACACAGCACTTATGGCACAATAAAGGTTTTTCAAAAACTTCCACCGACATGAATTACATGGCCTCAGGCCAAGCCTCCTACAGAGGTCAGTGTGGGACATGAGAGTGACCTGGTGGAGTGCCGGGCCTAGGAGGCCCGGCCTTTGTCGGCGTGAACGAAGGTGTGAATGATGCATCAATGAAGGTTTTTCACAAACTTCCACCGACATGAATTACATGTCTCAGGCCAGGTCTCATACAGGTTTTGCATGTCCTCATGACAGGAGAACATGAGACATGAGAGTGAGGTCAGGTCACATGAGAGTAACCTGACCTGAGAATGACTGGTGAGGTCACTCTCAGGTCAAACTGCAGGATATGACAGGCTGTCAATCACACAGCAGTGATGAGCCTGAAGCTACAGGAAGCTGCCCATATATGGAGTGATGCACTGACCAATCACAGTGGAGAATTTCACAGCTGCACCGAGCGCGGACACTCTGACGTCAGAGTGAGACAGGGAGGATTATATTAGAAGATTTTGCGAACAAGTGCTCTTAATCTATACTTATCGGGGGAGTATGTGGATAAAAATACCATACTTTTGTAGGAATTTTTGTCCTCTTTAAGACGGTGTACGCTTGGAAGCAGTCGGAGGTAAACTTTGGACACCAGGGGGCGCTGTTTGGCGACAACGCCGGATATCTCCCATCAGGATTCAATGTAAAAATGTAGAACGAAGAAAATGTTACTGTGTCGCTTTAACTCGTCATTCTGGGGACTTGTTTTGGAATTTTCCCCACATATGTTACATCCTCTTGTTCGGCAGGGTCTCGTGGGCGTGGCGATGCCCTCGGTTTGTGGCTGAGAGTCACGGTTTGCAAACAGTTAAGAGTAGTTCGGGGAGTTTAAAATCGTTGATTTTGAGGGAGAATTTTCGGTTTCCCCATGTTAATGGATGACAGGAGCCAAAAAGGCGTTTAGGGGGTGGGGAGCTTGGACGGCTAATAAAAATTAAACTGGACTAGGTAAGAAAAATTCCCTCTAAATTATTGTAGTAAACAATCTCCTCTATTTTTGTATATCTCAATTTAACCGATACGACCTTCGCCCTATGATGGTTTAGATTTTCCGTTTCGGCCTTTTTTTGCCTTTTTTGGGTGAACACCTTACTTTGAAAGGCAAATAGCGGGCTTCCTGTTGGAGCTAGGTGAAAAGTTAGAGCGCGTGAGTCGTAGTGCTCGAGTAGACGAACAAATTTCGCGTTCGCGACATTTCTGTACGACATTCCTACGGACCGTGGCGGGCGATTTAAATTTTCTAGGTGGCGCTAGAGAGCCATTTTTGGACATTCATTGAATGTTTTGACATGATCTTCTGAAGGCTGCAACTTTTCACGAGCCATCCAAATTTGGTGAGTTTTTGAGCGTGTTTAGGGGGTCAAATATGAGTGAAAGTGAAAAAAAAGCGGAAGAATAATAATAAGAAACATTCGAAATACAATATACAATTTCGCCACCACATCAGAGTGGCCGGGACCCCCTTCGGGGGCCCCGGCCACTCTGGGAGGGTCAGGAGAGGGCCTGGATGAGTGCGGGCCCTCCTTCGGAGGGCCCGCACTTTTGGCGACGACGAAATCCAAAAGAGACCTGCCGTTGGCTGGGCCTAGGGCCCAGCCGTTGGCGAGGTCCCTAATAAGAAGAAGAAACATTCGAAATACAATATATAATTTCGCCACCAGGTAGTGGCCGCGCCCCCTTTGGGGGCGCGGCCACTCTGAGAGGGTCTGGAGAGTAACCGGATGAGTGCGGGCCCTCCTTCGGAGGGCCCGCACTTTTGGCGACGACGAAATCCAAAAGAGACCTGCCGTTGGCTGGGCCTAGGGCCCACCCGTTGGCGAGGTCCCTAATTAAAGCTGCAAGCAGCATTGGTCGGGACCTCGAGACTGCCCGTCGGGGGGGTGGCTATGAACGGTTAATAAAAAATTATATTATTTAAGTAAAAAAAAAAAAAAAAAAAAAATTTGGACTTTTATTTTGAAAATGCGGGGTCAAAACCAGCTAATTAGCTAGTGGTTTGTGACCGTAGCGCTCCCATTAGGCCACCTACCAAATTTCAGCTCAATCGGACAATGTTTGGTAGCATGCTAATGTGCATGCTATGCCGCAAGCTAGCGGATACACCTGAAAAGCTCAGTGTGGTACTCCCCAGGTTGCCCCGATCCCGAATCTGGTCTTACTTCAATTCTAGTGTGAATGACACTGCACTTATGGAACAATAAAGGTTTTTCAAAAACTTCCACCGACATGAATTATATGGCCTCAGGCCAGGCCTCCTACGGAGGTCAATGTGGGACGATGGAGTGACCTGGTGGAGTGCCGGGCCTAGGAGGCCCGGCCTTTGTCGGCGGTGTAGAAAGGTGTGAATGACGCAGCACTTATGAAACATGAAAGGTTTTTCAAAAACTTCCACCGACATGAATTTGAGGGCCTTTGTCAGTTGTGTACGGATTACAAAAGGAACCTGGCCTTTAACAAACTGCTGCATAAGCCAGCAGGTCAGCCCATAGAGCAGCACTGTAATGTCCCTGGCTCTCCATGCTGTCAATCACACAGCAGTGATGAGCCTGAAGCTACAGGAAGCTGCCCATATATGGAGTGATGCACTGACCAATCACAGTGGAGAATTTCACAGCTGCGCCGAGCGCGGACACTCTGACGTCAGAGTGAGGCAGAGAGGATTATATTAGAAGATTTTGCGAACAACTGCTCTTAATCTATACTTATCGGGGGAGTATGTGGATAAAAGTACCATACTTTTGTAGGAATTTTTGTCGTCTTTAATACTGTGTGGGTTTGGAAGCAGTCAGAGGTAAAGTTTGGACACCAGGGGGCGCTGTTTGGCAGGAACGGCAGATTTGGCTCCATCCGCTATAGTGTTAAGATTTCGGACGAGAAAAATGTTACTGTGTCGCTTTAACTCGTCATTCTGGGGACTTGTTTTGGAATTTTCCCCACATATGTTACATCCTCTTGTTCGGCAGGGTCTCGTGGGCGTGGCGATGCCCTCGGTTTGTGGCTGAGAGTCACGGTTTGCAAACAGTTAAGAGTAGTTTGGGGAGTTTAAAATCGTTGATTTTGGGGGAGAATTGTCCGTTTCCCCATGTTAATGGATGACAGGAGCCAAAAAGGCGATTAGGGGGTGGGGAGCTTGGATGGCTAATAAAAATTAAACTGGACTAGGTAAGAAAATTTCCCTCTAGTGTTCAGTAGTAAACAATCTCCTCTATTTTTGTATATCTCAATTTAACCGATGCGACCTTCGCCCAATGAGGAGTTAAATTTTCCGTTTCTGCCTTTTTTTCCCTTTTTTGGGCGAACACCTTACATTGAAAGGCAAATAGCCGGCTTCCTGTTGGAGTTAGGTCAAAAGTTAGAGTGCGTGAGTCGTAGGGCTCGAGTAGACGAACAAATTTCGTATTCGCGACATTTCTCTACGACATTCCTACGGACCGTGGCGGGCGATTGCAATTTTCTAGGTGGCGCTAGAGAGCCATTTTTGGATTTTCTTGGAATGTTTTGACATGGTCACCGGCTCTATGCGATTTTTCACAAGCCTTCCAAATTTGGTGAGTTTTTGAGCGTGTCTAGGGGGTCCAATATGAGCGCAACGGAAAAGAAAAAAAAAAAAAAAAATTAAAGCTGCAAGCAGCATTGGTCGGGACCTCGAGATTGCCCGTCGGGGGGGGTGGCTATGAACGGTTAATAAAAAAATATCTTATTTAAGTAAAAAAAAAAAAAAAAGACTTTTATTTTGAAAAAACTGCGTCAAAACCAGCTAATTAGCTAGTGATTTGTGATCGCAGCAACCCCATTAGGCTACCTACCAAATTTCGGCTCAATCCGACAATGTTTACAAGCATGCTAACGGGCATGCTATGCCGCAAGCTAGCGGATACACCGGAAAATCTCAGTGTGGTACTCCCCAGGTTGCCCCGATCCCAAATCTGGTCTTACTTCAATTCTAGTGTGAATGACACTGCACTAATGGAACAATAAAGGTTTTTCAAAAACTTCCACCGACATGAATTATATGGCCTCAGGCCAGGCCTCCTACGGAGGTCAGTGTGTGACATGAGAGTGACCTGGTGGAGTGCCGGGCCTAGGAGGCCCGGCCTTTGTCGGCGGTGTGCGAAGGTGTGAATGATGCCATAAAGGTTTTTCACAAACTTCCACCGACATGAATGTGAGGGCCTCAGGCCAGGTCTCATACAGGTTTTGCATGTCCTCATGACAGGAGAACATGAGACATGAGAGTGAGGTCAGGTCACATGAGAGTAACCTGACCTGAGAATGACTGCTGAGGTCACTCTCAGGTCAAACTGCAGGATATGACAGGCTGTCAATCACACAGCAGTGATGAGCCTGAAGCTACAGGAAGCTGGCCATATATGGAGTGATGCACTGACCAATCACAGTGGAGAATTTCACAGCTGCGCCGAGCGCGGACACTCTGACGTCAGAGTGAGGCAGAGAGGATTATATTAGAAGATTTTGCGAACAACTGCTCTTAATCTATACTTATCGGGGGAGTATGTGGATAAAAGTACCATACTTTTGTAGGAATTTTTGTCGTCTTTAATACTGTGTGGGTTTGGAAGCAGTCAGAGGTAAAGTTTGGACACCAGGGGGCGCTGTTTGGCAGGAACGGCAGATTTGGCTCCATCCGCTATAGTGTTAAGATTTCGGACGAGAAAAATGTTACTGTGTCGCTTTAACTCGTCATTCTGGGGACTTGTTTTGGAATTTTCCCCACATATGTTACATCCTCTTGTTCGGCAGGGTCTCGTGAGCGTGGCGATGCCCTCGGTTTGTGGCTGAGAGTTACGGTTTGCAAGCAGTTAAGAGTAGTTCGGGGAGTTTTAAATCGTTGATTTTCGGCGAGAATTTTCCGTTTCCCCATGTTAATGGATGACAGGAGCCAAAATGCCGATTAGGGGGTGGGGAGCTTGGACGGCTAATAAAAATTAAACTGGACTAGGTAAGAAAATTTCCCTCTAGAGTTCAGTAGTAAACAATCTCCTCTATTTTTGTATATCTCAATTTAACCGATGCGACCTTCGCCCTATGAGGAGTTAAATTTTCCGTTTCTGCCTTTTTTTCCCTTTTTTGGGCGAATACCTTACATTGAAAGGCAAATAGCCGGCTTCCTGTTGGAGTTAGGGCAAAAGTTAGAGCGCGTGAGTCGTAGGGCTCGAGTAGACGAACAAATTTCGTATTCGCGACATTTCTCTACGACATTCCTACGGACCGTGGCGGGCGATTTAAATTTTGTAGGTGGCGCTAGAGAGCCATTTTTGGACTTTCCTGGAATGTTTTTACATGATCTTCTGAAGGCTGCAACTTTTCACGAGCCTGCCAAATTTGGTGAGTTTTTGAGCGTGTTTAGGGGGTCAAATATGAGTGAAAGTGAAAAGAAAAACGAACGAATAATAATAATAAGAAACATTCGAAATACAATATATAATTTCGCCACCAGGTAGTGGCCGCACCCCCTTCGGGGGCGCGGCCACTCTGAGGGGGTCAGGAGAGTAACCGGATGAGTGTGGGGCCTCCTGCGGAGGCCCCACACTTTTGGCGACGACGAAATCCAAAAGAGACCTGCCGTTGGCTGGGCCTAGGGCCCACCCGTTGGCGAGGTCCCTAATTAAAGCTGCAAGCAGCATTGGTCGGGACCTCGAGATTGCCCGTCGGGGGGGTGGCTATGAACGGTTAATTAAAAAAAATATTATTTAAGCAAAAAAAAAAAAAAAAAAAAAATTTGTACTTTTATTTTGAAAAAACGGCGTCGGAACCAGCTAATTAGCTAGTGATTTGTGACCGCAGCACCCCCATTAGGCCACCTACCAAATTTCAGCTCAATCGAACAATGTTTACAAGCATGCTAACGGGCATGCTATGCCGCAAGCTAGCGGATACACCGGAAAATCTCAGTGTGGTACTCCCCAGGTTGCCCCGATCCCAAATCTGGTCTTACTTCAATTCTAGTGTGAATGACACTGCACTAATGGAACAATAAAGGTTTTTCAAAAACTTCCACCGACATGAATTATATGGCCTCAGGCCAGGCCTCCTACGGAGGTCAGTGTGTGACATGAGAGTGACCTGGTGGAGTGCCGGGCCTAGGAGGCCCGGCCTTTGTCGGCGGTGTGCGAAGGTGTGAATGATGCCATAAAGGTTTTTCACAAACTTCCACCGACATGAATGTGAGGGCCTCAGGCCAGGTCTCGTACAGGTTTTGCATGTCCTCATGACAGGAGAACATGAGACATGAGAGTGAGGTCAGGTCACATGAGAGTAACCTGACCTGAGAATGATTGGTGAGGTCACTCTCAGGTCAAACTGCAGGATATGACAGGCTGTCAATCACACAGCAGTGATGAGCCTGAAGCTACAGGAAGCTGCCCATATATGGAGTGATGCACTGACCAATCACAGTGGAGAATTTCACAGCTGCGCCGAGCGCGGACACTCTGACGTCAGAGTGAGCCAGAGAGGATTATATTAGAAGATTTTGCGAACAACTGCTCTTAATCTATACTTATCGGGGGAGTATGTGGATAAAAGTACCATACTTTTGTAGGAATTTTTGTCGTCTTTAATACTGTGTGGGTTTGGAAGCAGTCAGAGGTAAAGTTTGGACACCAGGGGGCGCTGTTTGGCAGGAACAGCAGATTTGGCTCCATCCGCTATAGTGTTAAGATTTTGGACGAGAAAAATGTTACTGTGTCGCTTTAACTCGTCATTCTGGGGACTTGTTTTGGAATTTCTCCCACATATGTTACATCCTCTTGTTCGGCAGGGTCTCGCGGTCGTGGCGATGCCCTCGGTTTGTGGCTGAGAGTCACGGTTCGCAAACAGTTAAGAGTAGTTCGGGGAGTTTAAAATCGTTGATTTTGAGGGAGAATTTTCGGTTTCCCCATGTTAATGGATGACAGGAGCCAAAAAGGCGATTAGGGGGTGGGGAGCTTGGACGGCTAATAAAAATTAAACTGGACTAGGTAAGAAAAATTCCCTCTAAATTATTGTAGTAAACAATCTCCTCTATTTTTGTATATCTCAATTTAACCGATACGACCTTCGCCCTATGATGGTTTAGATTTTCCGTTTCGGCCTTTTTCTCCCTTTTTTGGGCGAACACCTTACTTTGAAAGGCAAATAGCGGCCTTCCTGTTGGAGTTAGGTCAAAAGTTAGAGCGCGTGAGTCGTAGGGCTCGAGTAGACGAACAAATTTCGTATTCGCGACATTTCTGTACGACATTCCTACGGACCGTGGTGGGCGATTAAAATCTTCTAGGTGGCGCTAGAGAGCCATTTTTGGACTTTTTGGGGATTTTTTTAAATAAACCTCGAATGGAGCGCAGACATGACGAGTCTGCCAAATTTGGTGAGTTTTCGAGCGTGGTTAGGGGGTGAAAAATGAGGCTAAGCGCAAAAAAAAAAATATAATAATAAACATTCGAAAAACAATATATAATTTCGCCACCAGGTAGTGGCCGACGCCCCCTTCGGGGGCGTCGGCCACTCTGGGAGGGTCAGGAGAGGGCCTGGATGAGTGCGGGCCCTCCTTCGGAGGGCCCGCACTTTTGGCGACGACGAAATCCAAAAGAGACCTGCCGTTGGCTGGGCCTAGGGCCCACCCGTTGGCGAGGTCCCTAATTAAAGCTGCAAGCAGCATTGGTCGGGACCTCGAGATTGCCCGTCGGGGGGGTGGCTATGAACGGTTCAAAATATTTGCTTAAATATTAAAAAAAAAAAAAAAAAATTTTGTATGACTTTTATTTTGAAAAAACTGCGTCAAAATCAGCTAATTAGCTAGTGATTTGTGATCGCGGCAACCCCATTAGGCTACCTACCAAATTTCGGCTCAATCCGACAATGTTTGCTCGCATGCTAACAGGCATGCTAAGCCGCAAGCTAGCCGAGCTGCCTGAAAATGTGTCTTGGGTACTCCCCAGATGGCCCCGATCCTGAATGTGGTCTTACTTCAATTCTAGTGTAAAAGACACAGCACTTATGGCACAATAACGGTTTTTCAAAAACTTCCACCGACATGAATTATATGGCCTCAGGCCAGGCCTCCTACGGAGGTCAGTGTGGGACATGAGAGTGACCTGGTGGAGTGCCGGGCCTAGGAGGCCCGGCCTTTGTCGGCGGTGTGAATGATGCAATAAAGGTTTTTCACAAACTTTCACCGACATGAATTACATGTCTCAGGCCAAGCCTCGTACAGGTTTTGCATGTCCTCATGACAGGAGAACATGAGACATGAGAGTGAGGTCAGGTCACATGAGAGTAACCTGACCTGAGAATGACTGGTGAGGTCACTCTCAGGTCAAACTGCAGGATATGACAGGCTGTCAATCACACAGCAGTGATGAGCCTGAAGCTACAGGAAGCTGCCCATATATGGAGTGATGCACTGACCAATCACAGTGGAGAATTTCACAGCTGCGCCGAGCGCGGACACTCTGACGTCAGAGTGAGGCAGAGAGGATTATATTAGAAGATTTTGCGAACAACTGCTCTTAATCTATACTTATCGGGGGAGTATGTGGATAAAAGTAGCATACTTTTGTAGGAATTTTTGTCGTCTTTAATACTGTGTGGGTTTGGAAGCAGTCAGAGGTAAAGTTTGGACACCAGGGGGCGCTGTTTGGCAGGAACGGCAGATTTGGCTCCATCCGCTATAGTGTTAAGATTTCGGACGAGAAAAATGTTACTGTGTTGCTTTAACTCGTCATTCTGGGGACTTGTTTTGGAATTTTCCCCACATATGTTACATCCTCTTGTTCGGCAGGGTCTCGCGGGCATGGCGATGCCCTCGGTTTGTGGCTGAGAGTCACGGTTTGCAAACAGTTAAGAGTAGTTCGGGGAGTTTAAAATCGTTGATTTTGGGGGAGAATTTTCGGTTTCCCCATGTTAATGGATGACAGGAGCCAAAAAGGCGATTAGGGGGTGGGGAGCTTGGACGGCTAATAAAAATTAAACTGGACTAGGTAAGAAAAATTCCCTCTAAATTTTTGTAGTAAACAATGTCCTCTATTTTTGTATATCTCAATTTAACCGATACGACCTTCGCCCTATGATGGTTTAGATTTTCCGTTTCGGCCTTTTTTTGCCTTTTTTGGGCGAACACCTTACTTTGAAAGGCAAATAGCCGGCTTCCTGTTGGAGTTAGGTCAAAAGTTAGAGCGCGTGAGTCGTAGGGCTCGAGTAGACGAAGAAGTTTCGTATTCGCGACATTTCTGTACGACATTCCTGCGGACCGTGGCGGGCGATTTAGTGTGTCTAGGTGGCGCTAGAGAGCCATTTTTGGATTTTCCTGGAATTTTTTGACGTGAGATTGTGGCGTGCCACACTTTTGGCGAGCGTTCCAAATTTGGTGAGTTTTTGAGCGTGTTTAGGGGGTGAAATTTGGGATCCCGGCGCGAAAGAAAAACGAACCAAAAAATAATAATAAACATTCGAAAAACAATATATAATTTCGCCACCAGGTAGTGGCCGACGCCCCCTTCGGGGGCGTCGGCCACTCTGGGAGGGTCAGGAGAGGGCCTGGATGAGTGTGGGGCCTCCTGCGGAGGCCCCACACTTTTGGCGACGACGAAATCCAAAAGAGACCTGCCGTTGGCTGGGCCTAGGGCCCAGCCGTTGGCGAGGTCCCTAAAAATATATAAGAAACATTCGAAAAACAATATATAATTTCGCCACCAGGTAGTGGCCGCGCCCCCTTCGGGGGCGCGGCCACTCTGAGAGGGTCAGGGGAGGTCCTGGATGAGTGTGGGGCCTCCTGCGGAGGCCCCACACTTTTGGCGACGACGAAATCCAAAAGAGACCTGCCGTTGGCTGGGCCTAGGGCCCACCCGTTGGCGAGGTCCCTAATTAAAGCTGCAAGCAGCATTGGTCGGGACCTCGAGATTGCCCGTCGGGGGGGTGGCTATGAACGGTTAATTAAAAAAAATATTATTTAAGCAAAAAAAAAAAAAAAAAAAAATTAGTACTTTTATTTTGAAAATGCGGGGTCAAAACCAGGTAATTAGTTAGTGGTTTGTGACCGCAGCGCTCCCATTAGGCCACCTACCAAATTTCAGCTCAATCGGACAATGTTTGGTAGCATGCTAATGTGCATGCTATGCCGCAAGCTAGCGGATACACCTGAAAAGCTCAGTGTGGTACTCCCCAGGTTGCCCCGATCCCGAATCTGGTCTTACTTCAATTCTAGTGTGAATGACACTGCACTTATGGAACAATAAAGGTTTTTCAAAAACTTCCACCGACATGAATTATATGGCCTCAGGCCAGGCCTCCTACGGAGGTCAGTGTGTGACATGAGACTGACCTGGTGGAGTGCCGGGCCTAGGAGGCCCGGCCTTTGTCGGCGGTGTGCGAAGGTGTGAATGATGCAATAAAGGTTTTTCACAAACTTCCACCGACATGAATTACATGTCTCAGGCCAGACCTCGTACAGGTTTTGCATGTCCTCATGACAGGAGAACATGAGACATGAGAGTGAGGTCAGGTCACATGAGAGTAACCTGACCTGAGAATGACTGGTGAGGTCACTCTCAGGTCAAACTGCAGGATATGACAGGCTGTCAATCACACAGCAGTGATGAGCCTGAAGCTGCAGGAAGCTGCCCATATATGGAGTGATGCACTGACCAATCACAGTGGAGAATTTCACAGCTGCGCCGAGCGCGGACACTCTGACGTCAGAGTGTGAGACAGGGAGGATTATATTAGAAGATTTTGCGAACAACTGCTCTTAATCTATACTTATCGGGGGAGTATGTGGACAAAAATACCATACTTTTGTAGGAATTTTTGTCCTCTTTAATACTGTCTGGGTTTGGAAGCAGTCAGAGGTAAACTTTGGACACCAGGGGGCGCTGTTTGGCAGGAACGGCAGATTTGGCTCCATCCGCTATAGTGTTAAGATTTCGGACGAGAAAAATGTTACTGTGTCGCTTTAACTCGTCATTCTGGGGACTTGTTTTGGAATTTTCCCCACATATGTTACATCCTCTTGTTCGGCAGGGTCTCGTGAGCGTGGCGATGCCCTCGGTTTGTGGCTGAGAGTCACGGTTTGCAAGCAGTTAAGAGTAGTTCGGGGAGTTTAAAATCGTTGATTTTGTGGGAGAATTTTCGGTTTCCCCATGTTAATGGATGACAGGAGCCAAAAAGGCGATTAGGGGGTGGGGAGCTTGGACGGCTAATCAAAATTAAACTGGACTAGGTAAGAAAAATTCCCTCTAAATTATTGTAGTAAACAATCTCCTCTATTTTTGTATATCTCAATTTAACCGATACGACCTTCGCCCTATGATGGTTTAGATTTTCCGTTTCGGCCTTTTTTTGCCTTTTTTGGGTGAACACCTTACTTTGAAAGGCAAATAGCGGCCATCCTGTTGGAGTTAGGTCAAAAGTTAGAGCGCGTGAGTCGTAGGGCTCGAGTAGACGAACAAATTTCATATTCGCGACATTTCTGTACGACATTCCTGCGGACCGTGGCGGGCGATTGCAATTTTCTAGGTGGCGCTAGAGAGCCATTTTTGGACTTTTGGGGGATTTTTTTAGATTTTATAAAATTTTTCGCCAGTTTTGACGAGTCTGTCAAATTTGGTGAGTTTTTGAGCGTGTTTAGGGGGTCAAAATTGAGGCAATAGCCAAGTCAGGAGTGCCAAAAAATAATTAAAGCTGCAAGCAGCATTGGTCGGGACCTCGAGACTGCCCGTCGGGGGGGTGGCTATGAACGGTTCAAAATATTTGCTTAAATATAAAAAAAAAAAAAAAAAAAAATTTGTATGACTTTTATTTTGAAAAAACTGCGTCAAAACCAGCTAATTAGCTAATGATTTGTGATCGCAGCAACCCCATTAGGCTACCTACCAAATTTCGGCTCAATCAGACAATGTTTGCTCGCATGCTAACAGGCATGCTAAGCCGCAAGCTAGCCGAGCTGCCTGAAAATGTCTCTTGGGTACTCCCCAGATGGCCCCGATCCTGAATGTGGTCTTACTTCAATTCTAGTGTAAAAGACACAGCACTTATGGCACAATGAAGGTTTTTCAAAAACTTCCACCGACATGAATTATATGGCCTCAGGCCAGGCCTCCTACGGAGGTCAGTGTGTGACATGAGAGTGACCTGGTGGAGTGCCGGGCCTAGGAGGCCCGGCCTTTGTCGGCAGTGTGCGAAGGTGTGAATGATGCAATAAAGGTTTTTCACAAACTTCCACCGACATGAATTACATGTCTCAGGCCAGACCTCGTACAGGTTTTGCATGTCCTCATGACAGGAGAACATGAGACATGAGAGTGAGGTCAGGTCACATAAGAGTAACCTGACCTGAGAATGACTGCTGAGGTCACTCTCAGGTCAAACTGCAGGATATGACAGGCTGTCAATCACACAGCAGTGATGAGCCTGAAGCTACAGGAAGCTGCCCATATATGGAGTGATGCACTGACCAATCACAGTGGAGAATTTCACAGCTGCACCGAGCGCGGACACTCTGACGGCAGAGTGAGCCAGAGAGGATTATATTAGAAGATTTTGCGAACAACTGCTCTTAATCTATACTTATCGGGGGAGTATGTGGATAAAAATACAATACTTTTGTAGGAATTTTTGTCCTCTTTAAGATTGTATACGTTTGGAAGCAGTCGGAGGTAAACTTTGGACACCAGGGTGCGCTGTTTGGCGACAACGCCGGATATCTCCCATCAGGATTCAATGTAAAAATGTAGAATGAAAAAAATGTTACTGTGCCGCTTTAACTCATCATTCTGGGGACTTGTTGTGGAATTTTCCCCACATATGTTACATCCTCTTGTTCGGCAGGGTCTCGCGGTAGTGGCGATGCCCTCGGTTTGTGGCTGAGAGTCACGGTTTGCAAACAGTTAAGAGTAGTTCGGGGAGTTTAAAATCGTAGATTTTGGGGGAGAATTTTCGGTTTCCCCATGTTAATGGATGACAGGAGCCAAAAAGGCGATTAGGGGGTGGGGAGCTTGGACGGCTAATAAAAATTAAACTGGACTAGGTAAGAAAAATTCCCTCTAAATATTTGTAGTAAACAATCTCCTCTATTTTTGTATATCTCAATTTAACCGATACGACCTTCGCCCTATGATGGTTTAGATTTTCCGTTTCGGCCTTTTTTTGCCTTTTTTGGGTGAACACCTTACTTTGAAAGGCAAATAGCGGCCTTCCTGTTGGAGTTAGGTCAAAAGTTAGAGCGCGTGAGTCGTAGGGCTCGAGTAGACGAACAAATTTCGTATTCGCGACATTTCTGTACGACATTCCTGCGGACCGTGGCGGGCGATTGCAATTTTCTAGGTGGCGCTAGAGAGCCATTTTTGGACTTTCTGGGAATTATTTGACGTGATAATATAGATTGCCACACTTTTGACAAGTCTTCCAAATTTGGTGAGTTTTTGAGCGTGTCTAGGGGGTCAAATATGGGATTTAGTCCGTGAAAAAAAATAAAATAATATAGAAGAATAATAATAAGAAACATTCGAAATACAATATAGAATTTCGCCACCAGGTAGTGGCCGACGCCCCCTTCGGGGGCGTCGGCCACTCTGAGAGGGTCAGGGGAGTAACCGGATGAGTGCGGGCCCTCCTTCGGAGGGCCCGCACTTTTGGCGACGACGAAATCCAAAAGAGACCTGCCGTTGGCTGGGCCTAGGGCCCACCCGTTGGCGAGGTCCCTAATTAAAGCTGCAAGCAGCATTGGTCGGGACCTCGAGAGTGCCCGTCGGGGGGGTGGCTATGAACGGTTCAAAATATTTGTTTAAATATAAAAAAAAAAAAAAAAAAAATTTTTTTTATGACTTTTATTTTGAAAAAACTGCGTCAAAACCAGCTAATTAGCTAGTGATTTGTGATCGCAGCAACCCCATTAGGCTACCTACCAAATTTCGGCTCAATCAGACAATGTTTGCTCGCATGCTAACAGGCATGCTAAGCCGCAAGCTAGTCGAGCTGCCTGTAAATGTCTCTTGGGTACTCCCCAGATGGCCCCGATCCTGAATGTGGTCTTACTTCAATTCTAGTGTAAAAGACACAGCACTTATGGCACAATGAAGGTTTTTCAAAAACTTCCACCGACATGAATTATATGGCCTCAGGCCAGGCCTCCTACGGAGGTCAGTGTGTGACATGAGAGTGACCTGGTGGAGTGCCGGGCCTAGGAGGCCCGGCCTTTGTCGGCGGTGTGCGAAGGTGTGAATGATGCCATAAAGGTTTTTCAAAAACTTCCACCTACATGAATTATATGGCCTCAGGCCAGGCCTCCTACGGAGGTCAGTGTGTGACATGAGAGTGACCTGGTGGAGTGCCGGGCCTAGGAGGCCCGGCCTTTGTCGGCAGTGTGCGAAGGTGTGAATGATGCAATAAAGGTTTTTCACAAACTTCCACCGACATGAATTACATGTCTCAGGCCAGACCTCGTACAGGTTTTGCATGTCCTCATGACAGGAGAACATGAGACATGAGAGTGAGGTCAGGTCACATGAGAGTAACCTGACCTGAGAATGACTGCTGAGGTCACTCTCAGGTCAAACTGCAGGATATGACAGGCTGTCAATCACACAGCAGTGATGAGCCTGAAGCTACAGGAAGCTGCCCATATATGGAGTGATGCACTGACCAATCACAGTGGAGAATTTCACAGCTGCACCGAGCGCGGACACTCTGATGGCAGAGTGTGAGACAGGGAGGATTATATTCAAAGATTTTGCGAACAAGTGCTCTTAATCTATACTTATCGGGGGAGTATGGGGATAAAAATACCATACCTTTGTAGGAATTTTTGTCCTCTTTAATACTGTGTGGGTTTGGAAGCAGTCAGAGGTAAACCTTGGTCACCAGGGGGCGCTGTTTGGCAGGAACGGCAGATTTGGCTCCATCCGCTATAGTGTTAAGATTTCGGACGAGAAAAATTTTACTGTGTCGCTTTAACTCGTCATTCTGGGGACTTGTTTTGGAATTTTCCCCACATATGTTACATCCTCTTGTTCGGCAGGGTCTCGTGTACGTGGCGATGCCCTCGGTTTGTGGCTGAGAGTCACGGTTTGCAAACAGTTAAGAGTAGTTCGGGGAGTTGTAAATCGTTGATTTTCGGCGAGAATTTTCCGTTTCCCCATGTTAATGGATGACAGGAGCCAAAATGCCGATTAGGGGGTGGGGAGCTTGGACGGCTAATAAAAATTAAACTGGACTAGGTAAGAAAATTTCCCTCTAGAGTTCAGTAGTAAACAATCTCCTCTATTTTTGTATATCTCAATTTAACCGATGCGACCTTCGCCCTATGAGGAGTTAAATTTTCCGTTTCTGCCTTTTTTTCCCTTTTTTGGGCGAATACCTTACATTGAAAGGCAAATAGCCGGCTTCCTGTTGGAGTTAGGTCAAAAGTTAGAGCGCGTGAGTCGTAGGGGTCGAGTAGACGAAGAAGTTTCGTATTCGCTGTTTTTCTCTACGACATTCTTACGGACCGTGGCGGGTGATTGCAATTTTCTAGGTGGCGCTAGAGAGCCATTTTTGGATTTTTGGGGAATTTTTTGACGTGAGATTGTGGAGTGCCACACTTTTGACGAGTCTCCCAAATTTGGTGAGTTTTTGAGCGTGTTTAGGGGGTTCGGAGGGCCCGCACTTTTGGCGACGACGAAATCCAAAAGAGACCTGCCGTTGGCTGGGCCTAGGGCCCACCCGTTGGCGAGGTCCCTAATTAAAGCTGCAAGCAGCATTGGTCGGGACCTCGAGATTGCCCGTCGGGGGGGTGGCTATGAACGGTTCAAAATATTTGCTTAAATATTAAAAAAAAAAAAAAAAAATTTTGTATGACTTTTATTTTGAAAAAACTGCGTCAAAATCAGCTAATTAGCTAGTGATTTGTGATCGCGGCAACCCCATTAGGCTACCTACCAAATTTCGGCTCAATCCGACAATGTTTGCTCGCATGGTAACAGGCATGCTAAGCCGCAAGCTAGCCGAGCTGCCTGAAAATGTCTCTTGGGTACTCCCCAGATGGCCCCGATCCTGAATGTGGTCTTACTTCAATTCTAGTGTAAAAGACACAGCACTTATGGCACAATAACGGTTTTTCAAAAACTTCCACCGACATGAATTATATGGCCTCAGGCCAGGCCTCCTACGGAGGTCAGTGTGGGACATGAGAGTGACCTGGTGGAGTGCCGGGCCTAGGAGGCCCGGCTTTGTCGGCGGTGTACAAATTACAAAAGAGAGCTGCCGTTGGCCAGGCCTGCGGCCTGGCCTTTCGTAAACTGTGGCTCAAGCCCGTTGGGGTGGCCACGATCCTCTAGACCAGTTAATGATCATTTTTTAAGCGTTTAAAAAACAGTACTTTTTTAATTAGTTTTATTTTGAAAAAAACGGCCTCAAAACCAGCTAATTATGTAGTGATTCATGACCGCAGCGGCCCCATTAGGCCACCTACCAAATTTCAGCTCAATCGGATAATGTTTGTTAAAATGCTAACGGACATGCTAGGCCTATGTGATCCTGAAAATGTCACTGAGATGCTCCCCCTCCCCCTCCCCCGGTCCCCGGAGCAGGATTGCGCAATCCTGTTGTAGATTTTCACAGCAGCTGCACGTCACTTTGATCGTTAACTGAGAGACCTAGAGTGTGAGAGAGTGAAGATGAATTCCAGAACTTTGCGAACAACTGCTCTGAATCCATAGTTATCGGGGGAGTATGTGGATAAAAATACCATACTTTTGTAGGAATTTTTGTCCTCTTTCAGACGGTGTGGGTGTGGAAGCAGTCAGAGGTAAACTGTGGACACCAGGGGGCGCTGTTTGGCACTAACGGCAGATTGGGCTCCATCCGCTACAGTATTAAATTCTGGGGCGAAAAGAATGTTACTCTATCACTTTAACTCGTCATTCTGGGGACTTGTTTTGGAATTTTCCCCACATATGTTACATCCTCTTGTTCGGCAGGGTCTCGTGGGCGTGGCGATGCCCTCGGTTTGTGGCTGAGAGTCACGGTTTGCAAACAGTTAAGAGTAGTTCGGGGAGTTTAAAATCGTTGATTTTCGGCGAGAATTTTCCGTTTCCCCATGTTAATGGATGACAGGAGCCAAAAAGGCGATTAGGGGGTGGGGAGCTTGGACGGCTAATAAAAATTAAACTGGACTAGGTAAGAAAAATTCCCTCTAAATTATTGTAGTAAACAATCTCCTCTATTTTTGTATATCTCAATTTAACCGATACGACCTTCGCCCTATGATGGTTTAGATTTTCCGTTTCGGCCTTTTTTTGCCTTTTTTGGGTGAACACCTTACTTTGAAAGGCAAATAGCGGCCTTCCTGTTGGAGTTAGGTCAAAAGTTAGAGCGCGTGAGTCGTAGGGCTCGAGTAGACGAAGAAGTTTCGTATTCGCTGTTTTTCTCTACGACATTCCTACGGACCGTGGCGGGTGATTGCAATTTTCTAGGTGGCGCTAGAGAGCCATTTTTGGATTTTTTGGGAATTTTTTGACGTGAGATTGTGGAGTGCCACACTTTTGACGAGTCTCCCAAATTTGGTGAGTTTTTGAGCGTGTTTAGGGGGTTCGGAGGGCCCGCACTTTTGGCGACGACGAAATCCAAAAGAGACCTGCCGTTGGCTGGGCCTAGGGCCCAGCCGTTGGCGAGGTCCCTAATTAAAGCTGCAAGCAGCATTGGTCGGGACCTCGAGACTGCCCGTCGGGGGGGTGGCTATGAACGGTTCAAAATATTTGCTTAAATATAAAAAAAAAAAAAAAAAAAAATTTGTATGACTTTTATTTTGAAAAAACTGCGTCAAAACCAGCTAATTAGCTAATGATTTGTGATCGCAGCAACCCCATTAGGCTACCTACCAAATTTCGGCTCAATCAGACAATGTTTGCTCGCATGCTAACAGGCATGCTAAGCCGCAAGCTAGCCGAGCTGCCTGAAAATGTCTCTTGGGTACTCCCCAGATGGCCCCGATCCTGAATGTGGTCTTACTTCAATTCTAGTGTAAAAGACACAGCACTTATGGCACAATGAAGGTTTTTCAAAAACTTCCACCGACATGAATTATATGGCCTCAGGCCAGGCCTCCTACGGAGGTCAGTGTGTGACATGAGAGTGACCTGGTGGAGTGCCGGGCCTAGGAGGCCCGGCCTTTGTCGGCGTGAACGAAGGTGTGAATGATGCAGCAATAAAGCTTTTTCAAAAACTTCCACTGACTTCCATCGTACAAAGGTCAGTGTGGGACGATGGAGTGACCTGGTGGAGTGCCGGGCCTAGGAGGCCCGGCCTTTGTCGGCGTGAACGAAGGTGTGAATGATGCAGCAATGAAGGTTTTTCACAAACTTCCACCGACATGAATTACATGTCTCAGGCCAAGCCTCCAACAAAGGTCAGTGTGTGACATGAGACTGACCTGGTGGAGTGCCGGGCCTAGGAGGCCCGGCCTTTGTCGGCGTGAACGAAGGTGTGAATGATGCATCAATGAAGGTTTTTCACAAACTTTCACCGACATGAATTACATGTCTCAGGCCAGACCTCGTACAGGTTTTGCATGTCCTCATGACAGGAGAACATGAGACATGAGAGTGAGGTCAGGTCACATGAGAGTAACCTGACCTGAGAATGACTGCTGAGGTCACTCTCAGGTCAAACTGCAGGATATGACAGGCTGTCAATCACACAGCAGTGATGAGCCTGAAGCTACAGGAAGCTGCCCATATATGGAGTGATGCACTGACCAATCACAGTGGAGAATTTCACAGCTGCACCGAGCGCGGACACTCTGACGGCAGAGTGAGCCAGAGAGGATTATATTAGAAGATTTTGCGAACAAGTGCTCTTAATCTATACTTATCGGGGGAGTATGTGGATAAAAATACCATACTTTTGTAGGAATTTTTGTCCTCTTTAAGATTGTGTACGCTTGGAAGCAGTCGGAGGTAAACTTTGGACACCAGGGTGCGCTGTTTGGCGACAACGCCGGATATCTCCCATCAGGATTCAATGTAAAAATGTAGAACGAAAAAAATGTTACTCTGTCGCTTTAACTCGTCATTCTGGGGACTTGTTTTGGAATTTTCCCCACATATGTTACATCCTCTTGTTCGGCAGGGTCTCGCGGGCATGGCGATGCCCTCGGTTTGTGGCTGAGAGTCACGGTTTGCAAACAGTTAAGAGTAGTTCGGGGAGTTTAAAATCGTTGATTTTCGGCGAGAATTTTCCGTTTCCCCATGTTAATGGATGACAGGAGCCAAAAAGGCGTTTAGGGGGTGGGGAGCTTGGACGGCTAATAAAAATTAAACTGGACTAGGTAAGAAAAATTCCCTCTAAATATTTGTAGTAAACAATCTCCTCTATTTTTGTATATCTCAATTTAACCAATACGACCTTCGCCCTATGATGGTTTAGATTTTCCGTTTCGGCCTTTTTTTGCCTTTTTTGGGCGAACACCTTACTTTGAAAGGCAAATAGCCGGCTTCCTGTTGGAGCTAGGTCAAAAGTTAGAGCGCGTGAGTCGTAGGGCTCGAGTAGACGAAGAAGTTTCGTATTCGCGACATTTCTGTACGACATTCCTACGGACCGTGGCGGGCGATTAAATGTGTCTAGGTGGCGCTAGAGAGCCATTTTTGGAATTTAATGGAATTTATTGACGTGATAATATAGATTGCCACACTTTTGACGAGTCTTCCAAATTTGGTGAGTTTTTGAGCGTGTTTAGGGGGTCAAATATGGAATTTAGTCCGTGAAAGAAAAAGAAAATTAAAGCTGCAAGCAGCATTGGTCGGGACCTCGAGATTGCCCGTCGGGGGGGTGGCTATGAACGGTTAATTAAAAAAAAGATTATTTAAGCAAAAAAAAAAAAAAAAAAAATTGTACTTTTATTTTGAAAAAACGGCGTCGGAACCAGCTAACTAGCTAGTGATTTGTGACCGCAGCACCCCCATTAGGCCACCTACCAAATTTCAGCTCAATCGAACAATGTTTACTAGCATGCTAACGGGCATGCTATGCCGCAAGCTAGCGGATACACCTGAAAATCTCAGTGTGGTACTCCCCAGGATGCCCCGATCCCAAATCTGGTCTTACTTCAATTCTAGTGGGAATGACGCTGCACTTATGGAACAATAAAGGTTTTTCAAAAACTTCCACCGACATGAATTATATGGCCTCAGGCCAGGCCTCCTACGGAGGTCAGTGTGTGACATGAGACTGACCTGGTGGAGTGCCGGGCCTAGGAGGCCCGGCCTTTGTCGGCGTGAACGAAGGTGTGAATGATGCATCAATAAAGGTTTTTCACAAACTTTCACCGACATGAATTACATGTCTCAGGCCAGACCTCGTACAGGTTTTGCATGTCCTCATGACAGGAGAACATGAGACATGAGAGTGAGGTCAGGTCACATGAGAGTAACCTGACCTGAGAATGACTGGTGAGGTCACTCTCAGGTCAAACTGCAGGGTATGACAGGCTGTCAATCACACAGCAGTGATGAGCCTGAAGCTACAGGAAGCTGCCCATATATGGAGTGATGCACTGACCAATCACAGTGGAGAATTTCACAGCTGCGCCGAGCGCGGACACTCTGACGTCAGAGTGAGCCAGAGAGGATTATATTCAAAGATTTTGCGAACAAGTGCTCTTAATCTATACTTATCGGGGGAGTATGTGGATAAAAATACCATACTTTTGTAGGAATTTTTGTCCTCTTTAAGACGGTGTACGCTTGGAAGCAGTCGGAGGTAAACTTTGGACACCAGGGTGCGCTGTTTGGCGACAACGCCGGATATCTCCCATCAGGATTCAATGTAAAAATGTAGAACGAAGAAAATGTTACTGTGTCGCTTTAACTCGTCATTCTGGGGACTTGTTTTGGAATTTTCCCCACATATGTTACATCCTCTTGTTCGGCAGGGTCTCGTGGGCGTGGCGATGCCCTCGGTTTGTGGCTGAGAGTCACGGTTTGCAAACAGTTAAGAGTAGTTCGGGGAGTTTAAAATCGTTGATTTTCGGCGAGAATTTTCCGTTTCCCCATGTTAATGGATGACAGGAGCCAAAAAGGCGATTAGGGGGTGGGGAGCTTGGACGGCTAATAAAAATTAAACTGGACTAGGTAAGAAAAATTCCCTCTAAATTATTGTAGTAAACAATCTCCTCTATTTTTGTATATCTCAATTTAACCGATACGACCTTCGCCCTATGATGGTTTAGATTTTCCGTTTCGGCCTTTTTTTGCCTTTTTTGGGTGAACACCTTACTTTGAAAGGCAAATAGCCGGCTTCCTGTTGGAGTTAGGTCAAAAGTTAGAGCGCGTGAGTCGTAGGGCTCGAGTAGACGAAGAAGTTTTGTATTCGCGACATTTCTCTACGACATTCCTACGGACCGTGGCGGGCGATTGAATGTGTCTAGGTGGCGCTAGAGAGACATTTTTGGATTTTCTCAGAATTTTTTGACATGAGATTATGTAGTGCCACACTTTTGACGAGTCTCCCAAATTTGGTGAGTTTTTGAGCGTGTTTAGGGGGTCAAATTGAGGGATTTATGCGCGAAAGAAAAACGAACAAATAATAATTAAAGCTGCAAGCAGCATTGGTCGGGACCTCGAGATTGCCCGTCGGGGGGGTGGCTATGAACGGTTAATTAAAAAAAATATTATTTAAGCAAAAAAAAATAAAAAAAAAAAATAGTACTTTTATTTTGAAAATGCGGGGTCAAAACCAGGTAATTAGTTAGTGGTTTGTGACCGCAGCGCTCCCATTAGGCCACCTACCAAATTTCAGCTCAATCGGACAATGTTTGGTAGCATGCTAATGTGCATGCTATGCCGCAAGCTAGCGGATACACCTGAAAAGCTCAGTGTGGTACTCCCCAGGTTGCCCCGATCCCGAATCTGGTCTTACTTCAATTCTAGTGTGAATGACACTGCACTTATGGAACAATAAATGTTTTTCAAAAACTTCCACCGACATGAATTATATGGCCTCAGGCCAGGCCTCCTACGGAGGTCAATGTGGGACGATGGAGTGACCTGGTGGAGTGCCGGGCCTAGGAGGCCCGGCCTTTGTCGGCGTAAACGAAGGTGTGATTGATCCAGCAATAAAGGTTTTTCACAAACTCTCACCGACATGAATTACATGTCTCAGGCCAGACCTCGTACAGGTTTTGCATGTCCTCATGACAGGAGAACATGAGACATGAGAGTGAGGTCAGGTCACATGAGAGTAACCTGACCTGAGAATGACTGGTGAGGTCACTCTCAGGTCAAACTGCAGGATATGACAGGCTGTCAATCACACAGCAGTGATGAGCCTGAAGCTACAGGAAGCTGCCCATATATGGAGTGATGCACTGACCAATCACAGTGGAGAATTTCACAGCTGCACCGAGCGCGGACACTCTGACGTCAGAGTGAGACAGGGAGGATTATATTAGAAGATTTTGCGAACAACTGCTCTTAATCTATACTTATCGGGGGAGTATGTGGACAAAAATACCATACTTTTGTAGGAATTTTTGTCCTCTTTAATACTGTCTGGGTTTGGAAGCAGTCAGAGGTAAACTTTGGGCACCAGGGGGCGCTGTTTGGCAGGAACGGCAGATTTGGCTCCATCCGCTATAGTGTTAAGATTTCGGACGAGAAAAATGTTACTGTGTCGCTTTAACTCGTCATTCTGGGGACTTGTTTTATAATTTTCCCCACATATGTTACATCCTCTTGTTCGGCAGGGTCTCGTGGGCGTGGCGATGCCCTCGGTTTGTGGCTGAGAGTCACGGTTTGCAAACAGTTAAGAGTAGTTCGGGGAGTTTAAAATCGTGGATTTTGGGGGAGAATTTTATGTTTCCCCATGTTAATGGATGACAGGAGCCAAAAAGGCGATTAGGGGGTGGGGAGCTTGGACGGCTAATAAAAATTAAACTGGACTAGGTAAGAAAATTTCCCTCTAGAGTTCAGTAGTAAACAATCTCCTCTATTTTTGTATATCTCAATTTAACCGATGCGATCTTCGCCCTATGAGGAGTTAAATTTTCCGTTTCTGCCTTTTTTTCCCTTTTTTGGGCGAACACCTTACGTTGAAAGGCAAATAGCCGGCTTCCTGTTGGAGTTAGGTCAAAAGTTAGAGCGCGTGAGTCGTAGGGCTCGAGCAGACGAAGAAGTTTTGTATTCGCGACATTTCTGTACGACATTCGTACGGACCGTGGCGGACGATTAAACGTGTCTAGGTGGCGCTAGAGAGCCATTTTTGGATTTTCTCTGAATTTCTTGACGTGATAATATAGATTGCCACACTTTTGACGAGTCTTCCAAATTTGGTGAGTTTTTGAGCGTGTTTAGGGGGTCAAATATGGGATTTAGTCCGTGAAAAAAAATATAATAATAAGAATAAGAAAAAACATTCGAAATACAATATATAATTTCGCCACCAGGTAGTGGCCGCGCCCCCTTCGGGGGCGCGGCCACTCTGAGAGGGTCAGGAGAGTAACCGGGTGAGTGTGGGGCCTCCTGCGGAGGCCCCACACTTTTGGCGACGACGAAATCCAAAAGAGACCTGCCGTTGGCTGGGCCTAGGGCCCACCCGTTGGCGAGGTCCCTAATAAGAAACATTCGAAATACAATATAGAATTTCGCCACCAGGTAGTGGCCGACGCCCCCTTCGGGGGCGTCGGCCACTCTGGGAGGGTCAGGGGAGTAACCGGATGAGTGCGGGCCCTCCTTCGGAGGGCCCGCACTGTTGGTGACGACGAAATCCAAAAGAGACCTGCCGTTGGCTGGGCCTAGGGCCCAGCCGTTGGCGAGGTCCCTAAATATTAAAGCTGCAAGCAGCATTGGTCGGGACCTCGAGAATGCCCGTCGGGGGGGTGGCTATGAACGGTTCAAAATATTTGCTTAAATATTTAAAAAAAAAAAAAAAATTATGACTTTTATTTTGAAAAAACTGCGTCAAAACCAGCTAATTAGCTAGTGATTTGTGATCGCAGCAACCCCATTAGGCTAACTACCAAATTTCGGCTCAATCAGACAATGTTTCCTCGCATGCTAACAGGCATGCTAAGCCGCAAGCTAGCCGAGCTGCCTGAAAATGTCTGTTGGGTACTCCTCAGATGGCCCCGATCCTGAATCTGGTCTTACTTCAATTGTAGTGTGAATGACACTGCACTTATGGAACAATAAAGGTTTTTCAAAAACTTCCACCGACATACATATGAGGGCCTCAGGCCAAGCCTCCTACAGCGGTCAGTGTGGGACGATTGAGTGACCTGGTGGAGTGCCGGGCCTAGGAGGCCCGGCCTTTGTCGGCGGTGCACGGTGTGAATGACGCAGCACTTATCGAACATGAAAGGTCTTTCAAAAACTTCCACCGACATGAATTTGAGGGCCTCAGGCCAGGTCTCATACAGGTTTTGCATGTCCTCATGACAGGAGAACATGAGACATGAGAGTGAGGTCAGGTCACATGAGAGCAACCTGACCTGAGAATGACTGGTGAGGTCACTCTCAGGTCAAACTGCAGGATATGACAGGCTGTCAATCACACAGCAGTGATGAGCCTGAAGCTACAGGAAGCTGCCCATATATGGAGTGATGCACTGACCAATCACAGTGGAGAATTTCACAGCTGCGCCGAGCGCGGACACTCTGACGTCAGAGTGAGGCAGAGAGGATTATATTCAAAGATTTTGCGAACAAGTGCTCTGAATCTATACTTATCGGGGGAGTATGTGGATAAAAGTACCATACTTTTGTAGGAATTTTTGTCCTCTTTAAGATTGTGTACGCTTGGAAGCAGTCGGAGGTAAACTTTGGACACCAGGGTGCGCTGTTTGGCGACAACGCCGGATATCTCCCATCAGGATTCAATGTAAAAATGTAGAATGAAAAAAATGTTACTGTGTCGCTTTAACTCATCATTCTGGGGACTTGTTGTGGAATTTTCCCCACATATGTTACATCCTCTTGTTCGGCAGGGTCTCGCGGTAGTGGCGATGCCCTCGGTTTGTGGCTGAGAGTCACGGTTTGCAAACAGTTAAGAGTAGTTCGGGGAGTTTAAAATCGTTGATTTTGGGGGAGAATTTTCGGTTTCCCCATGTTAATGGATGACAGGAGCCAAAAAGGCGATTAGGGGGTGGGGAGCTTGGACGGCTAATAAAAATTAAACTGGACTAGGTAAGAAAAATTCCCTCTAAATATTTGTAGTAAACAATCTCCTCTATTTTTGTATATCTCAATTTAACCGATGCGACCTTCGCCCTATGATGGTTTAGATTTTCCGTTTCGGCCTTTTTTTGCCTTTTTTGGGTGAACACCTTACTTTGAAAGGCAAATAGCGGCCTTCCTGTTGGAGTTAGGTCAAAAGTTAGAGCGCGTGAGTCGTAGGGCTCGAGTAGACGAACAAACTTCGTATACGCGACATTTCTGTACGACATTCCTGCGGACCGTGACGGGCGATTGCAATTTTCTAGGTGGCGCTAGAGAGCCATTTTTGGACTTTCCTGGAATGTTTTGACATGGTCACCAGCTCTATGCGATTTTTTACGAGTCTTCCAAATTTGGTGAGTTTTTGAGCGTGGCTAGGGGGTCAAATATGAGTGCAACGGAAAAGAAAAAAAATATATAATTAAAGCTGCAAGCAGCATTGGTCGGGACCTCGAGACTGCCCGTCGGGGGGGTGGCTATGAACGGTTCAAAATATTTGCTTAAATATTTAAAAAAAAAAAAAAAAATTTTGTATGACTTTTATTTTGAAAAAACTGCGTCAAAATCAGCTAATTAGCTAGTGATTTGTGATCGCGGCAACCCCATTAGGCTACCTACCAAATTTCGGCTCAATCCGACAATGTTTGCTCGTATGCTAACAGGCATGCTAAGCCGCAAGCTAGCCGAGCTGCCTGAAAATGTCTCTTGGGTACTCCCCAGATGGCCCCGATCCTGAATGTGGTCTTACTTCAATTCTAGTGTAAAAGACACAGCACTTATGGCACAATAACGGTTTTTCAAAAACTTCCACCGACATGAATTATATGGCCTCAGGCCAGGCCTCCTACGGAGGTCAGTGTGGGACATGAGAGTGACCTGGTGGAGTGCCGGGCCTAGGAGGCCCGGCTTTGTCGGCGGTGTACAAATTACAAAAGAGAGCTGCCGTTGGCCAGGCCTGCGGCCTGGCCTTTCGTAAACTGTGGCTCAAGCCCGTTGGGGTGGCCACGATCCTCTAGACCAGTTAATGATAATTTTTTAAGCGTTTAAAAAACAGTACTTTTTTAATTAGTTTTATTTTGAAAAAAACAGCCTCAAAACCAGCTAATTATGTCGTGATTCATGACCGCAGCGGCCCCATTAGGCCACCTACCAAATTTCAGCTCAATCGGATAATGTTTGTTAAAATGCTAACGGTCATGCTAGGCCTATGTGATCCTGAAAATGTCACTGAGATGCTCCCCCTCCCCCTCCCCCGGTCCCCGGAGCAGGATTGCGCAATCCTGCTGTAGATTTTCACAGCAGGTGCACGTCACTTTGATCATTAAGTGTGAGAGCTAGAGTGGGAGAGATATTTTCATAATTCCAAGATGTCGCAAACAACTGCTCTGAATCCATAGTTATCGGAGGAGTATGTGGATAAAAATACCATACTTTTGTAGGAATTTTTGTCCTCTTTCAGACGGTGTGGGTGTGGAAGCAGTCAGAGGTAAACTGTGGACACCAGGGGGCGCTGTTTGGCAGGAACGGCAGATTTGGCTCCATCCGCTATAGTGTTAAGATTTCGGACGAGAAAAATGTTACTGTGTCGCTTTAACTCGTCATTCTGGGGACTTGTTTTGGAATTTTCCCCACATATGTTACATCCTCTTGTTCGGCAGGGTCTCGTGGGCGTGGCGATGCCCTCGGTTTGTGGCTGAGAGTCACGGTTTGCAAACAGTTAAGAGTAGTTCGGGGAGTTTAAAATCGTTGATTTTGGGGGCGAATTTTCCATTTCCCCATGTATTCGGATGACAGGATGGGGAGAGCCGATTTCGGGGTGGGGAGCTTGGACGGCTAATAAAAATGAAACTGGACTAGGTAAGAAAATTTCCCTCTAGAGTTCAGTAGTAAACAATCTCCTCTATTTTTGTATATCTCAATTTAACCGATGCGACCTTCGCCCTATGAGGAGTTAAATTTTCCGTTTCTGCCTTTTTTTCCCTTTTTTGGGCGAACACCTTACTTTGAAAGGCAAGTAGCCGGCTTCCTGTTGGAGTTAGGTCAAAAGTTAGAGCGCGTGAGTCGTAGGGCTCGAGTAGACGAACAAATTTCATATTCGCTGTTTTTCTCTACGACATTCCTACGGACCGTGGCGGGCGATTGAATGTGTCTAGGTGGCGCTAGAGAGCCATTTTTGGACTTTCCTGGAATTTTTTGACGTGATAATATAGATTGCCACAATTTTGACGAGTCTGCCAAATTTGGTCACGTAGTTTTCGTGTTTAGGGGGTCAAATATGGGATTTAGTCCGTGAAAAAAAATAAAATAATAATAATAAGAAAAAACATTCGAAAAACAATATATAATTTCGCCACCAGGTAGTGGCCGCGCCCCCTTCGGGGGCGCGGCCACTCTAAGGGGGTCAGGAGAGTTCTGGATGAGTGTGGGGCCTCCTGCGGAGGCCCCACACTTTTGGCGACGACGAAATCCAAAAGAGACCTGCCGTTGGCTGGGCCTAGGGCCCACCCGTTGGCGAGGTCCCTAATAATAAACATTCGAAAAACAATATATAATTTCGCCACCAGGTAGTGGCCGCGCCCCCTTCGGGGGCGCGGCCACTCTGAGGGGGTCAGGAGAGTTCTGGATGAGTGTGGGCCCTCCTTCGGAGGGCCCGCACTTTTGGTGACGACGAAATCCAAAAGAGACCTGCCGTTGGCTGGGCCTAGGGCCCACCCGTTGGCGAGGTCCCTAATAATAAGAAAAAACATTCGAAAAACAATATACAATTTCGCCACCAGTTAGTGGCCGACGCCCCCTTTGGGGGCGTCGGCCACTCTGGGAGGGTCAGGAGAGGTCCTGGATGAGTGCGGGCCCTCCTTCGGAGGGCCCGCACTTTTGGCGACGACGAAATCCAAAAGAGACCTGCCGTTGGCTGGGCCAAGGGCCCACCCGTTGGCGAGGTCCCTAATAAAGCTGCAAGCAGCATTGGTCGGGACCTCGAGATTGCCCGTCGGGGGGGTGGCTATGAACGGTTAATTAAAAAAAATATTATTTAAGCAAAAAAAAATAAAAAATAAAAAATTAGTACTTTTATTTTGAAAAAACGGCGTCGGAACCAGCTAATTAGCTAGTGATGTGTGACCGCAGCACCCCCATTAGGCCACCTACCAAATTTCAGCTCAATCGGACAATGTTTGGTAGCATGCTAATGTGCATGCTATGCCGCAAGCTAGCGGATACACCTGAAAAGCTCAGTGTGGTACTCCCCAGGTTGCCCCGATCCCAAATCTGGTCTTACTTCAATTCTAGTGTGAATGACACTGCACTTATGGAACAATAAAGGTTTTTCAAAAACTTCCACCGACATGAATTATATGGCCTCAGGCCAGGCCTCCTACGGAGGTCAGTGTGGGACATGAGACTGACCTGGTGGAGTGCCGGGCCTAGGAGGCCAGGCCTTTGTCGGCGTGAACGAAGGTGTGAATGATGCATCAATGAAGGTTTTTCACAAACTTTCACCGACATGAATTACATGTCTCAGGCCAGACCTCGTACAGGTTTTGCATGTCCTCATGACAGGACAACATGAGACATGAGAGTGAGGTCAGGTCACATGAGAGTAACCTGACCTGAGAATGACTGGTGAGGTCACTCTCAGGTCAAACTGCAGGATATGACAGGCTGTCAATCACACAGCAGTGATGAGCCTGAAGCTACAGGAAGCTGCCCATATATGGAGTGATGCACTGACCAATCACAGTGGAGAATTTCACAGCTGCACCGAGCGCGGACACTCTGACGTCAGAGTGAGACAGGGAGGATTATATTAGAAGATTTTGCGAACAACTGCTCTTAATCTATACTTATCGGGGGAGTATGTGGATAAAAATACCATACTTTTGTAGGAATTTTTGTCCTCTTTAAGATTGTGTACGTTTGGAAGCAGTCGGAGGTAAACTTTGGACACCAGGGGGCGCTGTTTGGCAGGAACGGCAGATTTGGCTCCATCCGCTATAGTGTTAAGATTTCGGACGAGAAAAATGTTACTGTGTCGCTTTAACTCGTCATTCTGGGGACTTGTTTTGGAATTTTCCCCACATATGTTACATCCTCTTGTTCGGCAGGGTCTCGTGGGCGTGGCGATGCCCTCGGTTTGTGGCTGAGAGTCACGGTTTGCAAACAGTTAAGAGTAGTTCGGGGAGTTTAAAATCGTTGATTTTCGGGGAGAATTTTCCGTTTCCCCATGTTAATGGATGACAGGAGCCAAAAAGGCGATTAGGGGGTGGGGAGCTTGGACGGCTAATAAAAATTAAACTGGACTAGGTAAGAAAATTTCCCTCTAGAGTTCAGTAGTAAACAATCTCCTCTATTTTTGTATATCTCAATTTAACCGATGCGATCTTCGCCCTATGAGGAGTTAAATTTTCCGTTTCTGCCTTTTTTTCCCTTTTTTGGGCGAACACCTTACTTTGAAAGGCAAATAGCGGCCTTCCTGTTGGAGCTAGGTCAAAAGTTAGAGTGCGTGAGTCGTAGGGCTCGAGTAGACGAAGAAGTTTTGTATTCGGGACATTTCTCTACGACATTCCTACGGACCGTGGCGGGCGATTGCAATTTTCTAGGTGGCGCTAGAGAGCCATTTTTGGATTTTTTGGGAATTTTTTGACGTGAGATTGTGGAATGCCACACTTTTGACGAGTCTCCCAAATTTGGTGAGTTTTTGAGCGTGTTTAGGGGGTTCGGAGGGCCCGCACTTTTGGCGACGACGAAATCCAAAAGAGACCTGCCGTTGGCTGGGCCTAGGGCCCAGCCGTTGGCGAGGTCCCTAATAATAATTAAAGCTGCAAGCAGCATTGGTCGGGACCTCGAGATTGCCCGTCGGGGGGGTGGCTATGAACGGTTAATTAAAAAAAATATTATTTAAGCAAAAAAAAAAAAAAAAAAGAAATTGGTACTTTTATTTTGAAAAAACGGCGTCGGAACCAGCTAATTAGCTAGTGATTTGTGACCGCAGCACCCCCATTAGGCCACCTACCAAATTTCAGCTCAATCGAACAATGTTTACTAGCATGCTAACGGGCATGCTATGCCGCAAGCTAGCGGATACACCTGAAAATCTCAGTGTGGTACTCCCCAGGTTGCCCCGATCCCAAATCTGGTCTTGCTTCAATTCTAGTGTGAATGACACTGCACTTATGGAACAATAAAGGTTTTTCAAAAACTTCCACCGACATGAATTATATGGCCTCAGGCCAGGCCTCCTACGGAGGTCAGTGTGGGACATGAGACTGACCTGGTGGAGTGCCGGGCCTAGGAGGCCCGGCCTTTGTCGGCGTGAACGAAGGTGTGAATGATGCATCAATGAAGGTTTTTCACAAACTTTCACCGACATGAATTACATGTCTCAGGCCAGACCTCGTACAGGTTTTGCATGTCCTCATGACAGGACAACATGAGACATGAGAGTGAGGTCAGGTCACATGAGAGTAACCTGACCTGAGAATGACTGCTGAGGTCACTCTCAGGTCAAACTGCAGGATATGACAGGCTGTCAATCACACAGCAGTGATGAGCCTGAAGCTACAGGAAGCTGCCCATATATGGAGTGATGCACTGACCAATCACAGTGGAGAATTTCACAGCTGCGCCGAGCGCGGACACTCTGACGTCAGAGTGAGCCAGAGAGGATTATATTAGAAGATTTTGCGAACAACTGCTCTTAATCTATACTTATCGGGGGAGTATGTGGATAAAAATACCATACTTTTGTAGGAATTTTTGTCCTCTTTAATACTGTGTGGGTTTGGAAGCAGTCAGAGGTAAACTTTGGACACCAGGGGGCGCTGTTTGGCAGGAACGGCAGATTTGGCTCCATCCGCTATAGTGTTAAGATTTCGGACGAGAAAAATGTTACTGTGTCGCTTTAACTCGTCATTCTGGGGACTTGTTTTGGAATTTTCCCCACATATGTTACATCCTCTTGTTCGGCAGGGTCTCGTGGGCGTGGCGATGCCCTCGGTTTGTGGCTGAAAGTCACGGTTTGCAAACAGTTAAGAGTAGTTCGGGGAGTTTAAAATCGTTGATTTTCGGCGAGAATTGTCCGTTTCCCCATGTTAATGGATGACAGGAGCCAAAAAGGCGATTAGGGGGTGGGGAGCTTTGACGGCTAATAAAAATTAAACTGGACTAGGTAAGAAAAATTCCCTCTAAATATTTGTAGTAAACAATCTCCTCTATTTTTGTATATCTCAATTTAACCGATACGACCTTCGCCCTATGATGGTTTAGATTTTCCGTTTCGGCCTTTTTTTGCCTTTTTTGGGCGAACACCTTACTTTGAAAGGCAAATAGCGGCCTTCCTGTTGGAGTTAGGTCAAAAGTTAGAGCGCGTGAGTCGTAGGGCTCGAGTAGACGAACAAATTTCGTATTCGCTGTTTTTCTCTACGACATTCCTACGGACCGTGGCGGGTGATTGCAATTTTCTAGGTGGCGCTAGAGAGCCATTTTTGGATTTTTTGGGAATTTTTTGACGTGAGATTGTGGAGTGCCACACTTTTGACGAGTCTCCCAAATTTGGTGAGTTTTTGAGCGTGTTTAGGGGGTTCGGAGGGCCCGCACTTTTGGCGACGACGAAATCCAAAAGAGACCTGCCGTTGGCTGGGCCTAGGGCCCAGCCGTTGGCGAGGTCCCTAATTAAAGCTGCAAGCAGCATTGGTCGGGACCTTGAGACTGCCCGTCGGGGGGGTGGCTATGAACGGTTAATAAAAAAGACAATTTTTTAAGTTAAAAAAAAAAAAAAAGACTTTTATTTTGAAAAAACGGCGTCAAAACCAGCTAATTAGCTAGTGATTTGTGATCGCAGCAACCCCATTAGGCGACCTACCAAATTTCGGCTCAATCAGACAATGTTTCCTCGCATGCTAACAGGCATGCTAAGCCGCAAGCTAGCCGAGCTGCCTGAAAATGTCTGTTGGGTGCTCCCCAGATGGCCCCGATCCTGAATCTGGTCTTACTTCAATTCTAGTGTAAAAGACACAGCACTTATGGCACAATAAAGGTTTTTCAAAAACTTCCACCGACATGAATTATATGGCCTCAGGCCAGGCCTCCTACGGAGGTCAGTGTGTGACATGAGACTGACCTGGTGGAGTGCCGGGCCTAGGAGGCCCGGCCTTTGTCTGCGTGAACGAAGGTGTGAATGATGCATCAATGAAGGTTTTTCACAAACTTTCACCGACATGAATTACATGTCTCAGGCCAGACCTCGTACAGGTTTTGCATGTCCTCATGACAGGAGAACATGAGACATGAGAGTGAGGTCAGGTCACATGAGAGTAACCTAACCTGAGAATGACTGGTGAGGTCACTCTCAGGTCAAACTGCAGGATATGACAGGCTGTCAATCACACAGCAGTGATGAGCCTGAAGCTACAGGAAGCTGCCCATATATGGAGTGATGCACTGACCAATCACAGTGGAGAATTTCACAGCTGCGCCGAGCGCGGACACTCTGACGTCAGAGTGAGACAGAGAGGATTATATTAGAAGATTTTGCGAACAACTGCTCATAATCTATACTTATCGGGGGAGTATGTGGATAAAAATACCATACTTTTGTAGGAATTTTTGTCCTCTTTAAGATTGTATACGTTTGGAAGCAGTCGGAGGTAAACTTTGGACACCAGGGTGCGCTGTTTGGCGACAACGCCGGATATCTCCCATCAGGATTCAATGTAAAAATGTAGAATGAAAAAAATGTTACTGTGCCGCTTTAACTCATCATTCTGGGGACTTGTTGTGGAATTTTCCCCACATATGTTACATCCTCTTGTTCGGCAGGGTCTCGCGGTAGTGGCGATGCCCTCGGTTTGTGGCTGAGAGTCACGGTTTGCAAACAGTTAAGAGTAGTTCGGGGAGTTTAAAATCGTAGATTTTGGGGGAGAATTTTCGGTTTCCCCATGTTAATGGATGACAGGAGCCAAAAAGGCGTTTAGGGGGTGGGGAGCTTGGACGGCTAATAAAAATTAAACTGGACTAGGTAAGAAAAATTCCCTCTAAATATTTGTAGTAAACAATCTCCTCTATTTTTGTATATCTCAATTTAACCGATACGACCTTCGCCCTATGATGGTTTAGATTTTCCGTTTCTGCCTTTTTTTGCCTTTTTTGGGTGAACACCTTACTTTGAAAGGCAAATAGCCGGCTTCCTGTTGGAGTTAGGTCAAAAGTTAGAGCGCGTGCGTCGGAGGGCTCGAGTAGACGAACAAATTTCGTATTCGCGACATTTCTCTACGACATTCCTACGGACCGTGGCGGGCGATTTAAATTTTGTAGGTGGCGCTAGAGAGCCATTTTTGGACTTTCCTGAAATTTTTTGCCATGGTCTTCTGAAGGCTGCGACTTTTCACGAGCCTGCCAAATTTGGTGAGTTTTTGAGCGTGTTTAGGGGGTCAAATATGAGTGAAAGTGAAAAAAAAGCGGAAGAATAATAATAAGAAACATTCGAAATACAATATACAATTTCGCCACCACATCAGAGTGGCCGGGACCCCCTTCGGGGGCCCCGGCCACTCTGGGAGGGTCAGGAGAGGGCCTGGATGAGTGCGGGCCCTCCTTCGGAGGGCCCGCACTTTTGGCGACGACGAAATCCAAAAGAGACCTGCCGTTGGCTGGGCCTAGGGCCCACCCGTTGGCGAGGTCCCTAATAATAAGAAACATTCGAAATACAATATATAATTTCGCCACCAGGTAGTGGCCGCGCCCCCTTCGGGGGCGCGGCCACTCTGAGGGGGTCAGGGGAGGTCCTGGATGAGTGTGGGGCCTCCTGCGGAGGCCCCACACTTTTGGCGACGACGAAATCCAAAAGAGACCTGCCGTTGGCTGGGCCTAGGGCCCACCCGTTGGCGAGGTCCCTAAAAAAAAGAATAAACATTCGAAAAACAATATATAATTTCGCCACCAGGTAGTGGCCGACGCCCCCTTCGGGGGCGTCGGCCACTCTGGGAGGGTCAGGGGAGTAACCGGATGAGTGCGGGCCCTCCTTCGGAGGGCCCGCACTTTTGGCGACGACGAAATCCAAAAGAGACCTGCCGTTGGCATGGGCCTAGGGCCCATGCCGTTGGCGAGGTCCCTAAAAAGAATAATAAGAAGAAACATTCGAAAAACAATATATAATTTCGCCACCAGGTAGTGGCCGACGCCCCCTTCGGGGGCGTCGGCCACTCTGGGAGGGTCAGGAGAGGGCCTGGATGAGTGCGGGCCCTCCTTCGGAGGGCCCGCACTTTTGGCGACGACGAAATCCAAAAGAGACCTGCCGTTGGCTGGGCCTAGGGCCCAGCCGTTGGCGAGGTCCCTAATTAAAGCTGCAAGCAGCATTGGTCGGGACCTCGAGACTGCCCGTCGGGGGGGTGGCTATGAACGGTTAATTAAAAAAAATATTATTTAAGCGAAAAAAAAAAAAAAAAAATTGTACTTTTATTTTGAAAAAACGGCGTCGGAACCAGCTAACTAGCTAGTGATGTGTGACCGCAGCACCCCCATTAGGCCACCTACCAAATTTCAGCTCAATCGAACAATGTTTACTAGCATGCTAACGGGCATGCTATGCCGCAAGCTAGCGGATACACCTGAAAATCTCAGGGTGGTACTCCCCAGGATGCCCCGATCCCAAATCTGGTCTTACTTCAATTCTAGTGTGAATGACGCTGCACTTATGGAACAATAAAGGTTTTTCAAAAACTTCCACCGACATGAATTATATGGCCTCAGGCCAGGCCTCCTACGGAGGTCAGTGTGTGACATGAGACTGACCTGGTGGAGTGCCGGGCCTAGGAGGCCCGGCCTTTGTCGGCGTGAACGAAGGTGTGAATGATGCAGCTATAAAGCTTTTTCAAAAACTTCCACCGACTTCCATCGTACAAAGGTCAGTGTGGGACGATGGAGTGACCTGGTGGAGTGCCGGGCCTAGGAGGCCCGGCCTTTGTCGGCGTTAACGAAGGTGTGAATGATGCAGCAATGAAGGTTTTTCAAAAACTTCCACCTACATGAATTATATGGCCTCAGGCCAGGCCTCCTACGGAGGTCAGTGTGTGACATGAGAGTGACCTGGTGGAGTGCCGGGCCTAGGAGGCCCGGCCTTTGTCGGCAGTGTGCGAAGGTGTGAATGATGCAATAAAGGTTTTTCACAAACTTCCACCGACATGAATTACATGTCTCAGGCCAGACCTCGTACAGGTTTTGCATGTCCTCATGACAGGAGAACATGAGACATGAGAGTGAGGTCAGGTCACATGAGAGTAACCTGACCTGAGAATGACTGGTGAGGTCACTCTCAGGTCAAACTGCAGGATATGACAGGCTGTCAATCACACAGCAGTGATGAGCCTGAAGCTACAGGAAGCTGCCCATATATGGAGTGATGCACTGACCAATCACAGTGGAGAATTTCACAGCTGCGCCGAGCGCGGACACTCTGACGTCAGAGTGAGGCAGAGAGGATTATATTAGAAGATTTTGCGAACAACTGCTCTTAATCTATACTTATCGGGGGAGTATGTGGATAAAAGTACCATACTTTTGTAGGAATTTTTGTCGTCTTTAATACTGTGTGGGTTTGGAAGCAGTCAGAGGTAAAGTTTGGACACCAGGGGGCGCTGTTTGGCAGGAACGGCAGATTTGGCTCCATCCGCTATAGTGTTAAGATTTCGGACGAGAAAAATGTTACTGTGTCGCTTTAACTCATCATTCTGGGGACTTGTTTTGGAATTTTCCCCACATATGTTACATCCTCTTGTTCGGCAGGGTCTCGTGGGCGTGGCGATGCCCTCGGTTTGTGGCTGAGAGTCACGGTTTGCAAACAGTTAAGAGTAGTTCGGGGAGTTTAAAATCGTGGATTTTGGGGGAGAATTTTATGTTTCCCCATGTTAATGGATGACAGGAGCCAAAAAGGCGATTAGGGGGTGGGGAGCTTGGACGGCTAATCAAAATTAAACTGGACTAGGTAAGAAAATTTCCCTCTAGAGTTCAGTAGTAAACAATCTCCTCTATTTTTGTATATCTCAATTTAACCGATGCGATCTTCGCCCTATGAGGAGTTAAATTTTCCGTTTCGGCCTTTTTTTGCCTTTTTTGGGTGAACACCTTACTTTGAAAGGCAAATAGCGGGCTTCCTGTTGGAGCTAGGTGAAAAGTTAGAGCGCGTGAGTCGTAGGGGTCGAGTAGACGAAGAAGTTTCGTATTCGCTGTTTTTCTCTACAACATTCCTACGGACCGTGGCGGGTGATTGCAATTTTCTAGGTGGCGCTAGAGAGGCATTTTTGGACTTTCTTGGAATTTTTTTATAGAAACCTCGAATGGAGCGCAGACGTGACGAGTCTGCCAAATTGGGTGAGTTTTTGAGCGTGTTTAGGGGGTGAAAAATGAGGCTAAGCGCAAAAAAAAAAATATAATTAAAGCTGCAAGCAGCATTGGTCGGGACCTCGAGATTGCCCGTCGGGGGGGTGGCTATGAACGGTTCAAAATATTTGCTTAAATATAAAAAAAAAAAAAAAAAAAATTTTGTATGACTTTTATTTTGAAAAAACTGCATCAAAATCAGCTAATTAGCTAGTGATTTGTGATCGCGGCAACCCCATTAGGCTACCTACCAAATTTCGGCTCAATCCGACAATGTTTGCTCGCATGGTAACAGGCATGCTAAGCCGCAAGCTAGCCGAGCTGCCTGAAAATGTCTCTTGGGTACTCCCCAGATGGCCCCGATCCTGAATGTGGTCTTACTTCAATTCTAGTGTAAAAGACACAGCACTTATGGCACAATAACGGTTTTTCAAAAACTTCCACCGACATGAATTATATGGCCTCAGGCCAGGCCTCCTACGGAGGTCAGTGTGGGACATGAGAGTGACCTGGTGGAGTGCCGGGCCTAGGAGGCCCGGCTTTGTCGGCGGTGTACAAATTACAAAAGAGAGCTGCCGTTGGCCAGGCCTGCGGCCTGGCCTTTCGTAAACTGTGGCTCAAGCCCGTTGGGGTGGCCACGATCCTCTAGACCAGTTAATGATCATTTTTTAAGCGTTTAAAAAACAGTACTTTTTTAATTAGTTTTATTTTGAAAAAAACGGCCTCAAAACCAGCTAATTATGTAGTGATTCATGACCGCAGCGGCCCCATTAGGCCACCTACCAAATTTCAGCTCAATCGGATAATGTTTGTTAAAATGCTAACGGACATGCTAGGCCTATGTGATCCTGAAAATGTCACTGAGATGCTCCCCCTCCCCCTCCCCCGGTCCCCGGAGCAGGATTGCGCAATCCTGTTGTAGATTTTCACAGCAGCTGCACGTCACTTTGATCGTTAACTGAGAGACCTAGAGTGTGAGAGAGTGAAGATGAATTCCAGAACTTTGCGAACAACTGCTCTGAATCCATAGTTATCGGGGGAGTATGTGGATAAAAATACCATACTTTTGTAGGAATTTTTGTCCTCTTTCAGACGGTGTGGGTGTGGAAGCAGTCAGAGGTAAACTGTGGACACCAGGGGGCGCTGTTTGGCACTAACGGCAGATTGGGCTCCATCCGCTACAGTATTAAATTCTGGGGCGAAAAGAATGTTACTCTATCACTTTAACTCGTCATTCTGGGGACTTGTTTTGGAATTTTCCCCACATATGTTACATCCTCTTGTTCGGCAGGGTCTCGTGGGCGTGGCGATGCCCTCGGTTTGTGGCTGAGAGTCACGGTTTGCAAACAGTTAAGAGTAGTTCGGGGAGTTTAAAATCGTTGATTTTCGGCGAGAATTGTCCGTTTCCCCATGTTAATGGATGACAGGAGCCAAAAAGGCGATTAGGGGGTGGGGAGCTTGGACGGCTAATAAAAATTAAACTGGACTAGGTAAGAAAATTTCCCTCTAGAGTTCAGTAGTAAACAATCTCCTCTATTTTTGTACATCTCAATTTAACCGATGCGACCTTCGCCCTATGAGGAGTTAAATTTTCCGTTTCTGCCTTTTTTTCCCTTTTTTGGGCGGAAACCTTACATTGAAAGGCAAATAGCGGCCTTCCTGTTGGAGTTAGGTCAAAAGTTAGAGCGCGTGCGTCGTAGCGCTCGAGTAGACGAATAAGTTTCGTATTCGCGACATTTCTCTACGACATTCCTACGGACCGTGGCGGGCGATTTACATTTTCTAGGTGGCGCTAGAGAGCCATTTTTGGACTTTGTGGGGATTTTTTAAGACAGACTTCGCATTTTCGCGAGTCTTGACGAGCGTGCCAAATTTGGTGAGTTTTTGAGCGTGTTTAGGGGGTCAAATTTGAGCCGATTGACGAATTTTTGGGCGCGAAAAAATATAGAAGAATAATAAGAAGAAACATTCGAAATACAATATAGAATTTCGCCACCAGGTAGTGGCCGACGCCCCCTTCGGGGGCGTCGGCCACTCTGAGAGGTTCAGGAGAGTTCTGGATGAGTGTGGGGCCTCCTCCGGAGGCCCCACACTTTTGGCGACGACGAAATCCAAAAGAGACCTGCCGTTGGCTGGGCTTGGGGCCCAGCCGTTGGCGAGGTCCCTAATTAAAGCTGCAAGCAGCATTGGTCGGGACCTCGAGACTGCCCGTCGGGGGGGTGGCTATGAACGGTTAATAAAAAAGACAATTTTTTAAGTAAAAAAAAAAAAAAAAAAAAAAAAGACTTTTATTTTGAAAAAACGGCGTCAAAACCAGCTAATTAGCTAGTGATTTGTGATCGCAGCAACCCCATTAGGCTACCTACCAAATTTCGGCTCAATCAGACAATGTTTGCGACCATGCTAGCAGGCATGCTAAGCCGCAAGCTAGCCGAGCTGCCTGAAAATGTCTGTTGGGTACTCCCCAGATGGCCCCGATCCTGAATCTGGTCTTACTTCAATTGTAGTGTAAAAGACACAGCACTTATGGCACAATAAAGGTTTTTCAAAAACTTCCACCGACATGAATTACATGGCCTCAGGCCAATCCTCCTACAGAGGTCAGTGTGGGACATGAGAGTGACCTGGTGGAGTGCCGGGCCTAGGAGGCCCGGCCTTTGTCGGCGTGAACGAAGGTGTGAATGATGCAGCATTAAAGCTTTTTCAAAAACTTCCACCGACTTCCATCGTACAAAGGTCAGTGTGGGACGATGGAGTGACCTGGTGGAGTGCCGGGCCTAGGAGGCCCGGCCTTTGTCGGCGTGAACGAAGGTGTGAATGATGCATCAATGAAGGTTTTTCACAAACTTCCACCGACATGAATTACATGTCTCAGGCCAGGTCTCATACAGGTTTTGCATGTCCTCATGACAGGAGAACATGAGACATGAGAGTGAGGTCAGGTCACATGAGAGTAACCTGACCTGAGAATGACTGCTGAGGTCACTCTCAGGTCAAACTGCAGGATATGACAGGCTGTCAATCACACAGCAGTGATGAGCCTGAAGCTACAGGAAGCTGCCCATATATGGAGTGATGCACTGACCAATCACAGTGGAGAATTTCACAGCTGCACCGAGCGCGGACACTCTGACGTCAGAGTGAGACAGGGAGGATTATATTCAAAGATTTTGCGAACAAGTGCTCTTAATCTATACTTATCGGGGGAGTATGTGGATAAAAATACCATACTTTTGTAGGAATTTTTGTCCTCTTTAAGACGGTGTACGCTTGGAAGCAGTCGGAGGTAAACTTTGGACACCAGGGTGCGCTGTTTGGCGACAACGCCGGATATCTCCCATCAGGATTCAATGTAAAAATGTAGAATGAAAAAAATGTTACTGTGTCGCTTTAACTCATCATTCTGGGGACTTGTTGTGGAATTTTCCCCACATATGTTACATCCTCTTGTTCGGCAGGGTCTCGCGGTAGTGGCGATGCCCTCGGTTTGTGGCTGAGACTCACGGTTTGCAAACAGTTAAGAGTAGTTCGGGGAGTTTTAAATCGTTGATTTTCGGCGAGAATTTTCGGTTTCCCCATGTTAATGGATGACAGGAGCCAAAAAGGCGTTTAGGGGGTGGGGAGCTTGGACGGCTAATAAAAATTAAACTGGACTAGGTAAGAAAATTTCCCTCTAGAGTTCAGTAGTAAACAATCTCCTTTATTTTTGTATATCTCAATTTAACCGATGCGACCTTCGCCCTATGATGGTTTAGATTTTCCGTTTCTGCCTTTTTCTCCCTTTTTTGGGCGAACACCTTACTTTGAAAGGCAAATACCGGCCTTCCTGTTGGAGTTAGGTCAAAAGTTAGAGCGCGGGAGTCGTAGGGGTCGAGTAGACGAAGAAGTTTCGTATTCGCTGTTTTTCTCTACGACATTCCTACGGACCGTGGCGGGTGATTGCAATTTTCTAGGTGGCGCTAGAGAGCCATTTTTGGATTTTTTGGGAATTTTTTGACGTGAGATTGTGGAGTGCCACACTTTTGACGAGTCTCCCAAATTTGGTGAGTTTTTGAGCGTGTTTAGGGGGTTCGGAGGGCCCGCACTTTTGGCGACGACGAAATCCAAAAGAGACCTGCCGTTGGCTGGGCCTAGGGCCCACCCGTTGGCGAGGTCCCTAATTAAAGCTGCAAGCAGCATTGGTCGGGACCTCGAGACTGCCCGTCGGGGGGGTGGCTATGAACGGTTAATTAAAAAAAATATTATTTAAGCAAAAAAAAAAAAATAGTACTTTTATTTTGAAAAAACGGCGTCGGAACCAGCTAATTAGCTAGTGATGTGTGACCGCAGCACCCCCATTAGGCAACCTACCAAATTTCAGTTCAATCGAACAATGTTTACTAGCATGCTAACGGGCATGCTATGCCGCAAGCTAGCGGATACACCTGAAAATCTCAGTGTGGTACTCCCCAGGTTGCCCCGATCCCAAATCTGGTCTTACTTCAATTCTAGTGTGAATGACACTGCACTTATGGAACAATAAAGGTTTTTCAAAAACTTCCACCGACATGAATTATATGGCCTCAGGCCAGGCCTCCTACGGAGGTCAGTGTGGGACATGAGACTGACCTGGTGGAGTGCCGGGCCTAGGAGGCCCGGCCTTTGTCGGCGTGAACGAAGGTGTGAATGATGCATCAATGAAGGTTTTTCACAAACTTTCACCGACATGAATTACATGTCTCAGGCCAGACCTCGTACAGGTTTTGCATGTCCTCATGACAGGAGAACATGAGACATGAGAGTGAGGTCAGGTCACATGAGAGTAACCTGACCTGAGAATGACTGGTGAGGTCACTCTCAGGTCAAACTGCAGGATATGACAGGCTGTCAATCACACAGCAGTGATGAGCCTGAAGCTACAGGAAGCTGCCCATATATGGAGTGATGCACTGACCAATCACAGTGGAGAATTTCACAGCTGCGCCGAGCGCGGACACTCTGACGTCAGAGTGAGACAGAGAGGATTATATTAGAAGATTTTGCGAACAACTGCTCTTAATCTATACTTATCGGGGGAGTATGTGGACAAAAATACCATACTTTTGTAGGAATTTTTGTCCTCTTTAATACTGTCTGGGTTTGGAAGCAGTCAGAGGTAAACTTTGGACACCAGGGGGCGCTGTTTGGCAGGAACGGCAGATTTGGCTCCATCCGCTATAGTGTTAAGATTTCGGACGAGAAAAATGTTACTGTGTCGCTTTAACTCGTCATTCTGGGGACTTGTTGTGGAATTTTCCCCACATATGTTACATCCTCTTGTTCGGCAGGGTCTCGTGTACGTGGCGATGCCCTCGGTTTGTGGCTGAGAGTCACGGTTTGCAAACAGTTAAGAGTAGTTCGGGGAGTTTTAAATCGTAGATTTTGAGGGAGAATTTTCGGTTTCCCCATGTTAATGGATGACAGGAGCCAAAAAGGCGATTAGGGGGTGGGGAGCTTGGACGGCTAATAAAAATTAAACTGGACTAGGTAAGAAAATTTCCCTCTAGAGTTCAGTAGTAAACAATCTCCTCTATTTTTGTATATCTCAATTTAACCGATACGGCCTTCGCCCTATGAGGAGTTAAATTTTCCGTTTCTGCCTTTTTTTCCCTTTTTTGGGCGAATACCTTACATTGAAAGGCAAATAGCCGGCTTCCTGTTGGAGTTAGGGCAAAAGTTAGAGCATGTGAGTCGTAGGGCTCGAGTAGACGAACAAATTTCGTATTCGCGACATTTCTCTACGACATTCCTACGGACCGTGGCGGGTGATTGCAATTTTCTAGGTGGCGCTAGAGAGCCATTTTTGGATTTTTTGGGAATTTTTTGACGTGAGATTGTGGAGTGCCACACTTTTGACGAGTCTCCCAAATTTGGTGAGTTTTTGAGCGTGTTTAGGGGGTTCGGAGGGCCCGCACTTTTGGCGACGACGAAATCCAAAAGAGACCTGCCGTTGGCTGGGCTTAGGGCCCAGCCGTTGGCGAGGTCCCTAATAATAATAGTGAAAAAAAAAAAACATTCGAAATACAATATAGAATTTCGCCACCAGGTAGTGGCCGACGCCCCCTTCGGGGGCGTCGGCCACTCTGAGGGGGTCATGAGAGCAACCGGATGAGTGTGGGGCCTCCTACGGAGGCCCCACACTTTTGGCGACGACGAAATCCAAAAGAGACCTGCCGTTGGCTGGGCCTAGGGCCCACCCGTTGGCGAGGTCCCTAATAAGAAGAAACATTCGAAATACAATATATAATTTCGCCACCAGGTAGTGGCCGACGCCCCCTTCGGGGGCGTCGGCCACTCTGGGAGGGTCAGGAGAGGGCCTGGATGAGTGCGGGCCCTCCTTCGGAGGGCCCGCACTTTTGGCGACGACGAAATCCAAAAGAGACCTGCCGTTGGCTGGGCCTAGGGCCCACCCGTTGGCGAGGTCCCTAATTAAAGCTGCAAGCAGCATTGGTCGGGACCTCGAGATTGCCCGTCGGGGGGGTGGCTATGAACGGTTAATTAAAAAAAATATTATTTAAGCAAAAAAAAAAAAAATAAAAAATTAGTACTTTTATTTTGAAAATGCGGGGTCAAAACCAGGTAATTAGTTAGTGGTTTGTGACCGCAGCGCTCCCATTAGGCCACCTACCAAATTTCAGCTCAATCGGACAATGTTTGGTAGCATGCTAATGTGCATGCTATGCCGCAAGCTAGCGGATACACATGAAAAGCTTTGTGTGGTACTCCCCAGGTTGCCCCGATCCCGAATCTGGTCTTACTTCAATTCTAGTGTGAATGACACTGCACTTATGGAACAATAAAGGTTTTTCAAAAACTTCCACCGACATGAATTATATGGCCTCAGGCCAGGCCTCCTACGGAGGTCAGTGTGTGACATGAGAGTGACCTGGTGGAGTGCCGGGCCTAGGAGGCCCGGCCTTTGTCGGCGTAAACGAAGGTGTGATTGATCCAGCAATAAAGGTTTTTCACAAACTCTCACCGACATGAATTACATGTCTCAGGCCAGACCTCGTACAGGTTTTGCATGTCCTCATGACAGGAGAACATGAGACATGAGAGTGAGGTCAGGTCACATGAGAGTAACCTGACCTGAGAATGACTGGTGAGGTCACTCTCAGGTCAAACTGCAGGATATGACAGGCTGTCAATCACACAGCAGTGATGAGCCTGAAGCTACAGGAAGCTGCCCATATATGGAGTGATGCACTGACCAATCACAGTGGAGAATTTCACAGCTGCGCCGAGCGCGGACACTCTGACGTCAGAGTGTGAGACAGGGAGGATTATATTAGAAGATTTTGCGAACAACTGCTCTTAATCTATACTTATCGGGGGAGTATGTGGACAAAAATACCATACTTTTGTAGGAATTTTTGTCCTCTTTAAGATTGTGTACGCTTGGAAGCAGTCAGAGGTAAACTTTGGACACCAGGGGGCGCTGTTTGGCAGGAACGGCAGATTTGGCTCCATCCGCTATAGTGTTAAGATTTCGGACGAGAAAAATGTTACTGTGTCGCTTTAACTCGTCATTCTGGGGACTTGTTTTGGAATTTTCCCCACATATGTTACATCCTCTTGTTCGGCAGGGTCCCGTAGTCGTGGCGATGCCCTCGGTTTGTGGCTGAGAGTCACGGTTTGCAAACAGTTAGGAGTAGTTCGGGGAGTTTAAAATCGTTGATTTTGAGGGAGAATTTTCGGTTTCCCCATGTTAATGGATGACAGGAGCCAAAAAGGCGATTAGGGGGTGGGGAGCTTTGACGGCTAATAAAAATTAAACTGGACTAGGTAAGAAAATTTCCCTCTAGAGTTCAGTAGTAAACAATCTCCTCTATTTTTGTACATCTCAATTTAACCGATGCGATCTTCGCCCTATGAGGAGTTAAATTTTCCGTTTCTGCCTTTTTTTCCCTTTTTTGGGCGAACACCTTACTTTGAAAGGCAAATAGCGGCCTTCCTGTTGGAGCTAGGTCAAAAGTTAGAGCGCGTGAGTCGTAGGGCTCGAGTAGACGAATAAGTTTCGTATTCGCGACATTTCTCTACGACATTCCTACGGACCGTGGCGGGGGGCTAGAGAGCCATTTTTGGATTTTTTGGGAATTTTTTGACGTGAGATTGTGGAGTGCCACACTTTTGACGAGTCTCCCAAATTTGGTGAGTTTTTGAGCGTGTTTAGGGGGTTCGGAGGGCCCGCACTTTTGGCGACGACGAAATCCAAAAGAGACCTGCCGTTGGCTGGGCCTAGGGCCCACCCGTTGGCGAGGTCCCTAAAAACATTCGAAAAACAATATACAATTTCGCCACCACGTCAGAGTGGCCGGGGCCCCCTTCGGGGGCCCCGGCCACTCTGACAGGGTCAGACAGTGTCCGAATGAGTGCGGGCCCTCCTTCGGAGGCCCCTCCTTCGGAGGGCCCGCACTCATTCGGCATCGACGAATTCCAAAAGAGACCTGCCGTTGGCTGGGCTTAGGGCCCAGCCGTTGGCGAGGTCCCTAATAGAAAACATTCGAAAAACAATATATAATTTCGCCACCAGGTAGTGGCCGCGCCCCCTTCGGGGGCGCGGCCACTCTGAGAGGGTCAGGGGAGGTCCTGCGGAGGCCCCACACTTTTGGCGACGACGAAATCCAAAAGAGACCTGCCGTTGGCTGGGCCTAGGGCCCACCCGTTGGCGAGGTCCCTAAATAAACATTCGAAATACAATATATAATTTCGCCACCACGTCAGAGTGGCCGGGACCCCCTTCGGGGGCCCCGGCCACTCTGACAGGGTCAGACATTGTCCGAATGAGTGCGGGACCTCCTTCGGAGGCCCCGCACTCATTCGGCGACGACGAATTCCAAAAGAGACCTGCCGTTGGCTGGGCCTAGGGCCCAGCCGTTGGCGAGGTCCCTAATTAAAGCTGCAAGCAGCATTGGTCGGGACCTCGAGATTGCCCGTCGGGGGGGTGGCTATGAACGGTTAATTAAAAAAAATATTATTTAAGCAAAAAAAAAAAAAAAAAAAAATTAGTACTTTTATTTTGAAAAAACGGCGTCGGAACCAGCTAATTAGCTAGTGATGTGTGACCGCAGCACCCCCATTAGGCAACCTACCAAATTTCAGCTCAATCAAACAATGTTTACTAGCATGCTAACGGGCATGCTATGCCGCAAGCTAGCGGATACACCTGAAAATCTCAGTGTGGTACTCCCCAGGTTGCCCCGATCCCAAATCTGGTCTTACTTCAATTCTAGTGTGAATGACACTGCACTTATGGAACAATAAAGGTTTTTCAAAAACTTCCACCGACATGAATTATATGGCCTCAGGCCAGGCCTCCTACGGAGGTCAGTGTGTGACATGAGAGTGACCTGGTGGAGTGCCGGGCCTAGGAGGCCGGAGTGGATCTGTCTGTCTGTCTGTGAGTGAGTGGATCTGTCCTTCTGTCTGTCTGTCTGTGAGTGACTGAGTGGATCTGTCTGTCTATCTGTCTGTGAGTGAGTGAGTGAGTGTGACAGTGAGTGTCTGTCTGTCTGTCTGTCTGTCTGTGTGTGAGTGAGTGTGAGAGTGAGTCTCTGTCTGTCTGCCTGTCTGCCTGTTTGTGTGTCTGTCTGTCTGTGTGAGAGTGAGTGTCTGTCTGTCTGTATGTCTGTGAGTGAGTGTGAGAGTGAGTGTCTGTCTTTGTCTCTGTCTGTCTGCCTGTCTGCCTGTTTGTGTGTCTGTCTGTCTGTGTGTGAGTGAGTGTGAGAGTGAGTGTCTGTCTGTCTGTCTGTCTGTCTGTCTGTCTGTGAGTCAGTGTGAGTGTCTGTCTTTCTGTCTGTGAGTGAGAGTGAAAGTCTGTCTTTCTGTCTGTCTGTCTGTCTGTGAGTGAGTGTCTGTCTGTCTGTCTGTCTGTCTGTGAGTGAGTGAGTGCCTGTCTGTCTGTCTGTCTGTAGGTGTGAGTGTGTGTGTACACTGTTGGTGTGTATGTAAGGGCCCTATATCTCTGAGTCTCTGTCTGTCTGTTTGTAAAAGTAGACATGAGACATGGATTAAATTGACACATCATACATCAGTCATCAAAAAAGTCCCAAAAACATAATACAAAGCAATTCAGCATTAACCATCATATTTTCTTGTGTGAAAATTAGGAGAGTAATGATTCTTACAGGCGGATTACGTCTCCCACGATACAAATCAATGCATCAGAGGCGGCGGGTGACCTGACCAAGATGGCGCCTGAATCACGTCTGGGAGCAGGAACCGGATGTGACGTCACACCGGCAGTGACGTTCCAAGCTTCTTTACATCGGTTGTTTAATGCGGCGTGCGAGACGTCTCCTCCTGCACTCGTCCCAGTTTGAGTCGAACGTTTAACAGTTCAGAGTTTTGTTCCTGAAAGACGCGGACATCGGATCCAGGTGGGAGAAACTCTAGTCTGCGGCCGAGGGACTGAAACACTCCGGTGTCGCTGCTACATGCCGTGGAGGAGCAGGAGAGTGACGGAGCCAGGAGGTTCAGAACACTGTGGAGCGTCACGTCATAGCGGTAAGAAAGTGATGAACTGCATCAAGAAACGTGTGCTGTAATTATTAACAAGCCACCGCGAGCCGTCGTAAAGTCAGAAATACTGATTATGACCGCGGATTGTTTATCCAGGTGAGAGGAGAATGAATGCACGTTTCACCTGTTTCACCTGTAGCTAGAATATGATCATGAACATTTAAATTCATGCTTTGTACATGAAACATGAATGATGAAGCTGTGGCTCTGAACCAGAACAACTTCATTGTACTACAAAGAAGCAGACGTGTAAATACACAATACATCCAGCAGCTGAAACTTGGTGAGATTATATGCTATTATATACGGCACTGAACAGTTCAACACTACTACCTCAGACTATCTACCTCATACTGTGTGCAATACATCAAACTCCATATTACTGTGCAATAACAGGTACCTTGTGCTCAACCGCACATACTTATTAGCCAAGGTACCTCAGGCAGCTACATTGGTATTTTACATAACTTATTATCGGTCGTTTCTTTTAACTTTTTACATCACTGCACTATGTCCTTGGGTGTGTGTGAGCGGGACTGTGTGAGAGCTGAATGTGTGTGTGAATGTTTAGGTTATTCTGTATATATGGTGCGTCTGCTGAGATGAATGAATGCTGAATGTGAGAATGGCTGCTGTGTTTATTGTATGTCTACTGTGTGTTTTTAGCTACACCGTAATTTCGTTGTGCAATTTATTGTACAATGACAATAAAAGCTTCTAATCTAATCTAATTCTAATCTATTAATTCATGTGTGATGTATTGATTGATGGATTCAACTTGTTGTCATTACAAATGTAACGAAATGCAGTTTAGCATCCAACCAGAATTGCCAGTAAGAGATATTACCTACACATACACACTGACATATATAAATAATCCATCAATAGGGAACAGTGTGTAGTTGCTGTTGCTAGAAATGATGTAGACATTATATGACATGAAGGTGTTTAACAGGTTTCAGGGTGAGACTTCAGTAAAGTGCTGCTCTGTGGAAGAAGCTGTCTGCTAGCCTGCTGGTTCTGTCAGGTGAGATGGTGAACCTCATGGCCCCCCATGGAGCGAGTCAAAAAGAACATTGTTGAAAGCCTCGGGGACCAGGATTTGTTTGATGATGTGAAAAGATGCTCTAAATGAACTTGTCCTCTCCTCTCTGCTTCAGCAGCTGGGTGCTGGACGTGTCCTCCTCTGGAGACGGCGCTTTGACAAAAGTTGCACTCGGCCGTTGAACTTTTCTCCTCCTGTAGCGTCAAATCATTCCACACGGCAGACATGAGTCTAGTGATGCTTCCAGTGGATGGAAGCATCACTAGTAAGAATGCTAAAGCACTGTAAACTCCTGGTGTCAAATGTATGTTGTTGCTACTAAAGCGGCCATGTCCTGTTTCTGATTGTCCTTCCAACAGTGGTGGAGCTCCAGCAGCCCAACCTACTGGTCCACTGGCACATCCAACCCACAGTGTTGTTCCTCCACCTTCCACTCAGGTAACCTGTGTTCTATGTGACCATCTGCAGCAGCTGGAACCATCAACTGAGTGCTATTCAAGATGGTGTTGACCAAGCTTTCAATGATGTCAGTCCCTGTTTGCTCTTCACTTCTCACAAGGACCATGTGTGCTTCATGTCTTTAACAAACCACATTTGAACAACGACCAAGCCGTTTGAGATTGCAAACAACTTTCTGCTTTGTCCCATGACAATATTGCTTTTTGCTCCAAAGGCAGAATGTGTATCAAGAATTGTCAAAGCACTGCATTGACAGTAAACAGGTCCTGGTTCAAGTGTGTAAATCAGTGGATGGCTGTGTCACTAAATATATGAAACAGCAGGAAGTCATCAAGCTGACGCTGAATGATGAGTCTATTTTATTAGTCCCTGAAGACAAACACGGAGGATGTCACATGTATTTGTATTTTATTATGATGATGTTTGGGCTGAATGCTTCCAGATCATAGCAAACATTGATGTTAATGCTGAACACTTGACAGAGATGTCAATGTAGCAAACTGAGTGTCCAACATGAGAATAAAGTGATCTAGACTGTGTGTCTGTCTCTGACCTTTGTTCAAGCTTCAACACGTCACTCAAAATGTGTTTGTTGATGTTTGGTGCTGAGAAGAGGAGGCTGTGAGCACCTTTCACTGCTGTTCTGGCTCAACGGCACTTCACCGGTGACAAGAAACCAGCTTTATTCCAGGGGTGTCCACAGTGGGTCCTGCAGGCTTCAGGTCTCTTCCAGGAACAGCAGATGTGATTACAATGAGGGGCTGGCAATTTGGCCTGTTCACAAGCTTGGTGATGACATCACTACATTTAGGTTTGAGCTGGAGTGTCACTGAGTGTTATGATGGTGGTTTTCAGTTGAAATGGGAGTCTCTGTGGGAGCCAGGAAGCAGCGTTGGACGTGTATGACGCGAGGACACGGAACCACGAGGACAAGAGGATTTCCACCCGGCTGAAGAGTGAAGAGGATGTGCTTCTCCACAAAAATCTGATTTATCAGACGTGAAACAGTGGTTTTTACAAATGTTGCCTTTTTTTAATCAATTCCACAAATATAATTAAGATGAAACAAACTCAATACTGGTTGTGGGGCAGAAATTAATAGTTACTAAAATATAAATGAATAAAATAAGTAGTGTGTATATATATATATATATATATATATATAAAATAAAATGTTTACTTTGATAGACAGTGTAGGAAAGAGTGAGTCAATGAGACAGTCTCTGCATATAAAGTGACTTCTTCCCACTAAAGCAGAACAAAACAAAAGTTTTAGTGATGAGCCGCTTGTACTGAGGCAGAGTGACGTCACCAGGCTGCGCATGCTAGCTGCGCACTGGCTGTGCTCCGGCGCTAGCCGTTAGCGTTAGCTTGAGGTCTTCCGGGACTAATATAACCTTGAACTTAATGTTAAACTCCAGAGGACGCCCAGCGTTTCATTCTACATCTCCAGGGTGAGTGGCTGTGCGCTGGTGATGTTTGTAGACGCTCCGAGACCGGCTTTTTTATCGTAGCATTGCACTTGTTGTGTTAGCAACGAACGCTAACATCGCCCATCTGATGACTGACAGTTGTCCTGGCCAATCACATTTCCAAGCCCGCGCAAATTCTCCGCGTCTTATTGGTCAATGTCAGCGTTCGTCAGAACTATAAATCGAGACACCGCCCCACCATCGTCCTCTTTTCTCATATTACGTGAGCTAGAGAGCCGTGCTTTTTTTCCATAGGTAGAAGATTTTATATTTTCCACTTTTTTGGATTTGAGGACCGGAGGACGTCGTTGGATTCGTGTTTTTTCTTCGTCTAGAGTTTTTCATCGAGTGTATTTTCACCCTTTTGAGCAAACTTGGAGAGCGGAGGTGAGTCCTTCTAGAACATTCTGTGTGTTGAACTTTTGAAGATGTGGAAAAAGTCCCTGTTTTCCAAGTGAACTTTATTTAAAGTGGTTCCTGATATTGGGGGAAGTTTTCTATGTGCTCTGAGTGATGTGAAAAGTTAAAATTGTGTTGTTTTATGACTTGTGTGAAGCAGTTAGCTGCTAGGCCGCAGCCTCAATCAGGTGTATTATGTGAAGCTGGCCCCCACCCCTCCTGAGAATATGTGAAAATACTCTCAAATGTTTGTACTGGAACAATTATCGTTTTGCTGCCTTGGTTTTGGCATTATGAAGTTCAGTGGGCCTCTGAGTGATGTGAAAATTATACTTGTGACGCCCGGGGCCTCACAATTATAGGCCCAAGACCTGAGGCCCAGCGCCCATGAACTTAACAATGCAATGACGCAGTGTTTCAGTGGGCCAGGCCTCCTAGCATTGTGAAGTTCATATCAGTCGTCCAAACTGAACAGAAATTGGTTCTCGTCATTGGTTCTGCATTAGTACGGCTTTTTCCTGAAATCATTATCGTTTTGCCGCCTTGGTTTTTAACATATTTGGTGAAAAATGTGCGTAAAAGGCCTGAGAAATGCTGAGTCATTGTGACGTTCATATAGTCCTGCACCTGTATCGAGACGCGCACACACAGAGACAGACGCGCACACACACACACACAGACACAGGCGCGCACACACACAGACACAGGCGCGCACACACACAGACACAGGCGCGCACACACACAGACACAGGCGCGCACACACACAGAGACAGGCGCGCACACAGAGACCCACACACTGAAGCACGCACACAGAGACGCACGCACACACTGAAGCACGCACACACAGAGACCCACACACTGAAGCACGCACACACAGAGACCCACACACTGAAGCACGCACACACAGAGACCCACACACTGAAGCACGCACACACAGAGACCCACACACTGAAGCACACACAGAGACCCACACACTGAAGCACACACAGAGACCCGCACACTGAAGCACACACAGAGACCCACACACTGAAGCACACACAGAGACCCACACACTGAAGCACACACAGAGACCCGCACACTGAAGCACACACAGAGACCCGCACACTGAAGCACACACAGAGAGACACACTGACGCACACTGAAGCACGCACACACAGAGACCCACACACTGAAGCACGCACACACAGAGACCCACACACTGAAGCACGCACACACAGAGACCCACACACTGAAGCACGCACACACAGAGACCCACACACTGAAGCACACACAGAGACCCACACACTGAAGCACACACAGAGAGACACACTGAAGCACGCACACACAGAGACCCACACACTGAAGCACGCACACACAGAGACCCACACACTTAAGCACGCACACACAGAGACCCGCACACTGAAGCACACAGAGACCCGCACACTGAAGCACACACAGAGAGACACACTGACGCACACTGAAGCACACACAGAGAGACACACTGACGCACACTGAAGCACACAGACGCACACACTGAAGCACACACACAGACGCACACACACTGAAGCACACACACAGACGCACACTGAAGCACACACAGAAGCACACACAGAGACCCACACACTGAAGCACACAGACGCACACACACAGACGCACACTGAAGCACACAGAGAGACACACTGAATTTGACATAACCAGGAGCCGTAAAGTGAAAACAGCTTCATAGATGCTGCAGTGAGTGATGCGTTCAGGTGCTGGTTAACATGTCTTCAGCCTGCTGTGTGATCATTTCCAGAGCTGAGGGGCTCCTCCAGTGGCCACAGTGTTGATTTTGGTGCCATACAGCATGTTTTGATGGCTTCTTAGAGTGTGTGCTCATGTTGTCCTCCTCTGAACTGCTCCATGTTAAATGTTGTGCACTCTCCTATTGGACTGACATGTGACTCAGAGCAGCACCATGACGTCATTAGCAGTCACAATGGTGGGACTTTAAACCCTGGTTTAAAAACACTGTGTGGTTTCAAATGCAGGAGTGTTGACATGTGTATCAGTACTAATATATGTTGTAACGGTGTAGAGACGTTCATGCCCATAACATAAGAGCAACTTCCCACATTAACAAGCTGCAGAGCTCCTACAGTAGCAACATTTAAAAAACAACAACAAATGCTGAAACGTCATCCGTGGACGACTTGTCCTCAATCATGTGTGTCTCCCTGTCTGTGTGTCGTCAGAGGTCATGACCTTGCTCTCTAAGCCAGCAGACATTCAATTAGGATGCTGCTTTGTTGTGTGGAGAAGAAAATAGTCTGCTTGTGCTCGTGTGTGTAGCTGGAGATGTTTAGAGAGGCTCTGTGACTGTAACACACACACACACTCACACACTCCCTCACACAGACACATACAGCCACACACACACACACACACTCACACACACCCACCCACACCCACACACAGACACACACACACACACACATAGACACACACAGACACTCCCACACACACCCCCACACACAGACACACACACACACATAGAGACACACACACTCCCACACACACCCCCACACACAGACACACACACACACACATAGAGACACACACACTCCCACACCCACACACAGACACACACACACTCCCACAGACCCACACACTCGCACACATAAACACACACAGACACTCCCACACACACCCCCCCACACACAGACACACGCACCCACTCCCCCCCACACACACACACACACTCACACAGACACATATAGCCACACACAGACACACACACACACACACACACCCCCCCCACACCCACACACACACACACACTCACACAGACACATATAGCCACACACAGACACACACACACACACACACACACACACACACACACACACACACAGTTGTTTTCCAGCAGCTCCAGCCTCTAAGTGTGTAAATGGATGCGGTTTGTAAGTATGATGGAATCAGTCACTCGTCTGTCTCTCTGCTTTGAGGATGTTGAACTAAAGTGTTTTGTTGTTGAATTGAATTCCAGATGCCCCGTAAGAAGACCCACCGTCTGGCTCGGGCCCTGAAGGAGAGGGCGGAGAAGGCGGAGTGGAGGGCCGAGCCGGCCGTCCCGGAGTTCCTGCCTCGTACGTATAAGACGTTTTCCATGTTGAGCCCACGTACATCTTCACATATGTAAAGTGCACGTCTTGTTTACACCCTCTGCTTTGAACCTGTGTCTCGACAGGCCGTGGCACGGGGCTCCGGCATCGCGTGCGGAAGTGGCCGGTGTCGGAGCTTACCAAGAAGTCCCGACGCTTGGTCACTCCTCCCCGGGACCCGGAGAAGAAGGTAGGAGTTGGTCTTGCCTCGTGTGTCTCTTGCCTTGCCAGCTGTAAGGAGCCGTGGCTGATGTCTCTGTTAAAAAAACCTTGTCCCCTGTTCCCCAGACCGTGTTCGTCATCGGGGACTCTCACCTGAGGGGCGTGGTGGACGGCTTCGTGGCCATTCCGGAGGGGCAGGTTAGTTTTGCTTTCCTGTCTGTTCCAGGTGCCGCGGCCAGCCAGCTGAGGACGGAGGTGCAGCACACGGTCCTCCCCTGGACCCCGGACGCCGTGTGTCTGCTGGCCCCCAGCAACAACCTGACGGCCAGCAGGACCATCGGTGAGGCGGCGGTGGACTTCGCTGACCTCCTGGCTACGGTCTGCAGCCGCTGGCCCAAGGTGTGTTGATTTATTCCTTGTTGTTGTTGTGTGAACGCTTCTGAGAGGAGAAAGCTTGAATGACGTTAATAACACTTGAATGTTGTTGTGTTTCCCCCCCGAGGTTTTCATGCTCGAATTCCCTGGGCGCTTGAACGTGGAGCCTGTGGTGCAGCGGCTGCTGGTCCAGGAGTACCACCGCGTCGCAGCGCGCATGGGTAAGTTGATGGTTGCATCTTTACTGGTCTCGCCATTCCATGATCTTATTTTGAATGTTTTTTTGTTTTTTTTGTGTCACTGTATGGGTAAGATTAAATTCCTGACACGTGTTTGTTTTTCTCTGTTTGTCCGTCAGGGGTGCCCTTCGTGTCTGTGGCGCAGGACCTCCCACTGAGTCGGTTGGAGCTGTGGTGCCACGACGGTGTAAGTACAGCACATTTTGTTGTGGGAGGAGTTTGTTTTCTGTCACGTGTGACACGCACGTGCGGTGAAGTTTCTGACGTGTCTTCACTGGCTTTCTAGATCCACCTGAGCGACTCCGACGGGATGCCGGTCCTGGTGCAGCTGCTGTGGGACGCTAGCGTCCAGCAGCTGGCACCTCCGCCCGAGCGCCCGGTGTCTCCCCGGACACCGCCGCGTGCTCGGGTGGCTCCCAGGGTGGTGGTGACGGGAACGGTCCCCGTGCCCCGTCGCACCAACCCTTGGGAGTGGACGACGGTTGGACAAGGGCGAATGGTAATGTGTTTTTCTCAGTCGTCCTGTGATTGGAGGTTTGTGGCCTTTTGTGGGACCAAAAACCAACTCAGTCTTGTCTTGTGTTTTTCAAAGGCTGGAACATCTGTGCTCCGACGGCCTGCCCTCCCGTCCAACCCGGTGTGGTTCAGCGGGGCCATGTTGGAGGCCATGGAGAAGGTCTCACCTTCTTCTGGTTCCGACGGCCCTGCTGGGCCACCAGCTGGCCAGGTGAGACACCACACACTCGTACGCACTGTGGACGACCACACGTGAAGACCGCCGTTCACCAAACACTGTTTTTTCTCTCTCCAGAGCCCCCGCCGGGTGCGTCGGCCCAAAGCCGTTCCACGGAGGAAGCGGCAGGTTGGTATTTACACACCTGATTGACGTGCGCTTTATTGACGTGGAGGGAGTCGGACTGAGGAAATTAATAAGTGAGAGATCTTTTGTTCTTTGTAGGCACCGGCAACACCGTCGCCTGTCCGGAAGACCGTGGCTGCTTCTCCGTCCGGCCCAGCAGTGAAGCAGGTCAGTCCACGTTTTGATACGCCGTGTGGCTCAGCTAGCACACGTTGGCACGTTAGCCCACAGTGCAGCTTGTTTCCAGAGCACCCGAATGACCTTTGCTCATTTTCTCTCGTCTCATCTTTGTGTCAGGGGGAGGCGTCGGCGCAGGAGTCCCGGGAGGAGGTGGTGCCGGAGGTGGTGGAGGACGTTCCCGCTGCGTGCCCCGCCTTGCTGACCGAGTCCACCGTCCAGGAGGGAACCCGGACTCCAGCCAAAGCTAAGTCTCCTTTTCTCCCTCCTGTTTCTCGTGGTGCACTGTCAGGCCAGTCAGTTGTTGAGGTTGGTGCGGTGAGGTTGGAGTCGCCCTCTGCTGCAGTGGCAGTAGTGACCGACCCTCAGACAGGGACTAGACTGACAAAGGTCGTGCAGGGATCCTTTAGCCAGTCAAACGGTGGTTTTGATCGCAGCGTGCAGTGCATGGCCATAGCTGCAGCCAGCTTGGCCAGACATACAGTCCAGAGCGTGTTTTCATGGGAGAGGCGTGATCTGGATCGCACTGTCATCTTAGGCGACAGGCTGTATTCAGATCTAAAGCACAAGAAGATGATTACAGACCCTACAGGATTTCTTTACGTGTCCCAATTGCCCGAGGTGGTTACGGTAGGCGAGCAGGATTTTGGTTTAACTCGTGGTGAGGAGGTGTCGGGTACGATAGGCGTGAACGAAGGACCCTCAATCGACGCCAGGGTGACCTTCAGTCTGCTAAACGGACTGAAGGAGATCTTCAGTGAGCACAACATGTGTCTCCTGACGATGTGTACTAACACTTCTGCCATCATCTGTGAGGATGGACGGTTCGCCGTGGTGGACAGTCACTCACGGAGCAGCCTTGGTTTGCCACTCGAGAACGGTACCAGCGTGGTTCTGCAGTTTGCTTGTCTTGACGACCTGCACCGCTACATCCTTGGTTTGGCCGAGTGCTTTGATTTACCGGAGAAGTTGTTTGAGCTGGCTGGCATCGTCATCAGTGGGGGTGGCGGTCCAGCGCCCCCTGGTGTTTCTGTGGAGAGTCACGTCGCTGAGATGAGTTCTCCTCCACCACCAGGGGGCAGGACATGGGCTGAGGTTTGTGCTGCTCGTCCAGCGCCGCCTGGTGTTTGTGTGGAGAGTCACGTCGCTGTGATGAGTTCTCCTCCACCACCAGGGGGCAGGACACTGGCTGAGGTTTGTGCTGCCAGTCCAGCCCTGTCGGCTGTTTCTGTGCAGACATTCTCCAGCGAGCTCAGTAGTGGTTCCACTGCAGAATCGGTTGTTGATGGCACGAAGAGAAAGGTTTCTTTTGGCACTCGCAGGTCAAAGAAATCTAGGCGGTACGACGTTAGCGAGGTCGACTCGGACGTAGAGTTTATTAGCTCGGTGAGGAATGAGGAGCTGGTCTTCCGTCCTCTTGATGTGGAGGTGTGTAGGGCTTTGTGTTCACGTTTGAAGTTAGACTATGTGAAGGTCGGTGGTCCCCTGTCCACACGGGTTGGTTTGCTAGGTGCTCCGTGTAGGAATGAGAAGGTAGTGGCTGATGGGAACTGCTTCTTCCGAGCCATCGCTCAGGCTGTGAGTGGTTCCCAGAAGCAGCATCGCAGCATTAGGCTCACTGTGTGTAAGGCGTTAGAGAAGGAGGCCAGGAGGTACCACAGTCTTTTGAGGAGCCAGTATTCTTCAGTCTCTGAATACGTCCAGCAGTCCAGGATGAGATCCGTGGGCACTTGGGCCACAGAGATGGAGATTCAGGGAGCAGCAGATTGGTTGGGAGTGGATATTTTTACTTTTATGGATGGTCGGTGGATAAAGTACAGCTGCGCTAGTCAGGGTTTGTCAGGACAGGCCATCTACTTGGAGAATAGTCAGGGCAGACATTTTGAAAATGTTGTGTGTGTTTCTGAGCCTGGTCTGCGCTGCTGTTACGGTTACTGTAAAGTTAGAGAAGTGACAGGGTACAACTTGAGGTGTAGCGTGAGAGAGGAGCTAGGTTTAGATGTGGGGGGATCTGAGGATGAGAGTGTAGGATCAGATGAGGGTGTAGAGGTTCATGATGAGGCTTTAGCATCTCAGAGTGAAGGGAATTATAGTCAAAATACATCGCTCAGAGTTGGGGTCAAAGAGGGGCGTTTAAGTAGATATCAAGATAATATGAGATACAGAAAGCAGGTTAAAGAGCGGAGTTTAAATATGTATCAACAAAACATGCAGTATAGACAGAACGTTAAAGAGCGTAGTATAACCAAATATAGAGATGACATGCAACACAGACAGAAGGTTAAAGAGAGAAGTTTACGTAGATATAAAGAAAACATGCAGCATGGAGGGAATGTATTAAAATGGAGAGAAAGTGTTAAACGCAAGTATCATGGCAGTTTAGAGTACAAGCAGAGACTTAAAGACAAGAGCATGAAAAAATATCAGGACAGTGTAGACCATAGGCAGAAAGTGAAAGACATGAGCATAAAAAAATATGAGGACAGTGCAGATCATAGGCAGAGAGTTAAGGACATCAGCAGAAAAAAATACAGCAGTGCAGATCATAGGCATAGAGTGAAAGACAGGAGCAGTAAAAAATACCACAGCAGTGCAGACCAGAGGCAGAAGGTGAAGAGTCGTGTGCGGTTGACCAGGAAGCAGAAGCAGGAGAGGTCACAGGACTTTAGTTTCGTCATGGCTCAGTTTTTAGAGAAGGTTCGAGATGGACCAGAGTTTGTTTGTTGTGTTTGTCGGAGATTATTGTTTAAGTACCAGGTGCTGAGTTGTGACAGGCAGGCTTATCGTAGTGAGGCGTCGGCTCGTGTAGCAGGACGGTGCATCAGTGACGACTATTTACACGCCTGTAATGAGGAGTGTGCTGTGCCGTGCCGGCTGGTGCCCTCTAGAGGCCAGCTGTGGATCTGCTACACTTGCCATGGTAAGGTTAGTAAAGGTGAGATGCCAGCTGAATGCTGGATCAATAACCTGAAGTTAGATCCCATTCCTGCAGAACTGGGATGTTTAAACAGCATAGAGCAGCACCTGGTAGCTTTACATATCCCCTTCATGAAGGTTTTGGCTTTGCCTAAGGGGGGTCAGAACGGGGTGCATGGGCCGGTCACCTGTGTGCCAGCCAACATTGTTCAGACCAGTAATGTGTTACCCAGGTCCAGTATGGAAGGTTCTTTGCTGCAGGTCAAGTTAAAGCGTAAGTTAACTTACAAGGGTCATTATGAGTACCAGTTTGTAGACGCATTACGTGTGAGACAGGCGCTAGCTTATCTAAAGAGGACCAACAGCTACTATAGAGACATTGAGTTCAATGAAGAGTGGGTCAATGAGTTTTGTAGGCAGCAGGAAGAGGAAGAGACCAGGTTAGCTGGTGAGGAAGAGGAGGGTGAAGTTGAGGAAGAGGTGACCCACCAGGAGGATGATGAGGTAAAGGACGAGGAAGAAGCTGTAGAGGTAGAACCAGCAGACGTAGTCCAAGATGAAATGTTACATGACAGACAGCAGCACTGCATGTTTCAGGACACTTGTCTCATGCCTGTTGACATTGGTCAGGAAGCTTTAGACCAGTATTTTGAGGACATAGTCAACATTGCGCCTGCAGAGGGCAACAGTCCAGTTAAGTTGCTCTCTGACAAGACAAACGAGGCTAAATGTTTCCCCGTCTTGTTCCCGTCAGGTACTAAGACCTTCCATGATTTGCGGTTGAATCGTTTGACGTTGTCTAGATATTTAAATAACAGGATCATGAATGCCGACGGTCGTTTTGCGAGTAATGTTGAATACATATTTTTTGCTCAGTACATGTCCGAGTTAGAGCAGGTGGTTTCTAGTATTTCCGTGGCGTTGCGTAAGGGTAAAGGAGGTCAGGCGTCTAGGAGGATTAATCAGCGCATGCTGATGGACGAGGAGGCTCTGAAGAGGCTTTTAGAGTTCGACGATGGTTACAGGTTTTTGCGACCTATTAGAGGTACTCCGGCGTTTTGGCAGGGCGCTCAGAGAGACATCATGGCTGCTCTCCGTCAGTTAGGGATTCCAACTTGGTTTGTTTCATTTTCGTCTGCGGACATGCGCTGGACTAACCTCCTGACCAGCATCCTTAGACAGGAGGGCAGGTCGCAGACGGCGGAGGATTTAGAGTGGGCGGAGAGGTGCGAGTTGTTGCGTCGTAATCCAGTTACAGCAGCCAGGATGTTTGATTACAGGTGGCATTGTTTTCTGAAAGAGGTTCTTATGGCTCCTTGTCAACCAATTGGCAAAATAGTTGACTACTTTTATCGTGTTGAGTTCCAGCAGCGCGGCTCTCCTCATGTTCACTGTTTGTTCTGGATCGAGGGCGCTCCCCAAATTAGTAAGAACACAGATGAGGAGGTGGTGCAGTTCATCGACAGATACGTGTCGTGTGAGCTGCCCACAGACGATGACCAATTATTGGACATTGTGTCATCGGTGCAAACGCATTCTAAACGACACTCTAAGACGTGTAGGAAGAACAAAACCACGTGTCGTTTCAATTTCCCCAAACCCGTGACTGCTAGAACGTTCATTTGCAGGAAAAAGGAATGCAAATGTGACAAAAACCAGTCAAAGGAGGCCGAGAAGGATCCTGATTCAGAAGTCAAGCCAGTGTGTAAATGTTTTGAGGACCAGAGCGGCATGCCAAAAGAAGTAGCTCAGAGGGTTCTGGAAGGAATCAAGTGTGCAGTTAGAGCGGCAGCAGAAGGTGAGGTCCACTTTGCTAGCACTGAGGAGTTTTTTCAGAGTCTGGACATCAACCAGGACGTTATGGAGATGGCCTACAGGAGGGTAGAGAAGAAGACCACCGTGGTGTATAGGAGAGGGCTTGAAGAGGTCTGGGTCAATCAGCACAGTAAGCAGTTGTTGAAGTGCTGGAACGCCAACATGGACCTTAGCTATATCACCGACGCCTACGCCGTAGTCATATATATTATATCGTACATTACGAAAGCAGAGAGAGAGATTGGCCTTTTATTGAGCAATGCACAAAAAGAAGCAACCAAACAAGGGAATCTCTCTGCTAGAGAAGCTCTGAAGAAGCTGGGCAGTGTATATTTACACAACAGGGACGTTTGTGCGCAGGAGGCGGTGTATAGGCTAACGAACATGCATCTGAAGGAGTGTTCCAGGAAGGTAGTTTTCATCCCCACCGGCTCCAACATAGTGAAGATGAGTTTACCCCTCAGCGTGTTAAAACAGAGGGCGGCGTCACATGAGCTGAGGACGGAAGACATGTGGATGACCAGTCTAGTGGACAAGTATAAGTGCAGGCCTGGCGGGGACGTCTTCGAGGACATGTGTATAGCCACGTTTGCGTCGGAGTATCGTGTTCTCTCCAAGAACGAAAAGTCTGAGAAGAGAATCCCCTTGAGGAACGATTTGGGCTTCATCTTGAGGAGAACGCGATCTCAGTTTGCCGTCGTCCGTTACATGAGGTTCAACTTAGAGAAGCAGGAAGAGGCTCATTTCCAGAGTTTGTTGCAGCTCTTCCTTCCTTATAGAACTGACTCAGAGCTCAAACCTGAAGGCTTTGAGCTCTTTGCTCAGTTCTATAACAACGGACAGGTGACGTTCCACGATGGTTCCGTCCATTCGGTGAAGTCGGTGGTAGACCAGAACAGGGCCAGGTTCGAGGTGGACTGTGCTGAGCTAGAGGAGGCTCAGGAGATAGCTGAGCAGCTCCAGGGGGGCGAGGAGGACGCTTGGGGTGCACTCTGTCCTGAACAGGAGGTAGAACGCCGTGAATGTCTAGAAGAGGGACGGCAGCAGCAGGGAGGAGAGATCCCGGATGAGCAGCTACTGGACGTGCAGGAGAACGTTCCAGATTTAGTTGTTGGAGCTAAACAGGTCGCACAGTTAGAGAGGAACCGGTGCATCTTGTCTCGGAGCGAGGGTTTGTCTCTGGTGAGGTCTTTGAACGAGACACAGATGGCCGTGTTCTACCAGGTTAGGCAGTGGTGTTTGGAAAAGGTGATGGGGAAGAACCCCAAGCCTTTGCATGTGTTTGTGACGGGTGGTGCTGGCACGGGGAAGTCTCATTTGATCAGGGCTATTCAGTACGAGGCAGGGAGACTATTGTCCACACTTTGTCCTCAACCAGACGGGATTTCTGTTTTGTTAGCCGCGCCTACGGGCATCGCTGCTTACAATTTAAATGCAGCCACAATCCACCACACGCTGAGTATTGGCAAACACTCTGGCTTACCTTACGTTCCTTTAGGGGAAGATAAAGTTAACTCTCTGAGAGCCAAATTTAGTCACGTCCAAATTCTCATCATTGACGAGATCAGTATGGTTGATCACAATCTGTTGGCGTACGTCCACGGTCGTTTGAGGCAGTTGAAGCAGACGGGAGACTTTTCCCCGTTTGGTAACGTCAGCATCATCGCGGTCGGGGACTTCTACCAGCTGCCTCCCGTTAAAGGGAAGCCGCTGTATCGCAGTCAGGTAGGTGTGGACCTGTGGGTGAACTTCAGTGTGGTGCAGCTGCACACCGTGGTTAGGCAGAAGGATGGCGTGTTTGCAGGCCTGCTGAACAGGTTGAGAGTGCGCTCCAAGGACACCCCCATGTTAGACAGTGACGTTGAACTGTTGAAGTCGCGCGAGACCGGCGAGGAGAGCTCTGCCTTGCACATTTTCCCCACCAACGCACAAGTCAGTGAGCACAACCTGAAGCAGCTGTTTGAGGTTTGTCCTGACTTCATCACCATAGAGGCCCAGGACTACATGAACAATAGTAGGACCGGCAAGTTGGAGCTGATTGCAGGGCATCACAGTCGCGCGTCGGACACGTCATTACAGGAGAGTCTGTGTTTGGCGAAGAACGCGCGCGTCATGTTGTGCAAGAACGTGGACGTGGAGGATGGCCTGGTCAATGGAGCGTGTGGCACGGTCACTCATATTGAGTTGAGAGAGAACGCAAAGTTTCCTCTCACAGTTTTTGTCAGATTTGACGACGAGAGAATTGGCTTGGCGAGGAGGAAACAACGTGCACACGCGTCAGTAGAATGCCCACATTCTACTGCCATTGAGCCGCAGGAGGAGAAGGCCACCAAGCGTGGAGGTTTGCGCCGTCAGTTCCCTCTCAAGCTGGCCTGGGCCTGTACGGTGCATAAGGTGCAGGGGTTGACGGTGGACCGGGCCGTGGTTTGTTTAAAGAGGGTGTTTGCACCCGGGCAGGCGTACGTGGCGCTGAGTCGCGTCAGGACTTTGTCTGGACTGATCATCCAAGGTTTTAAAGAGAAGGTCATCTACTGCAAAGACGCCATCAAGGAGGCCGTGGACAGCATGCCTCCATTTTTGATTGAGCAGCCAAAGCCTTCATCAAGTACACACAGTTTCTCCCTGTACTTGATGAACGTTCAAAATTTAAGCCGCCACCTGGTGGACTTGGCGTCTTGCACGCGGCATTTACAGCCTACCTGTATTGCCGTCACAGAAACGTGGCTCACTGCACAGTCGTCATCAGACGCCGTCCAGATTGACGGCTACGTTTTCCACAGCCGCCCTCGAGCCTTGTGTTACAGTAGCAGCAACCCCAAATTGTTAGAGCTACAGCATCTAGAACATGGTGGAGTGGGCTTATACACTGTAGGCCATTTGGACTGTGACATTGTGCAGGTACCCGATTGTAATCTGGAGTGTTTGGTGTGCCTGTGTAACAACCTGAACGTAGTGATAGCCGTCATTTATCGCCCACCATGTTATCCAAAGTCTTTATTGTTTCAAAACCTGGGCAGGTTACTGGATCGGCTGGACGTCCTCAGTAACACAATTATAATGGTGGGAGATTTTAACGAAAACATCTTAAAGAGCACTTCAATCACCAAATTCATGGGAAGCAAAGGATTTGAGCAGCATGTGACACAAGAGACGACAGAGAAGGGAACTCTGATCGACCACGTTTATGTGAAAAGCAGGCGCTTTGATGTGGACTGTGCAGTGATTCCCACGTACTTCAGCGACCATGAAGGAATTCTGTGTACTTTGACTGAGAGAGATGATCAGGACCAGGACGGAGGCTTTGCTGGTGGTGAGGTGGACTTTGACATGGAGGCCTTGTTTGAGGAGGACTTGGATGGACAGTAGTCAGGAGACACATGTTGTTATTATGATCATTATTGTTGTTGTGGTTGTGTTCCTCTTGCGGCTGTTGCAGCTGGAGGACCAAACGTGGTACTGGCCAGGAGGCTGGAGGGTTTTGGCGTGGTTGTGCCGGACGTCCTGTTTTCGTCTTTTCTTTCCTCTGGGGTGTAGTTGGGATTCTCTTGTGTTTCTTAGCCCGGTGTCGGTACTGGTTCGGCGGCCCTGTACAGGGTTGGGCCGTTGCCACACCCTTTTGTTTATTTGGCCGGACAGTCACGCCCATGTGGAGCTGAAACTGTGTCTCCTGTGAAAGAAGCAGTAATGATGATCATGATAGAATCTCTCCTGAACTGTGTTCCCTCCCTCTTGGTGGTCGTACCAGCAGACAAACAAGTCCCTGTACACAGTGGATTGTTTGTGTGAGTCAAACCAAGCTTCACCACAGTGCCCCTGGGCAAACGTAGTTTAACACTTGATCACGACTGGCAGAGCTTCTTCTTTGTCTAGGAGTTTTACTACTAGTTATTATCAGGTATTTATTGTTAGGCTTCTTATTACATTTGAATTATGCATATTTGTCGGCATTTTTACATTTTTATTCCATTGTAATTATCTCCATCAGTGTTTTTACATTTTTATTCCATTTTAATTATCTCCATCAGTGTTTTTAGATTTTTATTCCATTTTAATTATCTCCATCAGTGTTTTTACATTTTTATTCCATTTTAATTATCTCCATCAGTGTTTTTAGATTTTTATTCCATTTTAATTATCTCCATCAGTGTTTTTAGATTTTTATTCCATTTTAATTATCTCCATCAGTGTTTTTACATTTTTATTCCATTTTAATTATCTCCATCAGTATTTTTAGATTTTTATTCCATTTTAATTATCTCCATCAGTGTTTTTACATTTTTATTCCATTTTAATTATCTCCATCAGTGTTTTTAGATTTTTATTCCATTTTAATTATCTCCATCAGTGTTTTTACATTTTTATTCCATTTTAATTATCTCCATCAGTGTTTTTAGATTTTTATTCCATTTTAATTATCTCCATCAGTGTTTTTAGATTGTTTTTATTATGAGGCTTGTATTTATTCAATTTAGTATAGAGTGCATCTTATTTATCTTAATCATGAGTATTTTTATCAGTATTTTTAGATTTTATTGTTGGACTTGTATTTAATCCATTTTAATGAGGAGTATTTTTATCAGTATTTGTAGATTTTTATTCCATTTTAATTGTCTATTTATCAGTATGTGTAGATTTTCTTGTGGGACTTGTATTTATTCCATTTTATATAGTGTAACTTATTTATCTTAATCACGAGTATTTTTAGATGTTCTTGTGGGACTTGTATTTATTCCATTTTAATGAGTATTTTTATCAGTGTTTGTAGATTTTTATTCTATGTTAAAGAGTATTTGATCAGTGTGTAGATGTTCTTGTGGGACTTGTATTGACTCCATGTTAAAGAGTATTTTATCAGTGTGTAGATGTTCTGGTGGGACTTGTATTGACTCCATGTTAAAGAGTATTTTATCAGTGTGTAGATGTTCTGGTGGGACTTGTATTGACTCCATGTTAAAGAGGCTTTAGTTTCATCAGGTGGACAGTGTGGACAGTAGAATCATGATGTCACAGCAGCAGTCGTCCACTTCAACCTCTCTGTTCTTCCTCATGTGTTCATACATGCTGTAGTGTTTGATTGATGTTGATGATTGTAACACAAGCTGATGTTCAGCACCAACATGTCATGTTGAACACATTGGGAAGACTTTTGAAAATACTGACCCTGCTTTTTGACTGGCCTGCAGTGTTTCCATGTCTCTCTCTGTCTCTCTCTCTGTATCTCTGTATCTCTGTATCTCTGTATCTCTGTATCTCTGTATCTCTGTATCTCTGTATCTCTCTGTATCTCTCTGTATCTCTGTATCTCTGTATCTCTGTATCTCTCTCTCTCTCTCTCTCTCTCTGTATCTCTCTCTCTATCTCTGTATCTCTGTGTGTGTGTGTGTGTGTGTGTCTCTCTCTCTCTATCTCTGTGTGTGTGTGTGTGTGTGTGTGTGTGTGTGTGTGTGTGTGTGTGTGTGTGTGTGTGTGTGTGTGTGTGTGTGTGTGTGTGTGTGTGTGTGTGTGTGTGTGTGTGTGTGTGTGTGTGTGTGTGTGTGTGTGTGTCTCTCTCTCTCTCTCTCTCTCTCTGTGTCTGTGTGTCTCTCTGTCTCTCTGTGTCTCTGTCTGTGTCTGTGTGTCTCTCTGTCTCTCTGTGTCTCTGTCTGTCTCTCTGTGTCTCTGTCTGTCTGTGTGTCTGTCTGTCTCTCTGTGCGTGTTTGTCTGTGTGTCTCTCTCTCTGTCTGTCTGTCTCTGTCTCTTTCTGTGTCTCTGTCTCTTTCTGTGTCTCTGTCTCTTTCTGTGTCTCTCTCTTGTCTGTGTGTGTCTCTCTCTCTGTGCGTGTTTGTCTGTGTGTGTCTATGTCTGTGTGTCTCTCTCTGTCTCTCTCTCTGTCTGTCTGTCTCTCTGTCTGTCTGTCTCTCTGTCTCTTTCTGTGTCTCTCTCTTCTGTCTGTGTGTGTCTCTCTCTCTGTGCGTGTTTGTCTGTGTGTGTCTATGTCTGTGTGTCTCTCTCTCTGTCTGTGTGTCTCTGTCTGTCTGTCTGTCTGTCTGTCTCTCTGTCTGTCTGTCTCTGTCTCTTTCTGTGTCTCTCTCTTCTGTCTGTGTGTGTCTCTCTCTCTTCTGTGCGTGCGTGCGTGCGTGCGTGCGTGTGTGTCCCTTTCCGTCCCCGGTCGTCCCACTTTAAAAACAAAAGACACCAATGATGATGATGATCACTGATTCTCTGAGATTCTCTGAGGTCTGGATGAGATGATGTGAAGCTGAGGTGTCTTCTTGTTTTAAACTCTCACTCTCACTCTCTCTCGCACTCACACCAGTGTAAATGTGTCCAGTGGTTGTTCCAGGTGTTTGTTCTCTCACACACACGCACACACACACACACACACACACCAGTGTAAATGTGTCCAGTGGTTGTTCCAGGTGTGCTTGTTGTCTCCAGGTGACGGTGCTGCAGCGTCTCCAGGAGTCTCTGGACCTCCTGATGCTGATGTGGAGAGGACAGGACACCACTGTTCACTTCCTCCTGACTGTGTCCTTCAACTTCACTTGTTTCAATAAATGTTCCTGTTTGTGTCAACATGCTGCTTCTTGTTGTTCCTTACTTGACAATAGAATGATGTCAACATTCATGTGACACTAAAGTGTTTTAGTGGAGATCAATGGAGCTGCAGCTTCACTTTACAATGTTTGACCAACATGAGCAGACATTTGAAGTGATCAACAGCAGAGTTGTTTACCAACACATGGACATGTTAGTGTGTTCAACGTCTTCATGGAGTCCCTGGAACTGAAGCTTCAAGGTGTCAGGGGACGACGTCACTTCCTGTTTCCTGGTGGGAGGAGCTCATTGAGCTCTGATACACACATGACAATGTTGGGTCTCAACACATGTTGGGACATGTTATGTTAACTCATATAACACATGTTGGGATGGGTCAGTGATCAGCCTCATGTCCTGGTGAGTCATGTCCTCGTGTCTTCCTCATGTCCTGGTGAGTCTCATGTGCAGCATTGGCCGAGACCTCGCGAAAGACTGCCCGTCGGGGTGGCCACGATCCTCTAGACAGGATAATTATAATTTTTTAAGTTTGTATGAAAGATTGTCTTATTTTGAAAAAAAACTCCATCAAAGCCAGCTAATTAGCTAGTGATTTGTGACCGCAGCGCCCCCATTAGGCCACCTACAAAATTTCAGCTCAATCGGACAATGTTTGCTACGATGATAACGGGCATGCTAGCCGATCCACCTGAAATGTCTGTTGGGTACTCCCCAGGTGACCCCGGGTCGGAATCTGGTCTTGCGTAAATTCTGGTGTTAATGACACAGCACTTATGAAGCAATAAAGGTTTTTCAAAAACATCCACGGACATGAATTTAAGGGCCTTTGGCCAGGCCTCCTATCGAGGTCAGTGTGGGACATGAGTGACCTGTTGAAGTGCCGGGCCTGGGAGGCCCGGCCTTTGTCGGCGGTGTACGAAAGTGTGAATGATGCAGCACTTGTGGAACAAAGGTTTTTCAAAAACTTCCACCGACATGAATTACATTGGCCTCAGGCCAAGCCTCCTACAGAGGTCAGTGCGATACATGACAGTGACCTGGTGGAGTGCCGGGCCTAGGAGGCCCGGCTTTGTTGGCGGTGTACGAAAGTGTGAATGATGCAGCAATAAAGGTTTTTCACAAACTTCCACCGACATGAATTTGAGGGCCTCAGGCCAGGTCTCGTACAGAGGTCAGTGTGGGACGATAGAGTGACCTGGTGGAGTGCCGGGCCTAGGAGGCCCGGCCTTTGTCGGCAGTGTACGAAGGTGTGAATGATGCAGCAATAAAGGTTTTTCACAAACTTTCACCGACATGAATTACATGTCTCAGGCCAGGCCTCCTACAGAGGTCAGTGTGGGACATGAGAGTGACCTGGTGGAGTGCCGGGCCTAGGAGGCCCGGCTTTGTCGGTGGTGTACAAATTACAAAAGAGAGCTGCCGTTGGCCAGGCCTGCGGCCTGGCCTTTCGTAAACTGTGGCCAAGCCCGTCAGGGTGGCCACGATCCTCTAGACCAGTTAATGATCATTTTTTAACTTAAAAAAAAACAGTATTTTTTAAATTACTTTTATTTTGAAAAAAACGGCTCAAAACCAGCTAATTATGTAGTGATTCATGACCGCAGCGGCCTCATTAGGCCACCTACCAAATTTCAGCTCAATCAGATAATGTTTGTTAAAATGCTAACTGGCATGCTAGGCCTATGAGATTCTGAAAATGTCACTGAGATGCTCCCCCTCCCCCTCCCCCGGTCCCCGGAGCAGGATTGCGCAATCCTGCTGTAGATTTTCACAGAAGCTGCACGTCACTTTGATCGTTAAGTGTCAGATCTAGAGTGTGAGAGATATTTTCATAATTCCAAGATGTCGCAAACAACTGCTCTGAATCCATAGTTATCGGGGGAGTATGTGGATAAAAATACCATACTTTTGTAGGAATTTTTGTCCTGTTTCAGACTTTGTGGGTTTGGAAGCAGTCGGAGGTAAACTTTGGACACCAGGGGGCGCTGTTTGGCGACAACGCCGGATATCTCCCATCAGGATTCAATGTAAAAATGTAGAACGAAAAAAATGTTACTCTGTCGCTTTAACTCGTCATTCTGGGGACTTGTTTTGGAATTTTCCCCACATATGTTACATCCTCTTGTTCGGAAGGGTCTCGTGGGCGTGGCGATGCCCTCGGTTTGTGGCTGAGAGTCACGGTTTGCAAACAGTTAAGAGTAGTTCGGGGAATTTTAAATCGTTGATTTTCGGCGAGAATTTTCCATTTCCCCATGTATTCGGATGACAGGAGCCAAAAAGGCGATTAGGGGGTGGGGAGCTTGGACGGCTAATAAAAATTAAACTGGACTAGGTAAGAAAATTTCCCTCTAGAGTTCAGTAGTAAACAATCTCCTCTATTTTTGTATATCTCAATTTAACCGATGCGACCTTCGCCCTATGAGGAGTTAAATTTTCCGTTTCGGCCTTTTTTTCCCTTTTTTGGGCGGAAACCTTACATTGAAAGGCAAATAACGGCCTTCCTGTTGGAGTTAGGTCAAAAGTTAGAGCGCGTGCGTTGTAGCGCTCGAGTAGACGAATAAGTTTCGTATTCGCGACATTTCTCTACGACATTCCTACGGACCGTGGCGGGCGATTTACATTTTCTAGGTGGCGCTAGAGAGCCATTTTTGGACTTTGTGGGGATTTTTTAAGACAGACTTCGCATTTTCGCGAGTCTTGACGAGCGTGCCAAATTTGGTGAGTTTTTGAGCGTGTTTAGGGGGTCAAATTTGAGCCGATTGACGAATTTTTGGGCGCAAAAAAATATAGAAGAATTAAAGCTGCAAGCAGCATTGGTCGGGACCTCGAGATTGCCCGTCGGGGGGGTGGCTATGAACGGTTAATTAAAAAAAATATTATTTAAGCAAAAAAAAAAAAAAAAAAAAAAATTGTACTTTTATTTTGAAAAAACGGCGTTGGAACCAGCTAATTAGCTAGTGATTTGTGACCGCAGCACCCCCATTAGGCCACCTACCAAATTTCAGCTCAATCGAACAATGTTTACTAGCATGCTAACGGGCATGCTATGCCGCAAGCTAGCGGATACACCTGAGAATCTCAGTGTGGTACTCCCCAGGTTGCCCCGATCCCAAATCTGGTCTTACTTCAATTCTAGTGTGAATGACACTGCACTTATGGAACAATAAAGGTTTTTCAAAAACTTCCACCGACATGAATTTTATGGCCTCAGGCCAGGCCTCCTACGGAGGTCAGTGTGTGACATGAGACTGACCTGGTGGAGTGCCGGGCCTAGGAGGCCCGGCCTTTGTCGGCGTGAACGAAGGTGTGAATGATGCATCAATGAAGGTTTTTCACAAACTTTCACCGACATGAATTACATGTCTCAGGCCAGACCTCGTACAGGTTTTGCATGTCCTCATGACAGGACAACATGAGACATGAGAGTGAGGTCAGGTCACATGAGAGTAACCTGACCTGAGAATGACTGCTGAGGTCACTCTCAGGTCAAACTGCAGGATATGACAGGCTGTCAATCACACAGCAGTGATGAGCCTGAAGCTACAGGAAGCTGCCCATATATGGAGTGATGCACTGACCAATCACAGTGGAGAATTTCACAGCTGCACCGAGCGCGGACACTCTGACGGCAGAGTGAGACAGGGAGGATTATATTAGAAGATTTTGCGAACAACTGCTCATAATCTATACTTATCGGGTGAGTATGTGGATAAAAATACCATACTTTTGTAGGAATTTTTGTCCTCTTTAAGAATGTGTACGTTTGGAAGCAGTCGGAGGTAAACTTTGGACACCAGGGGGCGCTGTTTGGCAGGAACGGCAGATTTGGCTCCATCCGCTATAGTGTTAAGATTTCGGACGAGAAAAATGTTACTGTGTCGCTTTAACTCGTCATTCTGGGGACTTGTTTTGGAATTTTCCCCACATATGTTACATCCTCTTGTTCGGCAGGGTCTCGTAGTCGTGGCGATGCCCTCGGTTTGTGGCTGAGAGTCACGGTTTGCAAACAGTTAAGAGTAGTTCGGGGAGTTTAAAATCGTTGATTTTCGGCGAGAATTTTCCGTTTCCCCATGTTAATGGATGACAGGAGCCAAAAAGGCGATTAGGGGGTGGGGAGCTTGGACGGCTAATAAAAATTAAACTGGACTAGGTAAGAAAATTTCCCTCTAGAGTTCAGTAGTAAACAATCTCCTCTATTTTTGTATATCTCAATTTAACCGATGCGACCTTCGCCCTATGAGGAGTTAAATTTTCCGTTTCTGCCTTTTTTTCCCTTTTTTGGGCGAATACCTTACATTGAAAGGCAAATAGCCGGCTTCCTGTTGGAGTTAGGGCAAAAGTTAGAGCGCGTGAGTCGTAGGGCTCGAGTAGACGAACAAATTTCGTATTCGCGACATTTCTCTACGACATTCCTACGGACCGTGGCGGGTGATTGCAATTTTCTAGGTGGCGCTAGAGAGCCATTTTTGGATTTTTTGGGAATTTTTTGACGTGAGATTGTGGAGTGCCACACTTTTGACGAGTCTCCCAAATTTGGTGAGTTTTTGAGCGTGTTTAGGGGGTTCGGAGGGCCCGCACTTTTGGCGACGACGAAATCCAAAAGAGACCTGCCGTTGGCTGGGCCTAGGGCCCACCCGTTGGCGAGGTCCCTAATAATAAGAAGAAACATTCGAAATACAATATAGAATTTCGCCACCAGGTAGTGGCCGACGCCCCCTTCGGGGGCGTCGGCCACTCTGGGAGGGTCAGGGGAGTAACCGGATGAGTGCGGGCCCTCCTTTGGAGGGCCCGCACTGTTGGCGACGACGAAATCCAAAAGAGACCTGCCGTTGGCTGGGCCTAGGGCCCAGCCGTTGGCGAGGTCCCTAATTAAAGCTGCAAGCAGCATTGGTCGGGACCTCGAGATTGCCCGTCGGGGGGGTGGCTATGAACGGTTAATTAAAAAAAAGATTATTGAAGCAAAAAAAAAAAAAAAAAAAAATTAGTACTTTTATTTTGAAAAAACGGCGTCGGAACCAGCTAATTAGCTAGTGATGTGTGACCGCAGCACCCCCATTAGGCAACCTACCAAATTTCAGCTCAATCGAACAATGTTTACTAGCATGCTAACGGGCATGCTATGCCGCAAGCTAGCGGATACACCTGAAAATGTCAGTGTGGTACTCCCCAGGTTGCCCCGATCCCAAATCTGGTCTTACTTCAATTCTAGTGTGAATGACACTGCACTTATGGAACAATAAAGGTTTTTCAAAAACTTCCACCGACATGAATTATATGGCCTCAGGCCAGGCCTCCTACGGAGGTCAATGTGGGACGATGGAGTGACCTGGTGGAGTGCCGGGCCTAGGAGGCCCGGCCTTTGTCGGTGTGAACGAAGGTGTGAATGACGCAGCACTTAAGACACAGGAAAGGTTTTTCAAAAACTTCCACCGACATGAATGTGAGGGCCTTTGTCAGTTGTGTACGGATTACAAAAGGAAGCTGGCATTGGCCAGGCCTGCGGCCTGGCCTTTCGTAAACTGTGGCTCAAGCCCATCGGGGTGGCCACGATACTCTAGACCAGTTAATGATCATTTTTTATCTTTTAAAAAAAATAGTATTTTTTTAATTACTTTTATTTTGAAAAAAACGGCTCAAAACCAGCTAATTATGTAGTGATTCCTGACCGGAGCGGCCTCATTAGGCCACCTACCAAATTTCAGCTCAATCGGATAATGTTTGTTAAAATGCTAACGGGCTTGCTAGGCCTATGAGATCCTGAAAATGTCACTGAGATGCTCCCCCTCCCCCTCCCCCGGTCCCCGGAGCAGGATTGCGCAATCCTGCTTTAGATTTTCACAGCAGGTGCACGTCACTTTGGCTCATTAAGTGTCAGAGCTAGAGTGGAAGAGAGTGAAGATGAATTCCAGAACTTTGCGAACAACTGCTCTGAATCCATAGTTATCGGGGGAGTATGTGGATAAAAATACCATACTTTTGTAGGAATTTTTATCCTCTTTCGGACTGTGTGGGTTTGGAAGCAGTCGAAGGTAAAATTTGGACACCAGGGTGCGCTGTTTGGCGACAACGCCGGATATCTCCCATCAGGATTCAATGTAAAAATGTAGAACGAAGAAAATGTTACTGTGTCGCTTTAACTCGTCATTCTGGGGACTTGTTTTGGAATTTTCCCCACATATGTTACATCCTCTTGTTCGGCAGGGTCTCGCGGTCGTGGCGATGCCCTCGGTTTGTGGCTGAGAGTCACGGTTTGCAAACAGTTAAGAGTAGTTCGGGGAGTTTAAAATCGTTGATTTTCGGCGAGAATTTTCCGTTTCCCCATGTTAATGGATGACAGGAGCCAAAAAGGCGATTAGGGGGTGGGGAGCTTGGACGGCTAATAAAAATTAAACTGGACTAGGTAAGAAAATTTCCCTCTAGAGTTCAGTAGTAAACAATCTCCTCTATTTTTGTATATCTCAATTTAACCGATGCGACCTTCGCCCTATGAGGAGTTAAATTTTCCGTTTCTGCCTTTTTTTCCCTTTTTTGGGCGAATACCTTACATTGAAAGGCAAATAGCCGGCTTCCTGTTGGAGTTAGGGCAAAAGTTAGAGCGCGTGAGTCGTAGGGCTCGAGTAGACGAAGAAGTTTCGTATTTGCGACATTTCTCTACGACATTCGTGCGGACCGTGGCGGGTGATTGCAATTTTCTAGGTGGCGCTAGAGAGCCATTTTTGGATTTTTTGGGAATTTTTTGACGTGAGATTGTGGAGTGCCACACTTTTGACGAGTCTCCCAAATTTGGTGAGTTTTTGAGCGTGTTTAGGGGGTTCGGAGGGCCCGCACTTTTGGCGACGACGAAATCCAAAAGAGACCTGCCGTTGGCTGGGCCTAGGGCCCACCCGTTGGCGAGGTCCCTAATAATAAACATTCGAAAAACAATATATAATTTCGCCACCAGGTAGTGGCCGCACCCCCTTCGGGGGCGTCGGCCACTCTGAGAGGGTCAGGAGAGTTCTGGATGAGTGTGGGGCCTCCTGCGGAGGCCCCACACTTTTGGCGACGACGAAATCCAAAAGAGACCTGCCGTTGGCTGGGCCTAGGGCCCACCCGTTGGCGAGGTCCCTAATAAAAGGAGCGGAAAACAAAAAACAAAAAAAAACAAAAAAACAAAAAAACAAAAAACAAAAACAATTAAAGCTGCAAGCAGCATTGGTCGGGACCTCGAGATTGCCCGTCGGGGGGGGTGGCTATGAACGGTTAATTAAAAAAAAATATTATTTAAGCAAAAAATAAATAAATAAAAAATGTGTACTTTTATTTTGAAAAAACGGCGTCGGAACCAGCTAATTAGCTAGTGATTTGTGACCGCAGCACCCCCATTAGGCAACCTACCAAATTTCAGCTCAATCGAACAATGTTTACTAGCATGCTAACGGGCATGCTATGCCGCAAGCTAGCGGATACACCTGAAAATGTCAGTGTGGTACTCCCCAGGTTGCCCCGATCCCAAATCTGGTCTTACTTCAATTCTAGTGTGAATGACACTGCACTTATGGAACAATAAAGGTTTTTCAAAAACTTCCACCGACATGAATTATATGGCCTCAGGCCAGGCCTCCTACGGAGGTCAATGTGGGACGATGGAGTGACCTGGTGGAGTGCCGGGCCTAGGAGGCCCGGCCTTTGTCGGTGTGAACGAAGGTGTGAATGACGCAGCACTTAAGACACAGGAAAGGTTTTTCAAAAACTTCCACCGACATGAATGTGAGGGCCTTTGTCAGTTGTGTACGGATTACAAAAGGAAGCTGGCATTGGCCAGGCCTGCGGCCTGGCCTTTCGTAAACTGTGGCTCAAGCCCATCGGGGTGGCCACGATACTCTAGACCAGTTAATGATCATTTTTTATCTTTTAAAAAAAATAGTATTTTTTTAATTACTTTTATTTTGAAAAAAACGGCTCAAAACCAGCTAATTATGTAGTGATTCCTGACCGGAGCGGCCTCATTAGGCCACCTACCAAATTTCAGCTCAATCGGATAATGTTTGTTAAAATGCTAACGGGCTTGCTAGGCCTATGAGATCCTGAAAATGTCACTGAGATGCTCCCCCTCCCCCTCCCCCGGTCCCCGGAGCAGGATTGCGCAATCCTGCTTTAGATTTTCACAGCAGGTGCACGTCACTTTGGCTCATTAAGTGTCAGAGCTAGAGTGGAAGAGAGTGAAGATGAATTCCAGAACTTTGCGAACAACTGCTCTGAATCCATAGTTATCGGGGGAGTATGTGGATAAAAATACCATACTTTTGTAGGAATTTTTATCCTCTTTCGGACTGTGTGGGTTTGGAAGCAGTCGAAGGTAAAATTTGGACACCAGGGTGCGCTGTTTGGCGACAACGCCGGATATCTCCCATCAGGATTCAATGTAAAAATGTAGAACGAAGAAAATGTTACTGTGTCGCTTTAACTCGTCATTCTGGGGACTTGTTTTGGAATTTTCCCCACATATGTTACATCCTCTTGTTCGGCAGGGTCTCGCGGTCGTGGCGATGCCCTCGGTTTGTGGCTGAGAGTCACGGTTTGCAAACAGTTAAGAGTAGTTCGGGGAGTTTAAAATCGTTGATTTTCGGCGAGAATTTTCCGTTTCCCCATGTTAATGGATGACAGGAGCCAAAAAGGCGATTAGGGGGTGGGGAGCTTGGACGGCTAATAAAAATTAAACTGGACTAGGTAAGAAAATTTCCCTCTAGAGTTCAGTAGTAAACAATCTCCTCTATTTTTGTATATCTCAATTTAACCGATGCGACCTTCGCCCTATGAGGAGTTAAATTTTCCGTTTCTGCCTTTTTTTCCCTTTTTTGGGCGAATACCTTACATTGAAAGGCAAATAGCCGGCTTCCTGTTGGAGTTAGGGCAAAAGTTAGAGCGCGTGAGTCGTAGGGCTCGAGTAGACGAAGAAGTTTCGTATTTGCGACATTTCTCTACGACATTCGTGCGGACCGTGGCGGGTGATTGCAATTTTCTAGGTGGCGCTAGAGAGCCATTTTTGGATTTTTTGGGAATTTTTTGACGTGAGATTGTGGAGTGCCACACTTTTGACGAGTCTCCCAAATTTGGTGAGTTTTTGAGCGTGTTTAGGGGGTTCGGAGGGCCCGCACTTTTGGCGACGACGAAATCCAAAAGAGACCTGCCGTTGGCTGGGCCTAGGGCCCACCCGTTGGCGAGGTCCCTAATAATAAACATTCGAAAAACAATATATAATTTCGCCACCAGGTAGTGGCCGCACCCCCTTCGGGGGCGTCGGCCACTCTGAGAGGGTCAGGAGAGTTCTGGATGAGTGTGGGGCCTCCTGCAGAGGCCCCACACTTTTGGCGACGACGAAATCCAAAAGAGACCTGCCGTTGGCTGGGCTTAGGGCCCAGCCGTTGGCGAGGTCCCTAAAAAGAAAAAGAAGAAAAAACATTCGAAATACAATAAGAACTTCGCCACCAGGTAGTGGCCGCGCCCCCTTCGGGGGCGCGGCCACTCTGAGGGGGTCAGGAGAGTTCTGGATGAGTGTGGGGCCTCCTGCGGAGGCCCCACACTTTTGGCGACGACGAAATCCAAAAGAGACCTGCCGTTGGCTGGGCCTAGGGCCCACCCGTTGGCGAGGTCCCTAATAAAAGGAGCGGAAAACAAAAAACAAAAAAAAACAAAAAAACAAAAAAACAAAAAACAAAAACAATTAAAGCTGCAAGCAGCATTGGTCGGGACCTCGAGATTGCCCGTCGGGGGGGGTGGCTATGAACGGTTAATTAAAAAAAAATATTATTTAAGCAAAAAATAAATAAATAAAAAATGTGTACTTTTATTTTGAAAAAACGGCGTCGGAACCAGCTAATTAGCTAGTGATTTGTGATCGCAGCAACCCCATTAGGCTAACTACCAAATTTCGGCTCAATCGAACAATGTTTACTAGCATGCTAACAGGCATGCTAAGCCGCAAGCTAGCCGAGCTGCCTAAAAATGTCTGTTGGGTGCTCCCCTGATGGCCCCGATCCTGAATCTGGTCTTACTTCAATTCTAGTGTAAAAGACACAGCACTTATGGCACAATAAAGATTTTTCAAAAACTTCCACCGACATGAATTACATGGCCTCAGGCCAAGCCTCCTACAGAGGTCAGTGTGGGATTATGGAGAGACCTGGTGGAGTGCCGGGCCTAGGAGGCCCGGCCTTTGTCGGCGTGAACGAAGGTGTGAATGATGCAGCAATGAAGGTTTTTCACAAACTTCCACCGACATAAATTACATGTCTCAGGCCAGACCTCGTACAGGTTTTGCATGTCCTCATGACAGGAGAACATGAGACATGAGAGTGAGGTCAGGTCACATGAGAGTAACCTGACCTGAGAATGACTGGTGAGGTCACTCTCAGGTCAAACTGCAGGACATGACAGGCTGTCAATCACACAGCAGTGATGAGCCTGAAGCTACAGGAAGCTGCCCATATATGGAGTGATGCACTGACCAATCACAGTGGAGAATTTCACAGCTGCGCCGAGCGCGGACACTCTGACGGCAGAGTGAGCCAGAGAGGATTATATTCAAAGATTTTGCGAACAACTGCTCTTAATCTATACTTATCGGGGGAGTATGTGGATAAAAATACCATACTTTTGTAGGGATTTTTGTCCTCTTTCAGAATGTATGGGTTTGGAAGCAGTCGGAGGTAAACTTTGGACACCAGGGTGCGCTGTTTGGCGACAACGCCGGATATCTCCCATCAGGATTCAATGTAAAAATGCAGAACGAAGAAAATGTTACTGTGTCGCTTTAACTCGTCATTCTGGGGACTTGTTTTGGAATTTTCCCCACATATGTTACATCCTCTTGTTCGGCAGGGTCTCGCGGGCGTGGCGATGCCCTCGGTTTGTGGCTGAGAGTCACGGTTTGCAAACAGTTAAGAGTAGTTCGGGGAGTTTAAAATCGTTGATTTTCGGCGAGAATTGTCCGTTTCCCCATGTTAATGGGTGACAGGAGCCAAAAAGCCGATTAGGGGGTGGGGAGCTTGGACGGCTAATAAAAATTAAACTGGACTAGGTAAGAAAAATTCCCTCTAAATTATTGTAGTAAACAATCTCCTCTATTTTTGTATATCTCAATTTAACCGATACGACCTTCGCCCTATGATGGTTTAGATTTTCCGTTTCGGCCTTTTTCTCCCTTTTTTGGGCGAACACCTTACTTTGAAAGGCAAATAGCCGGCTTCCTGTTGGAGTTAGGTCAAAAGTTAGAGCGCGTGAGTCGTAGGGCTCGAGTAGACGAAGAAGTTTCGTATTCGCGACATTTCTGTACGACATTCCTACGGACCGTGGCGGGCGATTTAGTGTGTCTAGGTGGCGCTAGAGAGCCATTTTTGGATTTTCTCAGAATTTTTTGACATGAGATTATGGAGTGCCACACTTTTGACAAGTCTTCCAAATTTGGTGAGTTTTTGAGCGTGTCTAGGGGGTCAAAATGAGGGATTTATCCGTGAAAAAATATATAATAAGAAACATTCGAAGAACAATATAGAATTTCGCCACCAGGTAGACCCACTCTGGGAGGGTCAGGAGAGTAACCGGATGAGTGTGGGGCCTCCTGCGGAGGCCCCACACTTTTGGCGACGACGAAATCCAAAAGAGACCTGCCGTTGGCTGGGCCTAGGGCCCAGCCGTTGGCGAGGTCCCTAAAAACAAACAGACGTATAATAAATACATGGTAATTACATTTGTTGATGGCTTACATACAGGGGGAACAGGCCTCCAATGCTTTCCTCCCCTCCAAGAACACCATAAAAGATGTCCACATACTGTCAAAGATTAGATATTTACCCTTTAACGTGAAGGTGACTTTTTCAAGTGCCAGGGAGTCTGATAGTCCTGCAAGCCAGACACTGGTACTTGGTTTAGTAGTGGATTTCCATGACTTTGCTATAGTGTATTTGGCTTGTAACAAGCAAAAAATAATCATAGATTTATTTGCCTTGTTAAGGCTAAGGTTTATCGGAAAAATACCAAGAATACAAAGTTTGGGGTCTAATATTAGTTTTATACCTGTAACCTGCAAAATCATATCACCTCAGTCCAAAAGGCCTGAATCAATGGGCAGTCCCATAGGCAATGGTATAGTGTGCCCACTCTACCACACTTGTAGCACGTGTCAGGGTTATTGGGGTTGAATTGATTTAGTTGAGTTGGTCTTACATATATTCTCATTATCCACTTGTACTGAAGTAGGATAGCACTGATGCTTCCTTTAGAACCTCCTTTAGCATAGGATAGCACTGATGCTTCCTTTAGAACCTCCTTTAGCATAGGATAGCACTGATGCTTCCTTTACAACCTCCTTTAGCATAGGATAGCACTGATGCTTCCTTTAGAACCTCCTTTAGCATAGGATAGCACTGATGCTTCCTTTACAACCTCCTTTAGCATAGGATAGCACTGATGCTTCCTTTAGAACCTCCTTTAGCATAGGATAGCACTGATGCTTCCTTTAGAACCTCCTTTAGCATAGGATAGCACTGAGGCTTTCTTTAGAACCTCCATTAGCATAGGATAGCACTGATGCTTCCTTTAGAACCTCCTTTAGCATAGGATAGCACTGAGGCTTCCTTTAGAACCTCCTTTAGCATAGGATAGCACTGAGGCTTCCTTTAGAACCTCCTTTAGCATAGGATAGCACTGATGCTTCCTTTAGAACCTCCTTTAGCATAGGATAGCACTGATGCTTCCTTTAGAACCTCCTTTAGCATAAAATAGCACTGATGCTTCCTTTAGAACCTCCTTTAGCATAGGATAGTGCTGATGCTTCCTTTAGAACCTCCTTTAGCATAGGATAGCACTGAGGCTTCCTTTAGAACCTCCTTTAGCATAGGATAGCACTGATGCTTCCTTTAGAACCTCCTTTAGCATAGGATAGCACTGAGGCTTTCTTTAGAACCTCCATTAGCATAGGATAGCACTGATGCTTCCTTTAGAACCTCCTTTAGCATAGGATAGCACTGATGCTTCCTTTAGAACCTCCTTTAGCATAGGATAGTACTGATGCTTCCTTTAGAACCTCCTTCAGCACAGGATAGTACTGATGTTTCCTTTAGAACCTCCTTTAGCATAGGATAGCACTGATGCTTCCTTTAGAACCTACTTTAGCATAGGATAGCACTGATGCTTCCTTTAGAACCTCCTTTAGCATAGGATAGCACTGATGCTTCCTTTAGAACCTCCTTTAGCATAGGATAGCACTGAGGCTTCCTTTAGAACCTCCTTTAGCATAGGATAGCACTGATGCTTCCTTTAGAACCTCCTTTAGCATAGGATAGTACTGATGCTTCCTTTAGAACCTCCTTCAGCACAGGATAGTACTGATGTTTCCTTTAGAACCTCCTTTAGCATAGGATAGCACTGATGCTTCCTTTAGAACCTCCTATAGCATAGGATAGCACTGAGGCTTCCTTTAGAACCTCCTTTAGCATAGGATAGCACTGATGCTTCCTTTAGAACCTCCTTTAGCATAGGATAGCACTGATGCTTCCTTTAGAACCTCCTTTAGCATAGGATAGCACTGAGGCTTCCTTTAGAACCTCCTTTAGCATAGGATAGCACTGATGCTTCCTTTAGAACCTCCTTTAGCATAGGATAGTGCTGATGCTTCCTTTAGAACCTCCTTTAGCCTACGATAGTGCTGATGCTTCCTTTAGAACCTCCTTTAGCATAGGATAGCACTGAGGCTTCCTTTAGAACCTCCTTTAGCATAGGATAGTACTGATGCTTCCTTTAGAACCTCCTTCAGCACAGGATAGTACTGATGTTTCCTTTAGAACCTCCTTTAGCATAGGATAGCACTGATGCTTCCTTTAGAACCTACTTTAGCATAGGATAGCACTGATGCTTCCTTTAGAACCTCCTTTAGCATAGGATAGCACTGATGCTTCCTTTAGAACCTCCTTTAGCCTAGGATAGTGCTGATGCTTCCTTTAGAACCTCCTTTAGCATAAAATAGCACTGATGCTTCCTTTAGAACCTCCTTTAGCATAGGATAGTGCTGATGCTTCCTTTAGAACCTCCTTTAGCATAGGATAGCACTGAGGCTTCCTTTAGAACCTCCTTTAGCATAGGATAGCACTGATGCTTCCTTTAGAACCTCCTTTAGCATAGGATAGCACTGAGGCTTTCTTTAGAACCTCCATTAGCATAGGATAGCACTGATGCTTCCTTTAGAACCTCCTTTAGCATAGGATAGCACTGATGCTTCCTTTAGAACCTCCTTTAGCATAGGATAGTACTGATGCTTCCTTTAGAACCTCCTTCAGCACAGGATAGTACTGATGTTTCCTTTAGAACCTCCTTTAGCATAGGATAGCACTGATGCTTCCTTTAGAACCTCCTTTAGCATAGGATAGCACTGAGGCTTCCTTTAGAACCTCCTTTAGCATAGGATAGTACTGATGCTTCCTTTAGAACCTCCTTCAGCACAGGACAGTACTGATGTTTCCTTTAGAACCTCCTTTAGCACAGGATAGCACAGGATAGCACTGATGCTTCCTTTAGAACCTACTTTAGCATAGGATAGCACTGATGCTTCCTTTAGAACCTCCTTTAGCATAGGATAGCACTGATGCTTCCTTTAGAACCTCCTTTAGCATAGGATAGCACTGAGGCTTCCTTTAGAACCTCCTTTAGCATAGGATAGCACTGATGCTTCCTTTAGAACCTCCTTTAGCATAGGATAGTACTGATGCTTCCTTTAGAACCTCCTTCAGCACAGGATAGTACTGATGTTTCCTTTAGAACCTCCTTTAGCATAGGATAGCACTGATGCTTCCTTTAGAACCTACTTTAGCATAGGATAGCACTGATGCTTCCTTTAGAACCTCCTATAGCATAGGATAGCACTGAGGCTTCCTTTAGAACCTCCTTTAGCATAGGATAGCACTGATGCTTCCTTTAGAACCTCCTTTAGCATAGGATAGCACTGATGCTTCCTTTAGAACCTCCTTTAGCATAGGATAGCACTGATGCTTCCTTTAGAACCTCCTTTAGCATAGGATAGCACTGATGCTTCCTTTAGAACCTCCTTTAGCATAGGATAGCACTGAGGCTTCCTTTAGAACCTCCTTTAGCATAGGATAGCACTGATGCTTCCTTTAGAACCTCCTTTAGCATAGGATAGTGCTGATGCTTCCTTTAGAACCTCCTTTAGCCTAGGATAGTGCTGATGCTTCCTTTAGAACCTCCTTTAGCATAGGATAGCACTGAGGCTTCCTTTAGAACCTCCTTTAGCATAGGATAGTACTGATGCTTCCTTTAGAACCTCCTTCAGCACAGGATAGTACTGATGTTTCCTTTAGAACCTCCTTTAGCATAGGATAGCACTGATGCTTCCTTTAGAACCTACTTTAGCATAGGATAGCACTGATGCTTCCTTTAGAACCTCCTTTAGCATAGGATAGCACTGATGCTTCCTTTAGAACCTCCTTTAGCCTAGGATAGTGCTGATGCTTCCTTTAGAACCTCCTTTAGCATAGGATAGCACTGAGGCTTCCTTTAGAACCTCCTTTAGCATAGGATAGTACTGATGCTTCCTTTAGAACCTCCTTCAGCACAGGATAGTACTGATGTTTCCTTTAGAACCTCCTTTAGCATAGGATAGCACTGATGCTTCCTTTAGAACCTACTTTAGCATAGGATAGCACTGATGCTTCCTTTAGAACCTCCTATAGCATAGGATAGCACTGATGCTTCCTTTAGAACCTCCTTTAGCATAGGATAGCACTGATGCTTCCTTTAGAACCTCCTTTAGCATAGGATAGCACTGATGCTTCCTTTAGAACCTCCTTTAGCATAGGATAGCACTGATGCTTCCTTTAGAACCTCCTTTAGCATAGGATAGCACTGATGCTTCCTTTAGAACCTCCTTTAGCATAGGATAGCACTGATGCTTCCTTTAGAACCTCCTTTAGCATAGGATAGCACTGATGCTTCCTTTAGAACCTCCTTTAGCATAGGATAGCACTGATGCTTCCTTTAGAACCTCCTTTAGCATAGGATAGCACTGATGCTTCCTTTAGAACCTCCTTTAGCATAGGATAGCACTGATGCTTCCTTTAGAACCTCCTTTAGCATAGGATAGCACTGATGCTTCCTTTAGAACCTCCTTTAGCATAGGATAGCACTGATGCTTCCTTTAGAACCTCCTTTAGCATAGGATAGCACTGATGCTTCCTTTAGAACCTCCTTTAGCAAAGGATAGCACTGATGCTTCCTTTAGAACCTCCTTTAGCATAGGATAGCACTGATGCTTCCTTTAGAACCTCCTTTAGCATAGGATAGCACTGATGCTTCCTTTAGAACCTCCTTTAGCATAAAATAGCACTGATGCTTCCTTTAGAACCTCCTTTAGCATAGGATAGTGCTGATGCTTCCTTTAGAACCTCCTTTAGCATAGGATAGCACTGAGGCTTCCTTTAGAACCTCCTTTAGCATAGGATAGCACTGATGCTTCCTTTAGAACCTCCTTTAGCATAGGATAGCACTGAGGCTTTCTTTAGAACCTCCATTAGCATAGGATAGCACTGATGCTTCCTTTAGAACCTCCTTTAGCATAGGATAGCACTGATGCTTCCTTTAGAACCTCCTTTAGCATAGGATAGTACTGATGCTTCCTTTAGAACCTCCTTCAGCACAGGATAGTACTGATGTTTCCTTTAGAACCTCCTTTAGCATAGGATAGCACTGATGCTTCCTTTAGAACCTCCTTTAGCATAGGATAGCACTGAGGCTTCCTTTAGAACCTCCTTTAGCATAGGATAGTACTGATGCTTCCTTTAGAACCTCCTTCAGCACAGGACAGTACTGATGTTTCCTTTAGAACCTCCTTTAGCACAGGATAGCACAGGATAGCACTGATGCTTCCTTTAGAACCTACTTTAGCATAGGATAGCACTGATGCTTCCTTTAGAACCTCCTTTAGCATAGGATAGCACTGATGCTTCCTTTAGAACCTCCTTTAGCATAGGATAGCACTGAGGCTTCCTTTAGAACCTCCTTTAGCATAGGATAGCACTGATGCTTCCTTTAGAACCTCCTTTAGCATAGGATAGTACTGATGCTTCCTTTAGAACCTCCTTCAGCACAGGATAGTACTGATGTTTCCTTTAGAACCTCCTTTAGCATAGGATAGCACTGATGCTTCCTTTAGAACCTACTTTAGCATAGGATAGCACTGATGCTTCCTTTAGAACCTCCTATAGCATAGGATAGCACTGAGGCTTCCTTTAGAACCTCCTTTAGCATAGGATAGCACTGATGCTTCCTTTAGAACCTCCTTTAGCATAGGATAGCACTGATGCTTCCTTTAGAACCTCCTTTAGCATAGGATAGCACTGATGCTTCCTTTAGAACCTCCTTTAGCATAGGATAGCACTGATGCTTCCTTTAGAACCTCCTTTAGCATAGGATAGCACTGAGGCTTCCTTTAGAACCTCCTTTAGCATAGGATAGCACTGATGCTTCCTTTAGAACCTCCTTTAGCATAGGATAGTGCTGATGCTTCCTTTAGAACCTCCTTTAGCCTAGGATAGTGCTGATGCTTCCTTTAGAACCTCCTTTAGCATAGGATAGCACTGAGGCTTCCTTTAGAACCTCCTTTAGCATAGGATAGTACTGATGCTTCCTTTAGAACCTCCTTCAGCACAGGATAGTACTGATGTTTCCTTTAGAACCTCCTTTAGCATAGGATAGCACTGATGCTTCCTTTAGAACCTACTTTAGCATAGGATAGCACTGATGCTTCCTTTAGAACCTCCTTTAGCATAGGATAGCACTGATGCTTCCTTTAGAACCTCCTTTAGCCTAGGATAGTGCTGATGCTTCCTTTAGAACCTCCTTTAGCATAGGATAGCACTGAGGCTTCCTTTAGAACCTCCTTTAGCATAGGATAGTACTGATGCTTCCTTTAGAACCTCCTTCAGCACAGGATAGTACTGATGTTTCCTTTAGAACCTCCTTTAGCATAGGATAGCACTGATGCTTCCTTTAGAACCTACTTTAGCATAGGATAGCACTGATGCTTCCTTTAGAACCTCCTATAGCATAGGATAGCACTGATGCTTCCTTTAGAACCTCCTTTAGCATAGGATAGCACTGATGCTTCCTTTAGAACCTCCTTTAGCATAGGATAGCACTGATGCTTCCTTTAGAACCTCCTTTAGCATAGGATAGCACTGATGCTTCCTTTAGAACCTCCTTTAGCATAGGATAGCACTGATGCTTCCTTTAGAACCTCCTTTAGCATAGGATAGCACTGATGCTTCCTTTAGAACCTCCTTTAGCATAGGATAGCACTGATGCTTCCTTTAGAACCTCCTTTAGCATAGGATAGCACTGATGCTTCCTTTAGAACCTCCTTTAGCATAGGATAGCACTGATGCTTCCTTTAGAACCTCCTTTAGCATAGGATAGCACTGATGCTTCCTTTAGAACCTCCTTTAGCAAAGGATAGCACTGATGCTTCCTTTAGAACCTCCTTTAGCATAGGATAGTACTGATGCTTCCTTTAGAACCTCCTTCAGCACAGGATAGTACTGATGTTTCCTTTAGAACCTCCTTTAGCATAGGATAGCACTGATGCTTCCTTTAGAACCTCCTTTAGCATAGGATAGCACTGATGCTTCCTTTAGAACCTCCTTTAGCATAGGATAGCACTGATGCTTCCTTTAGAACCTCCTTTAGCATAGGATAGCACTGATGCTTCCTTTAGAACCTCCTTTAGCCTAGGATAGCACTGATGCTTCCTTTAGAACCTCCTTTAGCATATGATAGTACTGATGCTTCCTTTAGAGCCTCCTTCAGCACAGGATAGTACTGATGTTTCCTTTAGAACCTCCTTTAGCATAGGATAGCACTGATGCTTCCTTTAGAACCTCCTTCAGCATAGGATAGCACTGATGCTTCCTTTAGAACCTCCTTTAGCAAAGGATAGCACTGATGCTTCCTTTAGAACCTCCTTTAGCATAGGATAGTACTGATGCTTCCTTTAGAACCTCCTTCAGCACAGGATAGTACTGATGTTTCCTTTAGAACCTCCTTTAGCATAGGATAGCACTGATGCTTCCTTTAGAACCTCCTTTAGCATAGGATAGCACTGATGCTTCCTTTAGAACCTCCTTTAGCATAGGATAGCACTGATGCTTCCTTTAGAACCTCCTTTAGCATAGGATAGCACTGATGCTTCCTTTAGAACCTCCTTTAGCCTAGGATAGCACTGATGCTTCCTTTAGAACCTCCTTTAGCATATGATAGTACTGATGCTTCCTTTAGAACCTCCTTCAGCACAGGATAGTACTGATGTTTCCTTTAGAACCTCCTTTAGCATAGGATAGCACTGATGCTTCCTTTAGAACCTCCTTTAGCATAGGATAGCACTGATGCTTCCTTTAGAACCTCCTTTAGCATAGGATAGCACTGATGCTTCCTTTAGAACCTCCTTTAGCATAGGATAGCACTGATGCTTCCTTTAGAACCTCCTTTAGCCTAGGATAGCACTGATGCTTCCTTTAGAACCTCCTTTAGCATATGATAGTACTGATGCTTCCTTTAGAACCTCCTTCAGCACAGGATAGTACTGATGTTTCCTTTAGAACCTCCTTTAGCATAGGATAGCACTGATGCTTCCTTTAGAACCTCCTTTAGCATAGGATAGCACTGATGCTTCCTTTAGAACCTCCTTTAGCATAGGATAGCACTGATGCTTCCTTTAGAACCTCCTTTAGCATAGGATAGCACTGATGCTTCCTTTAGAACCTCCTTTAGCATAGGATAGCACTGATGCTTCCTGTCGTAAAGGAGGTAAGCTCCCGCACAAAAGTCAGGACCAGCTTGGAGTTTGTATGTTCTCCTTAGCCCCGTTTCCACCGCACAAAAGTACGGGGACGGAACAAAGCGGTACGGCATCCGTCCCGATGCAGTGGCACTGACCGCGGTTGAACAGAACGCTGACCGCCTGACGGTGTACGGGGCACCCACGCCACGGCGCGTGACGCACCCACAAATTCAAAGCTGCAAATTCAAAGCTCCAATTCAATTCAGCTTTCAAATGCCACCACTCCCAGTTTCAGAAGTTTACGTTGTTATATTTACTGAAATCAGGAAGTAACAAGATGCCACAGTCCATGAAGCTCCTAATATGTTGGAAACTGAGTTGAGGAATTTCCAAAACCTTCCTGTGTTTTCGTCCGGTTTCAAACAGTGGACCTTTTGTGTGTGAAGCAAACGTGATAACCACTACACTACAGAAACTCTTGTTTAGAAAACATTTAAAATCACATACAAATTGTTTTCACCAAAGTGGGCCGGTTAGCTCAGTTGGTCAGAGTGTGGCGCTAATAACACCAAGGTCATGGGTTCAATCCCCATACTGGCCACATGAAGCTTCATGAAACACTGTCTTTACTTTCTGATGGCGCTGTCTCTTTAACAAACATTTAAAACCAGTAGTTTCAGTCAGGGCCAGCAGTAACAAAATACCCCCCTCCCCCACACATTATGTCCTACAGTAAATACACAATCAGAATCCAATGTAAGGCCACGACTATGCATCAGGACTTAATCCACACCAACATGACAGCTGATCAACAACCACAACACATCAAGACTCCACTGAGCAGCTTCACCATCACATCATTCTCCAGTGTTTCCAACAGGTTTACACACCACTGTCATGCACACTTTGTCTGTGTGCACCATTGTATGGGAAACACCACTTTACAATCAAAAACACCACCAAATGCCAACAGCAGCTCCAATCTAATCCAGAGAAAGTAAAAAACAAACTAGCATCACCATCACTTGTAGATTAAATCATCCTGCTGTAAAATGCTGCACAAAGACTTTGTTGGTCTGAGTTCCTCATCATTTCTGTGTCGGTCTTCTTCTACTCACAATTTACCTTTTTTCTGCAAACAGGCACCTTGAAAAAGTTCCCCAAAGCAGGTCTTCAATGGTATCATGATCTTGAAGTTAAATTAGCCTCCATCACTCCAGAGTAGCAGATAATAACAGAATCATCACCACCTGCCCATGAGCCAATCAGTCAAGCTCATTTCAATGACCACACCCAGACCAGCACTAGAAACTCTGCTGGCCCTAAAGCGTTCTGTCAATAACACATCAGAATCTGATTGGCTGATGATACTGTCACTCAACATTTTAACCCAATAGCAGCGTCCATCTTCCATCAGAGGTTAGCAATGAAGCTACTGCTAGCCCCAGCAGAGGACAGGAGCTGTGATGTGTTCAGAGGACATAGGAGATTTGAGCTCCACACAAGATAACCAGTCGTCTTCTGGATAAAGTTGCTAAAGTCACTAATTGATTCCAGACACAGATTTCAAAATCACTTTTTAATTATTATTAAAAAAAAAAGAAAAGTCATTTTTGACAGGGCTAGCAGTGCTAGACCTGCTGCCCCTGCTGCCCCTCTTCCCTGCTGGTGCTCGTGTTGCACGCAAGTACCTGACTGCACCCTGCACCAGTGTTGACAGTGAACCAGTGTTCAGCACTGGTACCAGTACCTGACTGCACCCTGCACCAGTGTTGACAGTGAACCAGTGTTCAGCACTGGTACCAGTACCTGACTGCACCCTGCACCAGTGTTGACAGTGAACCAGTGTTCAGCACTGGTACCAGTACCTGACTGCACCCTGCACCAGTGTTGACAGTGAACCAGTGTTCAGCACTGGTACCAGTACCTGACTGCACCCTGCACCAGTGTTGACGGTGAACCAGTGTTCAGCACTGGTACCAGTACCTGACTGCACCCTGCACCAGTGTTGACAGTGAACCAGTGTTCAGCACTGTTGCCCACATCATTGATGAGAAGAGAAATCTCATACATTGCTGAGATGCTGAGATGCTTGTATTCATACAGAACAATCTCCCTCTTACACATGAGGACATGGGAAAAGAAATAGACCAGTTATATGGATGAGTCAACTTCAGTCTTTGTTGTTGTTGCACTTTAAAGGAGGGCTGTTTTAATTTTGTGAGCATTTCTGTGCCTTTCTTGTTTATATTTGCACTATTGTGTTACTCTTAAAAGAGATTGAGCCCAGTTTGAGTCTATTATTTGACAAGTTATGGCCAGTTATTCATTCATTGACTGTTTACAACTAATGGACTGCAGATATGCCTCTTCCTTTTTTTATATTGTCTGTGGTGTTGTTGAGTTTGTTGTTGAGGTTTCTCTCTAACACTAAATAAATATGGCACTTTTTTCCATAATTTAAGTTGTTGTTCTCTTATTTTTCTCAGTGTGTACATTTGGAAAGCCATGTTTTATTCACATATGCATCCAGTGGGGCATCACAATAAAATTAGGCATAATGTGTTAATTCCACAGTAGGAGATATTTTATGTTGTTGTTACCGAACAGTTTTGATGTAAAAAGCCAGCATATATCGGTATCGGTGATATCGGTATCGGGAATTAAGAGTTGGACAATATCGGAATATCGGATATCGGTAGAAAAGCCAATATCGAGCATCCCTAGTTCGTATATCTGATGGGTGAAACAGTTTGTAAAGAGTACAGCGAGAGATAAACCCTTCATAACCCTTCAAGTGTCTTAATGGTTTTGCACCCTCTTATTTATCTGAACTGCTTTTATCATATCGACCCTCACAGGACTTGAGGTCCTCGGCAGTAGCGACTCCAGGTCTCGTGGAGCCGAGGACGTTCTGGGTTCTCTAGTTCCTCTCATCTCACACCTTCACCCTGATGATGTTGTTTGGTCATCCAAGAATTTTCTCTCCAAGCCAACACTGTCAACAAGTCTAAAACCACACTGGAAACAAATGGTGCTCCAGTAAATGGTTGGGGGATCAATTCAAGTAGACTTTCATGTCCCTCATACACCTAAACCAGGACCTCAGTGGGAAACAAGATCCTACAAGGAAAGTTGATTTGGGAAGAAGCAATCATGCACTAAGCAGAGTGGCGCAGTGGAAGCGTGCTGGGCCCATAACCCAGAAGTCGATGGATCGAAACCATCCTCTGCTAGTGACAGTTCAGGTTTTCAGGATCTGACTTCTGATTATAAGTGTGTGAAGAACTGTAAGAGAGTTTCACCACATTTACTGGACTTCTGATGGAAAAGCTGCTTCTGCTAACCTCATAGTCATTCTGTCAAAAACTTCCCACATGTAAAAGTCACAGCAAAACATTTAATATTTTGATGTGTTTTTTTACATCCATGCACCCAAGCTAACATGCTAATATGTATGGGAGCTAACAGGTGCTATGCGTGTGTACTGTGTGAAGACGTTTCAATAAAGCATTAGTAATGGGAAAAAGACCAAGAAAAATAATAGTAAGAGTGAAAAAGTATTAATAAACTACCAACTAGAGCTACACTCGGTACAGCCAATACTTCACCAATGCCACATTTCTTTAATGAGCCGAGTTAGTGTTGCTAGCATGATAGCCATTAGGTTATCTCAATGCCAACTGGGCAGACCAGGTAGCTTCAACACTGAGCAGGGAGCATCTCTATGGCAGCAGATGCTGATCTCCTTTGATCTCCTTTGATCTCCATGAGGAGCCTCTCATCTGAATTGAATCCACAGGAGGTAATGAGACATTGATGGACTCTGTTGCTCAAGGGTTTTGGTCCAGAAGTATCAAATAATTTCTATTAGTTCAGGTGTCTTCAAAGAAGCCTGACTGGTGGACAGAATTACAACATTGCTGGATTCAAATGTTTGTCATTGACATTGTTTGAAAGCTGTAAGTCGTCACAAGAGCTTTTGAAATGTTGTGCTCTGTGGTTCAGGCCATGTACTTGATATCCATTGGGTTCAAATCCTGCCCACAACACTTCCCAACAAGGAGTGAGTCACATTGCCACGTTGTCGACACCTCACCCTGTGAGGACGTTCCATCTGACCAAGTTCTTCCAAAGCTTCTTCAACTTGTGGATAAAGCAAGAGAAGCAAGTTTTGTTGTGAAGGAGAAGTTTCACTAAACCTCAGCAGGGATTTTCTCTTCCCAGTAAGAAAACAAGGCCTGTAAGAAAGTGTAAGTCCAATTTAGAGTTTTGAATATTCAGACGTGGAAACAAGTAAATTGTGTTTTTGGTTCTGGGAAATGTGTGTGTGCTTCTGGGAATGATGAAAGATTTGTGACGAAAAGGTTTTTGCTTTTGTGCTGCTGAGTTTCTCTTGTGTGTGTTTTGTCTCGGAATATTAATTCATTACTACGACGGGTCGAGTAGTTCTGCGTACCATAAATTCATGTTTCTCTGAAAGGAACTTGTCTTCAGGGGACACTTGTCCTTGGATTTCAGGTTGTCTGTAAATCAGACATTTGACTTTATGAGATATTCCACAAGAATAGTCATTCAGTTACTGTCACAAAGCATTGAGCAGCTTTGTTGGCAGGATTTGAACCTACACAGGGAGACCCCAATGGATTTCTAGTCCATCGCCTTAACCTCTCGGCCACAACAACATGCTCCAGGAAGGTTTTACATCAGGTTAAACCTACTTTATTGCCTTTTGAGGAGACCAGGGGTCAATTCCTCAAAGGGGAGGGTAAGGTGTTCTGTGTGTTGTGCCTGATAGCCATCAGGCCTGAACCCTGGCCAATGCAGTGGATGGTAGGCAAAGTCAGGCTGTCTCCTGTCTGGTGCTCATGGCTAATTTGCATATTGCAGGACTGACTCCAGCAGACTCTAACCTTCAGTTGTGGATGAAGTTCATCTGCAGACACTTCTGGACCAAAACCCTTGAGTTATGACCTCCTGCTGTGATTGAAACTCCAGTATTTAAAGCTTGTAGCTCACAGGTGTGTTTAGTTACATAATCAGAGAGCAGCAGAGTCCATCAAAGCCTCATTACCTCCTGTGGATTCAATTCAGATGAGAGAGGCTCCTCATGGAGATCAAAGGAGATCAAAGGACAGTGTCTGACGAGCAACGTGGACACATGGTGATTATCTGGAAGAATGATCTTTGTAAGGACATCCAGGAAGAGAATTGTGTGAACCTCTCAGGATTGAGTACTTGTCATTTTGTGTCATGACACAACTTGTCACTTGTAATCAGATTTCTACATCAAAATCTGGACTGATGAGCTCAAAAGTCTCATGTTGCTCACTGGTTTTCTGTGGTTTGTACAAGAACGCTGGTCCTGTGAGCCAGTTGGTTCTGGTTAGCTGTGAGGCTTGGACGAACCTAGAAGCATGGTCAGCTGGGTTATGTTCTGAAGGAACGTACTTCCATTGGTTTGGTTCTGTGGTCTGGTGGATTCTTTGTACCCTGTTGTGGACGTACACATGGGAACTCTTGGACTGATTATGAATGTAGTCCAGCACCACCTTACTGTTGCAGTAATATACTGTTATCTTTATCTTAAACAAAAGTCATAACAACGTCTTCCTGATGTTCTTTTTGTGTCTGTGCTCCAGCAGTGCAGGACTATTTATTCAGCAAAAGAACTGAGATGCTGTCACATGGTGGAGGGGCGGAGCCACGCTATACTGCACCTTACAGACCATTTCCTGTTTCACTTCTTAACAAATTACATTATGGATCTGATCTGGATCTGAGCTGAATTTGGCCAAAAAGAGACTGAATGAACGACTTTAACTTCACAAGTAAAAGTGAACTCTCACACATTGAACCAAAAATATTTGAAATAATATCATAGCTCAACAAAGAGACTTAGTGATGAAACTCAAAGCCACGCCCACTTTTAATAATAACCAGTCTCTGTGGCGCAATCGGCTAGCGCATTCGGCTGTTAACCGAAAGGATGGTGGTTCGAGCCCACCCAGGGACGAGATCTTTGGCTGTGCACAGTGAGACACTTCAAGACAGACAACCACTAATACTTCCATTTGAATAGTGTGTATAGATTAGAGCCATTCAGATATCACCACATGGAGGTGCTGTTTCAAGAAGTGCAGCAGGATGATGTGGTTTTGGTGAAGGACTGCTAATTCTCCATGTGTATGTTCAAATCCCATACTGGTCGATTCATGGTATTATATCACATGACTGAAACATTCCTCCAGAACTCATAACGGACCAGAGTTAGCAAGGAAATGCTAACTGAAAACCGAAGGAATCAAATGTGAAGGAGTGAGTATTGGGGTGGATGCATATTGGAAACCTGACAGATCCGTAAATAGTTTAACTACACTACTTTCTGGACTATAAGCCCTTACTTTTTCCACGTGCTATGATCCCTGCAGCTTATGTTGGATAGCTGGATGTCGGAACATCCAGTTAGAAGTCTGGTGGTTGTGAGGAGGTGGTTTAGCGGCACAAGTTAGTGGTTCAGATGCTAAATGTGGCTATGTGGAGAGCTTATCTCAATCAGTTACCACATGCGGTGGCGAGATACACGCGGGGCGCTCACGGGGAGTTAATGTGAGAGAGAGGGGGGGAAAAGCTCTGGCAAGGTTTGAAACTCGGTTCTCCACACAGGGATTGAAGTGAGCTTCAGGAAGCTAAACCAGACCTCTGGTGTCTGAGGAGGAAACCGAGGCTTCAGACGGGAGTGCACCTGAACACGACGTTCACACATGAACACAAACAGATGCAGCTTTATCAGAAAACACAGAAAATAAATACATTTTATGCATTAGCTTCAGGCTAATCTAACAATGCTGCCCAGAAAAAAGCTTGTTTACTGTTCCTGGTGTGTGGTTGTTCAGCACCGATAGTGCTGGTCTCACAATGGGTCTGAGGATCTCATCTGGTACCTCGTGGCAGTCAGGGTTCCTCTGGCTAGAACATGGAGGCTGTGGGCCATCCAAAGAAATGCCTCCCCACACCATTACTGACCCAGCGCCAAACCACTCATGCTGGAGGATGTTCCTGCAGCAGAACGTTCTCCACGGCTCATGCTGGAGGATGTTCCTGCAGCAGAATGTTCTCTACGGCTCATGCTGGAGGATGTTGCTGCAGCAGAACGTTCTCCACAATGCTGGAGGATGTTCCTGCAGCAGAACGTTCTCCACGACTCATGCTGGAGGATGTTGCTGCAGCAGAACATTCTCCACGGCTCATGATGAAGGATGTTCCTGCAGCAGAACGTTCTCCACGGCTCATGCTGGAGGATGTTGCTGCAGCAGAATGTTCTCCATGGCTCATGCTGGAGGATGTTCCTGCAGCAGAACGTTCTCCACGACTCATGCTGGAGGACGTTGCTGCAACAGAACGTTTTCCACGGCTCATGCTGGAGGACGTTGCTGAGATGTTTTACTCAGTTTTTATTTTATTTTTTAAATTTCATTAACTGTGAGCAGAATCTTAACAAAAGTCACATTTGTTTCACATTAGTTAGATTCAGTAGCATGATATCCATTAGCTCATCTCAATGATAACTAGGTAAGCCAGGTAGCTACAACACTGAACAGTGTGTCCATGGCAACAGACACTGAGCTCCTTTGATCTCCTTTGATCTCCATGAGTGCCTCTCTCATCTGCATCACAGGTGGTAATGAGATATGGCTGGAAGGGGTTTTTTAATAACAAAACTTAAAGGTTTTGTACCTGTCAGCTGCCTCACCAGGTGAGTAACACCTGTACGATGCCTTCTGCTCTCTGAGTTTCACTTCAACAAGTTCCAGGAATGTGAACTCAGGGCTTCTTCTTGAACTGAAGCTTTAGAGAAACTGTCATGGCAGCTTTGTCCACTAGTGTGGAAACTTGTGGAAACACTCTGCTTTCAGATTGAGGGACCAGCAGGCCAACAAGAGTGTGAGGAGCAACCTGAGGGGGGCGCCAACGAGGCCAAGACAAAATCCCAGCAGTGCATCCAGCAGCCGTGATCGTATAGTGGTTAGTACTCTGTGTTGTGATGGTATAGTGGTTAGTACTCTGCGTTGTGGCCGCAGCAACCCCGGTTCGAATCCGGGTCACGGCAATGGCTGCTAAAATGTTGTCGTCACAAGTTTTAAAGCAGGTACGTGGAACCATTAACAAGTTCTGCACAGACCATCTCAAGCTCCGAGTCGAGCTGTAGGGCTTCATGAGGTCAGCAATGTAAGGAGGAGCTTGACCATGTAGGGCTGGAAAAGTGAGCACCAAGATTTTAACCTGAATATGAAAGTCAACAGGGAGCCAGTGGAGAGATATGAACAGAGGTCACATGGTCCTCCTGTTGCTGCTGCTCTAAAGTCTCACGACTGAATTTTGGACTGACTGCAACTGATCCAGCTATGTTTTGTTGAGACAGAGCACCTGCATCCATTTATTATCACAAAGTAAAAGAGGCTGAATTAATAATCATTTAAAGTGAGAACAGACTGAACAAAAACCTGTTTTGTGTCCAAGTTAAAAATTCCCAATTCCTAAGTTTTGAGTCCAGACCCAGGCCTCGTTGATTTGTGGTCCCAGTTCAGGTATTTTTCTAAATGCAACTACTTGTTATTGACATGTGACTGACGTCACAACCTACATTTTTTGACAAGTAACTTGTAATTGTAATTGATTACAGTTTACAAGTCACCTTCCCAACCCTGCTAATTAACGTGTTACATCACTGGAACTGAGTGACTTTATTTACAAAGTTACTCAAAGTCAGGCTTTCTCCTGTCTGGTGCTCATGGCTAATTTGCATATTGCAGGACTGACTCCAGCAGACTCTAACCTTCAGTTGTGGATGAAGTTCCTCTGCAGATACTTCTGGACCAAAACCCTTGAGTTATGACCTCCTGCTGTGATTGAAACTCCAGTATTTAAAGCTTGTAGCTCACAGGTGTGTTTAGTTACATAATCAGAGAGCAGCAGAGTCCATCAATGTCTCATTACCTCCTGTGGATTCAATTCAGATGAGAGAGGCTTCCCATGGAGATCAAAGGAGATAAAAGAAGAGTGTCTGATGAGCAATGGCTATGTTTCAACTTTTTCAACTCTCTTCAACTTTTTAAAATATTTCAACTTTTGTGCAACTTTTTTATAATGTTAACGGATGGAGAAATGTTAAACTTTTAACTACCTATAACTTCTTCAAATCTTAACCGATTTCAACCATTCGACTTTTAAACTGTTCAACTTTTTCAACTTTTTTTAAAACTTCTTAAACTTTTTTAAATCTTTTCAACTTTTTAAAATATTTAAACGTTGTCAAATTCAATTTAACATGGAAGTGGACGGAGAAGAAAATGTGAACTCCTTCAACTTTGAACCCCGACAGCTTGGTCAAACTTTAAGCTAGAAACATGGTGTGACTCACCAAATGTTGCCACTCTTGTCATCTTTTCAGAAGTGTCACCGTCTTTTTTCTATCTGTCACCACTTTTAAACTGCGAGCCTTCAAGTTTCATCAAGTTTTAGCCGATGTAGGAGTTTAACATGGGTGTGTATTGGAGGCTAGAGTGCAGAGACTTTGGTTAGAGTGAGGGAAGCTGTTGGATTACAAAAAAAACGTCTTTAACTCGTCCACATTTCTTCGTCTTTCTCAACATATTATACATTAAACTGTAGCTACAGGTCTTGTGCTTCTCACCAGGGGACACTTTTGTCTCAGAGAGACACGGTTCTCCCTCCAGGGGACTTAATTGACAAGGAGCGCAGGATTTTCTCCCACCCGCACCAATGTATTTTGACGAGTCATTTTCTCCCCAAATCCCAAAAGTTGGGACATTTGTTTCAAGTCCTCACGGGGAGACGGAACGTCGTGAGGACATGAGAAGCTCACTACACGTCCTTCAACTTCTTCTGACGCCGACGGTGAAGACATTTTTCAACCAAGTGTCACGGTTTTCGAACTACAAGCAGTTGTTGGGGAGCTGCGTATCAGTTTTGTAGCCCTGTTCTCATCCAGCCTGTCACAGAGTGACAGCAGAGGAGCTCCGTCTCCACGGCAACAGACTCACCTGCACTAATCAGGCTGCCAGCAGGCAAAGCCACGCCCACTTTTCAACTGTTATTTAACTGTCAGCTTTTAACTTTTAACTTTTAACTTTTCTAAATCTTTTTCAACTGTTTCAACTGTTTCAAATTTTTCAACTTTATTTCAAACCTTGACCTTTAAACGTTTTGAAAATGTTTAACTTTTTGAAACTTTTGCAACTTTTTTCAATTTTTTTTCAACTTTCTGTTTTAAATTTTGTTTTAAACCTTGACCTTTAAACTTTTTTCAAACTTGTATGTTCTTTAAATCCTTTTTAACTGTTTCAACTTCATCTCTTCATGCTTCATCAGTCTTCATCTGTCCTCTTCATCCTCTTATTCATCTCTCTTCTTCACCCTCCTCTTCATCTGTCCTCTTCACCCTCTTCTTCATCTCCTCTTCACCCATTTTAAACTGCCAGTCTTTAAACTCTTTCTTAAACTCTCACTCCAGACCAGAGACGGGCCAGCAGGACAAAGCATTACAATCTACCTGCCGGCAGGCAGAACAAAGCATTACAGTCTACCTGCCGGCAGGCAGGCAGAACAAAGCATTACAGTTTACCTGCAGCATTCACACTATCATGCATTTGCCGTGGGAAATGCAGATTCTCTCGTCTCTGGATTGAGTTGCTGCTTGTAGTCACATGTGTCACATGACCCTGTTGACCTCCAGCAGAGTCTCCAGCAGTGGACACTCCTGGCCATAGAAAAGGAAAAGAAAAAGTTAGGAGGGACTTTTTGGACGTACATTGAGCCTTTGAATAAAGGTTTGAAAGCACTGAAAAATATCCAATATCGAAAAATGTAGAGGAAAGTCTAACCTCTGTGATGGCCGGGTATTGAACCCGGGTCAACTGCTTGGAAGGCAGCTATGCTCTCCACTATACCACCATCACTACTTTGAGAACTTTCACCTGTCAAAGATCACAAAGACACCATTCAGCTCCAAATATGCTGGAAACTGTGTTGAGGAATTTCTAAAACACTTCTATGTTTCTGCCCAGTTTCGAACAGGGGACCTTTTGCATGTGAAGCAAACGTGATAACCACTACACTACAGAACCTCTGATAGAGGTAACAGGGTCGTGTGAAGTCCTGCAGCAACTCAAACCAGAGATTAAACGTTTTAGGAAACTAGAAAGTTCCTGAACCAGACTCTGCTGGTAGAAGTTTGTTCGTAGAGGCAGACACACTATTTAATCTGGAACTTTCTTATTTTAAGCACCTGAGGTGTTTTACAAACCTAACGTGAGAACTGAGCAGTGTTACCACAGTTAACTTAAAAAACTAATCTGATTACTAATTACTAGTTACTCCTTTAAAAGTAACTCAATTACTTTACTAATCACTTGTTTTTAAAAGTAACTAAGTTAGATTAGAAGTTACTTTCAGCAGCTGCTGACAACACCCCCCATCGTCTGAACATAAAGGTTACAACCTGTTTTGCCCAAAACTCTGCTGATCCCTGCCTCCTGCATCATGTTTATACATATTTAACCTTTGACCTTCATTCTTTGTTGTATTTATTTGTGACTCACGCTTTTATATTTGAAATTTTGTTAAGAGCACATTCTGGTCCTTTCCTAACCAGCCCCCTGATAGTGTCTTAGAAGAACTGCTTTCATCTGAGCCTTTGAAGAAGTCTCCATATCAAGACTTTACAGTAAACTGTCAGAGTGTGAAAATATCACCACTCTCGACCACACCAAGTGTTTTATGGACAAAATATCTCAACAATGTCTTTTGACTCGTTATCAAATTGCATGATAATAAACTAACTCCTATTTTATTTCCTCATGAGTGGCTCTAAAACTCTTCTGCAGTAACAAGTTGGTCTGAGTTTCTTAAAAAGGTCTATTTTAAAACCTGCTAGTGAATTTCAGTCCACCATGTCTGTGGCAGACAGAAGAACCAGACTGGAGGTAAAACTGTGCTGAGCTGAGTGAACTCATTCTATGATCAACAGTTACCATGGCAACATGACAAGAGCTTCTTTCTGACATCACTGTGATGTCATCAGTCTCAGTATCTACTGCATGACCAGCAGAATTTCAAATGTTGAAGTCTTCAACTGAGATAAAATACTGCAGTGAGTCCTGACAGGAACCAGCAGGAAAACAAAAACTCAGCTGGGAGTTGAACCCCCAACCTCCAACATCAGAGTTGAGGACACAAACCAATAATGCGTCGATGCCCCAATAACCCACATTTCTACACATTGTTATGAAGTCGCCACTCTGTTTCATCTTGTGGATAAAACTTTGGGTCTGAATTCCAGTTTTTCTCGATTGCTAAAACACAAAACCTGGTTCCTGCAGCACAAAAGCCCAAACCTTCTCGTCATTCCCAGAAGCACACACAACTTGTTCTGTCCTCATGGAAGGTTCCCTGTAATACCCTACACAGAAGACGACCACTGTTGACTGAGACTTGTTCACATTGTAAAAACTCCATTGTTGTCAGTGTGTCTGCTGCTGTTGTGTAAAAGTAAGACTTTTCTTGAACAGACAAGTTGTTGTCACTTGGAACGTTGTTGTGTAAATGGGATCTAAGACTCAGGTCAAAACCGACCCGTTAACATGTGACTGTCAGTCATTGAAATATCCATCAGTGTGTTATAGAAGGTCTTCAAGTTTCAATAAGCAATACAGACACACTTTTAACTGTTGTGTTACAAAACATGACTTTTATTTTATTCTCAATGTCAAAAACATGAGCAAGGCTTTTTCACAAAACATGTGAAAACAAGCATGCTGATCCTCTGAAACACACACACACACACACACACACACACACACACACACACACACACACACACACACACACACACACACACACACACACACACACACACAGACACACACACACACACACACACACACACACACAAACACACACACAGATCAGGATTCACTCTGATAGGATCAAAGGAGATCAGCGTCTGTTGCAGATCAAAGCATTGCCTTCAGCATTCACACAATAAAGGCCAATTCGTCCTCCATAAGAAGAAGAAGAAAGTTCAGCACTCCAGGATCCTGCTGAACAAAATGACATCATTTCCTTGGACCAGCTCCTTGTGGCTGAAGAAATGAGTTTGGGCTGTGCCGACCGTCCTGGACCAACTGTTGAGGAGCTGCACTGCACAAACTTCAGCACTGACGTGTGCTGAGCATGCGTGTTCCAGCTCGCTAATAACTAGCAGTCATATTTTAATCACATTAACTTGTAACATCGCTACTGCAGGAGCACCGCAGCTTGTTGAAATGTCGGAGTGCAGGCTTACGTGATGCACCTGAACGCATCACGAAAAGCACCAACTCCTGCAGTTAAAACCAGACCAACATGGCCGCTCATACAAAAACTCTCTTTCATTACTGAATCAGTTCAGTGAAATGTATTTCTGAAAGCACTGGAGGGGAGAAATAAACTGCAGTTGAAAAGTTAAAACGCTGCTTTACAGACGTGTGGCTGCTGTGAAATAAACAAGAACAAGAACGTTTTCAGAAAGTTGCATTCTCACAATGTCTATGGAACTTTTCAAAAAGTTGTTCTCCAGCAAAGTGTTTAGAATGTGTCACCTCTTGTTGCGTCTTGATTGCCAGCGTCAACCAAAGAGACTCAAAGTCTTCAGGAGCTTCTTCTCTGCTCTGACAAAGGTCGTCTGCTGGGCCTGCAAGTGTAAGGTTTCATCCACATGACGAAAAAAAAACATATTTTTTCTCCCCAGCCTTCTCCAAAACAATTGTGTCCACACCTCACTATGAACACGGCTCAACACAAGGCTTCAGGGCATGTAGTACACATGTCAGGCCTTTAGGGGCGCTGTGACTCACCAAACACACCAAAAACACAGAAGACAGACCACATTGAAATCAAGAAGTAGATATCTGCTCATAAACCTCTATATAATTCTAGTTCTATAGGTCTATGGCTCCACTCCTCCTCCTCCTAGCGTCAGTAGCTTCTGCAGCTCCACTGGAGCTTGTAGTCCCTGATTGTTGGCTTGGAGAGAAAACTCTTGGACGACCAAACAACATCATCAGGGTGAAGGTGTGAGATGAGACGAACTAGAGAACCCAGAACGTCCTCGGCTACATGTGACCTGGTGTTTTTAGGTCAGAATGGCCGAGCGGTTGTATTATACTTTCTCCCATGATGCCGTCTGACAGAGCAGAGCTGTCTCATTGTGGGAGGGTCAAAGGGAGGGTCTTCCTTAATTGTCATTAGCTGAACCCTCAATCACACTCAATACAGCTTCATTTGTGATTCTGTGACACCAAATAATATCATCTCCTGACCTCCACCTCCTATTTTGCTCTTCCTTTTCTTCATCTTTTCTGTCAGGATTTAGTGTCAAAGTGATCAACGGGTTGATTGAGATGCAAAAATATTGACGAATCACATCTTGTGTTTTCAGTGTGGATGTGCAGCTTGATGCTTTTTGTGTCTTTACAACAAGTCTTCAGTCTTCCTCCTCTTCAGCTCCACCTTTTTTTCCTCACGTCTCCGTCCGTGTAGTCAGAAGAATAGGGAGGCACACGGAGCGGTGACGTCCACGTGAACAGGACTGCACTGAGGGGCGTGGCGGCTAAAATGATGTCATTTGGCTGCAGGAAGCCGTGAGGAGCTCGTGGACACGTCAAGCATAAGACAACCTTTACAGTGGAGACGTCACCAAAAAATGTTGATGAGCTGATAATGATCCTACAGTTGTAGAGTTACTTCACATAACGAGCAGAACAGAGTTCATTCTAGATCCTTTTACTTTGAAAGCTCATAGCAGAGATCATTAAAGCATCAGTAACTAATAAAACATGCCTAAACCCATAACCTGAACACAGTTACCATACATTGGGCAAGGTACCAGTCATACACAGTCTGTATTATACTTAGAAATGCAGTAAAACACTGAACTCCATCTTGAATGCAGTAAAACTGTCTTTCAGTGTATTTATGATGAATTGGTACATAATCAAACAACGTTATCATAGTATCAAGTGATATTGGCTCCAGTATGGATGATTTATTAAGGTTGGTAGTTGCTGGACGTACTTTAAAGAGTCTTTGGAATACAGTTGTCACAGTTCTTAAAAGTGACTCATTTTACATGACGGTAAAATAGACGGTTAAATAGACGTCCTCAATTACAGCCTGTTTAAAATGTCTATTTTCAACTAGTTCTGGCTGTCAAATAGACGTCCACAATAGGGACTGGACAGATGGACATGTCTTGAACATCTATGGACGTTGCTTGCTCAGTGGGTTTGATCTACATCAGATGCTGATCTCCTTTGTTCTCCTTTGATCTCAGTACTGGAGACACCATGGAGCCATGGAGATGCTGAGATGAAAGGAGATTTATTCAAAGGAGAAAGCAGCTTTATTCAGCCTCTTCAGCATTCACACTTGCATTTTGTTCTGGAAATACAAACCTCTAGTTTCAGTAGACTTCCTGTTTAATGGCAAATACTAAAGTTTGACTGAGATTTGTGTGATATTTAAGTTTTGGTGAGATGAAGAAGTGAGTTTTGGTTTGACAACATTCCAAGAGAGATCACACCATGGCTGTGGTGGACATTGGTCATTTTAGTGATTGTAGGTGGAGCTAGAGAGCACATTTGGCCACTTTTAGGGGTTATGTTTTTTTTTTGTTTGTTTGTTTTTTTTACATCTGAGCACGTCCTGATGAGTGTGACAAATTTGGTGAGCAAGTTTAGGAGTCAAATTTGGGTTCAGGGACGTACCCTCTTTCTCTTGATCATTGAATGTCCACTTAGAGGAAACACAACTGCTGGACAAATGAGCCACACCCTTCCAAGAAAAGCAGCTCCAGCAACCAGACACACAATCAAAGCTTTGATGGTGAAAGGTGAAGACAAGCTGCTCAGGAGTTTTCCTCCTGGTCTTTCATCAACTGGTCCATTTGAAAATAAGAAAGACAGGGGATGTAGCTCAGTGGTAGAGTCATGCGTAGCATGTATGAGGTCCTGGGATCAATCCCCAGCTTCTCCAAGCTTCATGTCCAGAGCAGAAAGTAGATTAATAGTGATTTAGTGTCTCTTGATTGTTGTGATATGAAACATTTCATATCACAACAATCAAGCAATCATCAAGACAAGTCCTATAAAGTAGTGGTTCTGCAGCTGGTGACCACAAACCATGATGCTGTTCTCCTGGTTCCTGGCTGAGGTTCTGCTCACTTTAGAATGTTGTTAGTGTTTCAGTCCTGGAGGAGCAGGAGGCGTGTCGACAACCAACACAAGCTGCTCAGGTTGTGCAGCTCATCCAAGATGGAACATCAATGAGCTGTGGCAAGAAGGTTTGCTGTGTCTCCCTGAACAGTGTCCAGAGCATGGAGGACATACCAGGAGACATGGAGGACATACCAGGAGACAGGCCAGGACACCAGGAGACATGGAGGACATACCAGGAGGCAGGCCAGGACACCAGGAGACATGAAGGACATACCAGGAGACAGGCCAGGACACCAGGAGATATGGAGGGGGGGTAGGAGGGCAACAAGCCAGCAGCAGGACTGCTACCTCCTCCTTGGTGCAAGAAGGACCAGGAGGAGCTGCAAGAGCTGCAGAATGACCTCCAGCAGGACACTAATCATCCATCGACTTCTTCCCAAATCAACTTTCCTTGTAGGATCTTGTTTCCCACTGAGGTCCTGGTTTAGGTGTATGAGGGACTTGAAAGTCTACTTGAATTGATCCCCCAACCATTTACTGGAGCACCATTTGTTTCCAGTGTGGTTTTAGACTTGTTGACAGTGTTGGCTTGGAGAGAAAATTCTTGGACGACCAAACAACATCATCAGGGTGAAGGTGTGAGATGAGACGAACTAGAGAACCCAGAACGTCCTCGGCTCCACGTGACCTGGAGTCGCTACTGCAGAGGACCTCAGGGCCCATGAGGGTCGATATGATAAAAGCAGTTCAGATAAATAAGAGGTTGCAAAACCATTAAGACACTTGAAGGGTTATGAAGGGTTTATCTCTCGCTGTACTCTTTACAAACTGTTTCACCCATCAGATATATGAACAGTTACTTTACGTTATGTACTGAAAAAAGGTAAACCTCGGGTGCTTTATTGGTATATAAGCCGCAAACACATGCAAGAAACCATTCATTACACATTCATAACATTTTATGAAATTTCAAAGTAGCAACTTACCTCTAATATGAAACTTGGCCTCTGAATTCAGGTTAAATGAATGTCTTGTGTCATCATTTTCTATCTGGCAGCCTCGGGTGCTTTATTGATAGCCACCGTTAGCATTGCTTAGCTTTAAAATGACTCGTAAACTAAACCACTGATGTAACATTACGGCAGGTATATAGTGTGAATAGAAATCAAAGGAAAAGAGGCTGAATTAATAATCATTCAAACTGACAACAGGCTGAACAAAAACCTGTTTTGTGGTCAAGTTAAAACTCCCAATTCCATCTTTTCACTCCAGACCCAGGCCTCGTTGATTTGTGGTACCAGTTCAGGTATTTTTCTAAATGCAACTGCTTGTTATTGACGTGTGACTGACGTCACAGATAAGATACAGAGGAAGCAGCTCCTCCAGAATAAAAGCTGTTAAAAGCTCTGCTCTTTTCTCCTCATTCTCCTTCTTTCAATCGTGCATAGATGAAGAAAGAGACTCAATGTCCTTTGTAAAAGATGAGATATGACTTCAACATGAGACACAGTGACAGCCTGTAATGACACAGCTGATCAATTAGTAGGATTAATAATGGAAACAGAGACAGAAGGCAGAACAGAGAGAGTGTGGATTACACTGAGCTGTGCAGCACAATTTGCTCTAGTTCAGCATCAGATATTCAAATTTGGGTATCGGGATCTGATGGGAAGTGAAAAAACCTGTATTGGTGCCTCCCCAACAGCAGTAAAACCAAACTGATCAAACCAAAGGTCAAAATGTCTTCCTGTAGAAGAGAATGACTAACAGTTATGTTCCACAGTGCAGAGCAGCTCTTTAACCCCCAAAGTGAAACTACTTCCTGGAGGTTGGACACCATCTTGTAACAGGTGAACTCTACCTGAGACCAGCTGCCACCACACCTCTGAACATCAGCTCTACGTTGTCTGACCCTGAAGCTTCTCTTCTGTTTCTCCTTGTTAGCCACATACTCAGGTTGGCTTGTCCTTACAGGAAGTTGGCCAAACAGATGTTTGTGTGCTGTGCTGGTGTGAACCTGGGAGCAAAGAGGAAGAAGCTGTGCTCCTATATGAACCCTCGACCAGCCAGCCACTGCTGCAGTAAAGAGGGAGTCAGTCTGGGACATGGAGACAAAGGTGCTGGATTGTTTCCTCAGCTTGGCAGAAGAGGCAGTGACTTCCTGTTTGGGGGTCAAGCTGCACCACATGTCTGTTGGTAGCCAAGGCCCCATGCACTGTCCTCCACTGGAGATCCACAGAAGACCTGTGACACGAGAGCCAATTGAAACTGATCAGGAAAAATGATCTCCTTTCAGAAGTATATGAACGGTGGCATTCAAATCTGATTTCCAGACTGCAGTCAGTGTTTGTAAAGGATGACAATTAGGAAGCAGCAATTAATGTGCTGAATGTCTCCTTGAAAGTTGTGCAAATGGGACTAAACCCATGTTTTTCTGAGTTGAACTGTGTTTTGGAGTTTAAATAAGCTTCCTTGGTGTTTCTCGCTGTTTTGATCAGGGGAACTTTTGCTTGTCAAGCAAATGTGATAACCACTACACTACAGAAACTATGCATGAAGTAAGCAGGGTGGTGTGGATGACAGGGGTGATATTCCACCAAATTTGCTTTCTCATTTGAATATTTGTCATTATTTTTGCAGCACTAATAAGCATCCCTAAACCTTGGAAGAAAACATGTTCAGAAATAAATCACAGAGTGCCTCTTGGTGATGAAACAATAAGTGCTCATGTTCTACAATGAATTTGATTTCATAGCGATCACAAGTGACAAGTGACAAAATTCTCTTCCTGGATGTCCTTACAAAGAGCGGTCACAACACTCATTCATGTTGTTCTGTCTTTCAAACCGGCAGGCCAAAGGGCCAGTGGGTGTAGTGGTTGGCACTGGTGTTCAAAGTCTCACACCGCTGATGAGTTGTCCAAGGTGACTAAAGTAAACCTTCTTGCTGTACAACGAGACTCCTTCCATGAAGAATCAGATGTTCTCTCCAAAGGAGCTAATGTTTGCAAAAGGAGCTCACTGACCAAACTAAATCTGACTGTAGATTCAGACGGTCTGCTGAGGATCAGAGGCAGACTGAAGCTAGATAATCTAAGTGACAAAGAAAAGCATCCAATCATTCTTCCAGTCAATCACCATGTGTCATCAAACACTCTCCTTTTATCTCCTTTGATCTCCATGAGGTGCCTCTCTCATCTGAATTGAATCCACAGGAGGTAATGAGACATTGATGTACCCTGCTGCTCTCTGATTATGCAACTATACAGCAAGAATCAATGGGCCAGTGGAGCAATGGATAACGCGGCTGACTACGGATCAGGAGACTCCAGGTTCAACTCCTGGCTGGCTCGTAGATTTAAACAGAAGTCAAAACAAACATAACATTCTCTCATGTTTCAAGTGAATAAAATCCACTGTTTGGAACCATAACAAGCTCCCATGAGGTTGATCAAAAACTTATCAGTGATTAAATAAGGACTCTTTCTCCAAACATCTAGGCTCATGTAGAACAGGCTGTATGGTTAGTGGTACAGTGGTAAACCATCTCATACAGAGCAGTCTGTAATCTGCCTTTTGTTTCCCTCCTCTCCTCACCTCATGTTGTCCTTCTTACCCTCAAACTTTCTATGCTATTTTGTTGTACCTGTTAAAATGACAATAAAAAGATTCTGAGTTGAAAAGGAGCAGGAAGAGCGCCCCCTGATGACGGAAGGAAAAGCTTACAGCACCTGGTATTCCCAGGCAGTCTCCCATCCAAGTACTAACCAAAGAAGGTCTGGTATCCATAACTGTCTCGCTGTATCGCTCCCAACACAGTTTGGCTGTCCAGCAGGTGGAACCATCGTTCTACTTCCATTCAGTTCTACTTTTCAATATATTTTATGAGTTGGGTTGCAAAGACTGCTGCACAGAGCTCTGCTATGCCTGGTTAGTTAGCTTTGGTTTTTACACCCCCCCTTTCTGGTCCAGTGGTGTGAGCTTTCCCTTCGATTCTACCAATCTGACCTGGACGCCTTGCTTGGTTTCCCAGCTGAGGTATACCACAGCTCCAAAGCTCTTGTCACTTCCATCTGAGAATGTTATTCCCCAAGGTTTTCCAACCCAGCCAGCTGATGTGAGGCTTCTATGGAACGTGATCTGGCCAAGATGAACATATTCCTCAAACAAGTTGAGGGCATCCCTCCAGAGGTCTCCAGAAAGGGGCTTGTCCCGAGTGTCTCGGGTCATACTTCCACCTCCAGCCTCTTGGAATGCTTTCCTGACAAGTATGGCTCCTTTCACCTTGATGGGTGTAACAATCCAATCAGATCATAGAGGCTAGCCACTTGGCTTAATAGCTCTCTTCTGGTCAGTGGGTCAGGAGTCTTTCTCTTTCTTTTCAAGAAGGTCTTGGCCTGTTCTTGTTTTCTTCTCCTTCTTGAGAAGTTGATTGAGGATATTATGTAAATCTGGTCCTTGTCTTGGCGAGATGATTTGAGAAAAAGGGTACGATTAAAATCACCTTAATTTAATCAAAAGGATGGATTTACTTTGTTGGATCTCACAAGACCACAGAAAGTTTGTTCATTTCCAAGGAAAGACATTTTTCATTTGTCATAATGCAGTCATAACATGTGAATTCTGACTCAGGAATGTGACTTTTGCCACTGAGATCATCCATTAATCATCGATCAGTAACAACCATTAGTCATGTTTTCAAGCCTCGTTGGCGCAGTAGGCAGAGCGTCAGTCTCATAATCTGAAGGTTGTGAGTTCGAGCCTCACACGGGGCAACAGGTTTAGCTCATTTGCTCAGTGTTGAACCAGAACAGTAGAAAGTCTGATCACTTTCAAAAACCACAGACAATCCAGTGATTTCAGTCAAATGTATCACTAAACGTATTAATTCAATATCAGCCTTATTTACACATTTCAAAGCAGGAAGAATAGTAAAAGTACAAATGGTGGTATTCAACAGTAAACATCAAGAGAAAAAGCATCTTGTCATGCAGGGTAAGTAACCACAACCACTGCATGAATGATTGAGACCAAAGAGAAGCAGAATGTTCAGCATCTTAGCAAGTTTTCCTGGAGAAAGATTCTTTCCTGAACGGTTCCATTATTTCTTGCAATAGTGATTGTTGGTCAGTATTTGTGAGACTCACAACAAAGACACTTTGGAGGTTTATTCCAGGTTGATTTCAGACGAGCCTGATTGACAACAAATGCCACAGTAAATGTGTTTTCAGTGTAAATTCAACTCTAAAAAGATCCTTCCTTCCTGTTGCTGTTGCTTACGGCCATACCACCCTGAACACACCTGATCTCATCTGATCCTGGAAGCTAAGCAGGGTAGGGCCTGGTCACTACTTAGATGGGAACAGCTCATGACCCCCCAAGTCCCTGTTGCTGGTCTTGGGGTTGAGCAGAATCCTGGATCAGAGGATTTTATGGGCTTGTGCCACCTGCTGGCCAGTTAATGTCACAACACTTTCTTTTAATGTAATTTCAGCTCATTGAAGGAGATTTATTGTGTATTCATTCAGGACAATATAATTCAGGGGGATTGATTTCATCCCTTTAACAATATATTCTGAAGTCTTACATCTTAATGGAGAAGGCCAGAGGATTCCAATTTACCAGTCACATTTGATCTCCAACAGATCAGAACTTTTGTAACTCAAGACAGATTCTTTTCAGGTCTTGTTCTCCTATTATGTGATTCTTTAAGATCTGTCTGGAGACACTGTTTTCACACTCACTACAGTTTTACTGAGAATAACACACATTTTAAATGCCAACAACATTTTTATTAAGTGTATTTAGTATACTGAAACCATCCTGTATTAACACAAACATTTAGTGTTTTGATATGAAATAATAACTACTATAAATGGACAAATATAATATAACAATAGTTAACAATGTAAAGTATTTACTGTTTAACATTACATTTGTTAATGTCAGAAAATGTGAAGGCAAATTTACAAATAACAAACATAAATACAACGATGTAATGCAAGACAACTCACAACTATTTAACAATGTACATATATACACTTTTCATTTTCTACAAACACACCAAATGGAGGTGTTAATCATTCCTCCTCTTCTCCACCACAGTTTTAAAATGTTCACAGCTGGTGTACACCACACCCTCAAAACCAGGCGTGGTGGATTTTCTTGTTGTTGGGCAAAAGGTAAACATCTTCTGGTTTCCACTTACGTTTTCTTTTGATGGCGTGTACCTTGTGCGCAGGCCACCACACTGCGGTACTCGACACGCCACACAGGGTTTGTTAGATTCCTTTGGCATGACGGTCTTGACGATGGGTGCAGGGGGGGGGGGGACAAACACCTGACTGCTGGACGGCCCAGCAAACTGAATAGACGGTGCCCGAGGCTGTGCTGGGACCACCAGCAGTATTGGTGCTGCTGAGACGGAGGTGGGATGTGGGAGGTGGTCCTGGTGGCCTTGGGCTGGATGGTCCACTTTGAAGGTCCTGCCACCGGCTCTGGTTCCTCAGGCTCCTCAAAGTCCAATCTGCAGATGTACAAAACAGACCATGAGGATTCAGGGACGAGGATTAGCCCTTTAACATCATTCAGAAGTAAAAATCATGCTCCCTGCCAAAGAGCACCTCGGCCTGCTGGTTCATGTGCTGGATCTGCCGGGCCTCCATGCACGTCGTGTGGCGCCCCTGGACACCAGCAACCTGGAGGGATTCCATCAGGAACACCTGAGAAACACATGATGAAAAAAATATCTTATGTGTATCTGATGAATAATTTATAACCAAATGGTGTAATGGTTAGCACTCTGGACTCTGAGTCCAGTGATCTGAGTTCAAATCTCAGTGGAACCGGACTTTTCATGAACAAAAACACAATGTGAGTAGATCTCTATCCTGCACTGAGTGCAAACACTGAAAATAACCACTGACAGCAATAATGAGTCACAAGTAGTGATGCTCAATGAAGCCCCATGAACCACTTCTTTATTTTCTCACCACCAGATGGCACTGTTGGTTTGAAGGTTGACACTGAAGGACTGAAGCAGTGGAGTGTGTTTTAAACAGTGGTGTGCAGTCAGGGGCAGCAGGTCTAGCACTGCTAGCCCTGTCAAAAATTATTTGTCTTTTTTTTAATAATAATTAAAAAGTGATTCTAAAATCTGTGTCTGGAATCAATTAGTGACTTTAGCAACTTTATCCAGAAGACGACTGGTTATCTTGTGTGGAGCTCAAATCTCCTATGTCCTCTAAACACATCACAGCTCCTTTCCTCTGCTGGGGCTAGCAGTAGCTTCATTGCTAACCTCTGATGGAAACTGGACGTTGCTATTGGGTTAAAATGTTGAGTGACAGTATCATCAGCCAATCAGATTCTGATGTGTTATTGACAGAACACTTTAGGGCCAGCAGAGTTTCTAGTGCTGGTCTGGGTGTGGTCTTTGAAATGAGCTTGACTGATTGGCTCATGGGCTCATGGGCAGGAGGTGATGATTCTGTTATTATCTGCTATTCTGGACTGATGGAGGCTAATTTAACATCAAGAACACGATACCATTGAAGACCTGCTTTGGGGAACTTTTTCAAGGTGCCTGTTTGCAAAAAAAAGGTCAATTGTGAGTAGAAGAAGACCAACACAGAAATGATGAGGAACTCAGACCAACAAAGGCTTTGTGCAGCATTTTACAGCAGGATGATTTAATCTACAAGTGATGGTGATGCTAGTTAGTTTTTTACTTTCTCTGGATTAGATTGGTGCTGCTGTTGGCATTTGGTGGTGTTTTTGATTGTAAAGTGGTGTTTCCCATACAATGGTGCACACAGACAAAGTGTGCATGACAGTGGTGTGTAAACCTGTTGGAAACACTGGAGAATGATGTGATGGTGAAGCTGCTCAGTGGAGTCTTGATGTGTTGTGGTTGTTGATCAGCTGTCATGTTGGTGTGGATTAAGTACTGATGCATAGTCGTGGCCTTACATTGGATTCTGATTGTGTATTTACTGTAGGACATAATGTGTGGGGGAGGGGGGTATTTTGTTACTGCTGGCCCTGACTGAAACTACTGGTTTTAAATGTTTGTTAAAGAGACAGCACCATCAGAAAGTAAAGACAGTGTTTCATGAAGCTTCATGTGGCCAGTATGGGGATTGAACCCATGACCTTGGTGTTATTAGCACCACACTGACCAACTGAGCTAACCGGCACACTTTGGTGAAAACAATTTGTATGTGATTTTAAATGTTTTCTATACGAGAGCAAAACAAGATGTGAGCTTTTATCATTTAGTGTTTCTTACATGCATTGGTTTTATTTCCCATTGCCCCTGAAGGCAACACACACACTCACCACCAGACCATCATGGATCATGTCCAAACTCCACTTCCGGGTTAACTTCAGTGTGCGTTCCATAACGTAACGTAACAATCCTGAAAATATCTCCACTTCTAGTGGCGGAGTTCTCCTCCTTTCCTGAAGGACTTCATGTTTCACTCTAGCTGTTCTGATACATCTGGAGCTTTAATTTATTTTTAATTCCACATGGTGGAGGATGATGATTTTTACATAATTTGGACATCAAAGACAACTAAAGTATTTTTAAAGACTTTATTTGTCTCAAAAATGCAACTGAAGTGTGAACTGTGAAGACTGTATATAAAGTGCTCACCTTTACACCACAGGACCCCTTGGAAACTGGATTTGATCACAAAAAGTAACATGAGGTGAAGTCAGAGTTGATGATATTGTTTGTACAACTTCAGTGTGTGAGGAGAAGAAGAAGGAGTGAATGTACAGGACAACTCCAATTCTGGGTTCAAACACTGAGGAGGACGTCTGTGTCTCTCAGTAAAATTATCAATAATATTATGCTGCAGTGTTTGGTTACATAATCAGAGAGCAGCAGAGTCCATCAATGTCTCATTACCTCCTGTGGATTCAGTTCAGCAGATGAGAGAGGCACCTCATGGAGATCAAAGGAGATCAAAGGAGATCAGTGTCTGTTGCCATGGAGACGCTCTGTTCAGTGTTGTAGCTACCTGGCTTACCTAGTTATCATTGAGATGAGCTAATGGATATCATGCTACTGAATCTAACTAATGTGAAACAAATGTGACTTTTGTTAAGATTCTGCTCACCGTTTCTGAAATTTAAAAAAATTTAAAAAATCTCAGAAAAGCATCTCATTCAAAGTGGATGGGAGTTTGATGAAAAACACAAAAAAAGCCTCCAAATGTAAAAACTTCCATGTTGCAGTATCTGTCCTCTGTTATGGAGACGATACGAGTCGGCAGCAAGAGACAAGTGTTAGAAGGTCTGGCAGGAGGATTCTCTCACACAAAGTCAAAGCCTCTTTTTACATTTAACACAAAGGATCATGGTGGACGACATGCTAGCTCATTCATATAGCATACATTAGCATGTTTGGTGGTTCACATAGCACATCTTAGCAAAGTGAAAGTTGGATTTTTTTTTTTCAAATTAAAGTGAATTGATCTTCCTTACAGAGAAATGGAAGATATTTAAGGTCATGAGTGAGAAGAGGAGGTTTTTTTTTTATACATTCAGTTTATTTTAAAGCTTCAGTTGGTGGTTTCAATGAAGAAGGAGTAACACAGCCACTGTTCCCACAAAACCCTTGTCCACGGGGGTGGAGCAAGTATCCATCATATCAGCAGCAGAACTGATGGCAGTGTGTCTTTACTGCTGATTTGAGGAACTAAATCCACCCAAACCTCTGAAAGTGGCAGTGGTGGGATTTGAACCCACGCCTCCTGAGAGACTGGAGCCTTAATCCAGCGCCTTGGACCGCTCGGCCACACTACCTGCTTCTAATGAAATATCACAAAGTGTGAATTGAAATCAAAGGAAAAGAAGCTGAAAAAATAATCATTGAAACGGAGAACAGGATGAACAAAAACGTGTTTCAAGTTAAAACTCCCAGTTCTAATCTTTTCACTCCATTTCATTTTCTAACAATTTTCTAACAAATCACATTACGGATCTGATCTGGATCTGGGGCCTCATTTATAAAACCTTGTGTAGGATTTCTACCAGCTTAGCTTCCAAGATCAGATGAGATCAGGCGTGTTCAGGGTGGTATGGCCGTAAGGATCAGTGACATGAAGAAATTACCTTTTTATAGTGAAAATACACTGAAAACCTGTTGATTGTTCCATTTGTTGTCAATCAGGTGTCTCTCAATTCAAACTGGAATAAAGCTCCAGAGTGTCTTTGTTGTGAGTCGCTCTCAAATACTGACCACCAATCAGAGACTGGTCAGCTGATGGAGCTCACCTGGTCCATCCAGGCTCCAGAAAACATGGAGGAACTCTGTCAGGACCTGTCAGTGTCAAGCCTGAAAGGTCCTTTGTGATCCCAACCTGAGGATTATCAGTCAATAAACACCATGAAGCAAACTCCCCGTCGGGGAATTGAACCCCGGTCTCCCACGTGACAGGCGGGGATACTGACCACTATACTAACGAGGAGATACTGCCATGTCTCATCACAATACTAACCAGGCCTGACCCTGCTTAGCTTCCCAGCTCAGCAACAGTGAGCAGAAGAAATGAGCTTTTGATAGGTGAAGATACTGTAACATGAGTCCACTGAGCTCAGCAGTTGATCACATGACCTCTCATGGTGGGAATGTGTCAGCATGAGAGCATTGGTTGTTCAGTGCTACAATTCTCGCTGCCACACGGGTTCAATTCCCGGCCAATGCAGCTCCTTATTTTACGAATAACCAATAATGTACAAGTTTGCTTTTTGTAGTCCTATTTGGGAAACTTGTAGTTCTTTCCTCACCACAGCAGACTTGTGCTGCCGTCGCATTATTATGACATCAAGAAGTGAAAGTGCAGTCCGACTGCCACACTAATGTACTTGCCTTTCCTTAACTCCTTTAGGAGCCTCCTAACACCTTTCCTTAACTCCTTCAGGAAGCCTCCTAACTCCTTTCCTTCACCCTGTGACATCATCCAGGGTGAAGGTAAAGTCCATAGAGAAGGAGAAAGGAGGGACAATTCAGACGTCCCCTGAGACTTTGTGTGTGAGAATCATCCTCCAGACCAACCAGCAACATCTTCAAGAAGCAAAAGGACTCAACCAACAGTATCGGGGCTTGATTCACTTTGAGGAGCTTCAAACAGCAACGCCGACACATTTCATGATGAACTCATAAACACTGGTGCTAAAAGGGGGTTAGCACCATACGTGGCTCATAGTGGCTCTGTTGTGCTACAAGGAGCCACGTTGCTACTTTCTGTATTTAACAGCTTTATGTGCAGGTGTCTAAGTGAAACAGAACATAACAGCTTCCAAACACAATTTAAAAAAACCAGCAAAACAATGTCCCATACAAAGTGATGGGAGAGGCTCCTCCTGGAAGAGATGAAAGGAGATTAAAGGAAATTAAAGGAGATTGCTGCTGTTGCCATGGAGACACTAAGAACAAAGGAGAGGCAGACACACACTGTTTCATCTGGAATTTTCTTATTTTAAGCACCTGAGGTGTTTTACAAACCTAACGTGAGAACTGAGCAGTGTTACCACAGTTACCTTGAAAAACTAATCTGATTAGTAGTTACTCCTTTAGGTAGCAACTCAATTACTTCACTAATTACTTGTTTTTAAAAGTAACTAAGTTAGATTAGAAGTTACTTTTTCAGTTACTTTCAGCAGCTGCTGACAACACCCCCCATCGTCTGAACATAAAGGTTACAACCTGTTTTGCCCAAAACTCTGCTGATCCCTGCCTCCTGCACCATGTTTATACATATTTAACCTTTGACCTTCATTCTTTGTTGTATTTTTTTCTGACTCACACTTTTATATTTGAAATTCTGTTAAGACCACATTCCGGTCCTTTCCTAACCAGCCCCCTGACAGTGTCTTAGAAGAACTGCTTTCATCTGAGCCTTTGAAGAAAGGCTCCATATCAACATTTTACAACTGTGAAAATATCTCCACTCTCGACCACACCAAGAAAAAGGTTTCTGAATGTATGGTATGATTTAAGTTTTTCTGTATTTACACAATTGTTTGATTCTATGGTCAGTCCAATTCTCTTTTATGCTGCAGGTTTGTGGGGTTTCAATGAATGACATAATGTTCAGAACAGGGCCATTAGAACTTTTTTGGGTGTGCATAAGTTTACAAGCAAATCAGCGGCAGAAGGTGACGTGGGATGGTAAACTGTTGACACCAAATTCCTGAGTTGACGTCCTTCACTCTTCTGTGAAATATACAGTGAAATGATATTAATGATGAGAACAACACAGAATGTAAAAGTGAAGAACAGTGTATTCAATGCTTTTAGTCTTGATGGTAGAAGTCATCTCCACACAAATGACGGCACAAAAGCACAATAAACCTTAAACACAGAGACACACAGCAAGTGTTGTTGTGTTGATGTAATTTAAGAAGTAAAGCGTGAGTGATGGAATTCTGCAATCTCACAAACAATATCATGGAACCTTTGCTGGAAAATCCAAGATTGTGTCATCCAAGTATTAATATTCAAGACAGCAGTGAGAAACTGAACACCACACTGTAATCCGATTACATGTTGTACTTTAGAAATCAAATTCTGCTGTGAGTCCCAAAATTATTTGACTCTCAAATTGTCATGAAGCTGTTTTTGTTTTTCCAGTGACGTATCAGTGTCCGATTGCTTTCTAGTGGAATTCTACTGTCAGATTTCCAGAACTTTCTGATCTTCCATGAACAATAAGTAGCAGCAACACGAGTGCTGGACCACGTGGACTGTAACAGTTCCACTGGTTGGGTGTCTTCAGACCCAGAACCAGGTGGATGGAGAGTCTTCACTGCTTCTTGAGGAACTTTGAGTTAGCACAATGGAAACCAAGCTGATCCAGTGTCAAAACTTCACCTGTGTATAGTCCTGAGGAACTTTTTCTCCGGGCCGTAAACAATACTTTACACCCTTTGATAGCTCAGTTGGTAGAGCGGAGGACTGTAGTGGACAACATCAACATCTGTACATCGCTCGTTCAAATCCGGCTCGAAGGAGGACTTTTATTAAAACTGAGTAAAGAGGATTTGGAAGAACAAGTTTACTTTATGACATCATGGTTCAGTTGGAAAGTCAACTTCACAGTCAAGACATCTGACCACAGTCCTCAAGGCTTCAAAGGAAACTTTCTGAAGTGAGGAATGTATCAATGATGAACTTTTAATGTGAGGATCCACCGTTGAAATCCAAAGGCTTTTCAGAAACATGAGTTAGAACAATGTAAACTATTGCTGTGTGTCTATTCCACTGGAATGTTTTCTCCCTGTGAGGAAACACACTTTACACCGTTCTATAGCTCAGTTGGTAGAGTGGATCCTGGATTCATTTGTCAGAATCACTCTGAGCCGATGTTCATTCAAGACTTTTGAGGCGTTACAATGGAAGGAAAGTCCTCCTCAGGACGACGTCAACCAGGTGGATGGAGAGTCTTCACAGGGAGTTGAGGAAGTATGAGTGAGTACAATGGATCCTATGGTGGTCCAGTAGTAAGTACATGATTCTGATGTTTAGTTTCCACATGTTCATGAAAAACCATCGGAGATGTGCTGAAATAGCTCAGTTGGGAGAGCGTTAGACTGAAGATCTAAAGGTCCCTGGTTCAATCCCGGGTTTCAGCAAAGACTGCTCTACTAATGGTCATAATGGAAGAAGGATAGGCAGTCATTTAGGACTCTGGTAACCCAAATGCAGAAACATAACAAATTCAGGAGAACACCACCAAATTAAAAGCCTCAACCTGCCATTCGCACCTCTCGGCCATAATGAGGACAAAATATCTTGTCTCTTCATTATGGAAGGACTGATGTTCTCCTCCACAGAGAGAAGCTGCTGGTAGCTCACTCTCTATGCTCCTCTGGAGGTGAGGACTGATGTTGTCCTCCACAGAGAGAAGCTGCTGGTAGCTCACTCTCTATGCTCCTCTGGAGGTGAGGACTGATGTTCTCCTCCACAGAGAGAAGCTGCTGGTAGCTCACTCTCTATGCTCCTCTGGAGGTGAGGACTGATGTTGTCCTCCACAGAGAGAAGCTGCTGGTAGCTCACTCTCTATGCTCCTCCACAATAGGGACTGGACAGATGGACATGTCTTGGACGTCTATGGATTTTGCTTGCTCAGTGGGTTTGAACTACATCAGATGCTGATCTCCTTTGTTCTCCTTTGATCTCAGTACTGGTGACACCATTGAGCCATGGAGACGTTGAGATGAAACGAGATTTATTCAAAGGAGAAAGGAGCTTTATACAGCCTCTTCAGTGTTCACACTTGCATTTTGTTCTGGAAATTGGTCATTTTAGTAATTGTAGGTGGCGCGAGAGAGCACATTTTGGCACTTTATGAGTTCTTTTCTTTTACATTGTGTTATAGTCTGAGCCAGTCCTGATGAGTGTGTCACATTTGGTGAAGAAGTTTAGGGGTCAGATTTGGTTTCAGTGGCGTCAGGAGAAGAAACAAAGAAAGAAACACTACAGATGCAATAGGGTCCTCGCCTCCAGGCAGCTTCCCTTATGGGCTCAGTCCCTGAAAAAAGGTGCAGAGAACCTGGTGTCCAGTGATGAGGTCCTAGAAAGAGAACCACTAATGGACTCCAGAGTCTCACTGTGCAACTTTTATGTTCACATTGACAACAGCTGGAATGGCTGGAAGGGGCCGTTCCCAATCTGAACCTGGTTTTTAATAACAAAACTAAAAGGTTCTGCTCTCCCTGTCAGGGAATTGAACCCTGGACTCAATGTGACAGGAGGAGATACTCTCCACTATACTAACCAGGAGATGTTAGAGGTTTAAATTTTGTGTCAGAACATCTCAGGAGGAGGTTCAGAGGTAGAACTCTCACCTGCCACGACAGAGGCCCCGGGTTTGATTCCCGGCCAAAGCAACACAACTCTTCCAAACCTAATTTGTGAAGAGTTGATGTAAGTGTAAGCAATAATCTGCATTTAACAACTTTAAGTCATCTAAAACCAAAATGTGCTTTTTGTAGTCCTATTTGGGAAACTTGTAGTTCTTTCCTCACCACGGCAGACTTGTGCCGCCGTCGCATTATTATGACATCACTAAGTGAAAGTGCAGTCCGACTGCCACACTAATGTATTCACCTTTCCTTAACTCCTTTAGGAAGCCTCCTAACACCTTTCCTTAACTCCTTTAGGAAGCCTCCTAACTCCTTCCCCTCACCCTGTGACGTCATCCAGGGGTTAAGGTAAAGTCCATACATCAGGAGAAAGGAGGGACTTTTCAGACGTCCCCCGTGTCTCCTGATCATTGAATGTCCACTTAGAGGAAACACAACTGCTGGACAAATGAGCCACACCCTTCCAAGAAAAGCAGCTCCAGCAACCAGACACACAATCAAAGCTTTGATAGTGAAAGGTGAAGACAAGCTGCTCAGGAGTTTTCCTCCTGGTCTTTCATGAACCGATTCAGTTGAAAATAAGAAAGACAGGGGATGTAGCTCAGTGGTAGAGTCATGTTTAGCATGTATGAGGTCCTGGGTTCAATCCCCAGCTTCTCCAAGCTTCATGTCCAGAGCAGAAAGTAGATTAATAGTGATTTAGTGTCTCTTGTTGTGATATGAAACATTTCATATCACAATAATCAAACAATCATCAAGACAAGTCCTATAAAGCAGTGGTTCTGCAGCTGGTGACCACAAACCATGATGCTGTTCTCCTGGTTCCTGGCTGAGGTTCTGCTCACTTTAGAATGTTGTTAGTGTTTCAGTCCTGGAGGAGCAGGAGGCGTGTCGACAACCAACACAAGCTGCTCAGGTTGTGCAGCTCATCCAAGATGGAACATCAATGAGCTGTGGCAAGAAGGTTTGCTGTGTCTCCCTGAACAGTGTCCAGAGCATGGAGGACATACCAGGAGACATGGAGGACATACCAGGAGACATGGAGGAGCGTTTAGCGTTTTGTTCTCGTTGTGAGTTCAAGTCCCACATTGGGCAGAGTTCTCTATTGAGACAGAGGTGTCCTTGAGGACAGAATGGTGGACTTGAGATGTGAACCTCACAGTTGAGAAGTCACCAGTGTGGATCTAGAGTAGCCTTGAGGGCCGTGGTCCTGCATGGTTTCAGTGTCTCCTCACATCAACACAGCTGACAACAATGATTGGCTCGTCACCATGACAACTCAGCTGTGTTTGAACATCCAGGACTGTGGCCCTTGAGGACCAGGGTTCCCCACACCTGATCTAGAGGATCCTTGACCCCATCAGCTCCCTGGAAGCTTCACTGTGTCACCTCACCTCCTCATCAATGTGATGTGCTGCTGTTGTTGCTTGATGTCTACCATCATTTATTTAAACGTAGAACTAGAACTACACTCGGTAGAGTGCAGATCTTCACCAACGCCACATTTGTTTATGGAACTGAGTTAGCATAGCGAGCATGATAACCGTTAGGTCATCTCAATGCTTACTAGGTAGGCCAGGTAGCTACAACACTGGGCAGGGAGCATCTCCATGGCAACAAATGCTGCACTCCTTTGATCTCCTTTGATCTCCCTGAGAAGCCTTGACTCTGCTGCTCTCTGATTTAGTAACTAAACACACCTGTGAGCTACAAGCTTTAAATACTGGAGTTTCAATCACAGCAGGAGGTCATAACTCAAGGGTTTGGGTCCAGAAGTATCTGCAGAGGAACTTCATCCACAACTGAAGGTTAGAGTCTGCTGGAGTCAGTCCTGCAATATGCAAATTAGCCATGAGCACCAGACAGGAGAAAGCCTGACTTTGAGCAACTTTGTAAATAAAGTCACTCAGTTCCAGTGATGTAACACGTTAACTAGCAGGGTTGGGAAGGTGACTTGAAAACTGTAATACATTACAATTACAAGTTACTTGTCAAAAAATGTAGGTTGTGACGTCAGTCACATGTCAGTAACAAGTAGTTGTATTTAGAAAAATGCCTGAACTGGTACCACAAATCAACGAGGCCTGGGTCTGGAGTCAAAACTTTGGAATTGGGAATTTTTAACTTGGACACAAAAGTTTTTGTTCAGCCTGTTCTCACTTTAAATGACTATTAATTCAGCCTCTTTTACTTTGTGATAATGAACTGATGCAGGTGGTGTGGCCGAGCGGTCCAAGGCACTGAATTAAGGCTCCAGCCTCTCAGGAGGCGTGGGTTCAAATCCCTCCACTGCCACTTTCCAAATTTCTGGATGAGTTTACTTCCTCAAATCAAGAGTTGTCTGGCACTTTACTGCTCCATGCCAGATAGAAAATGATGACACAAGACATTCATTTAACGTGAATTCACAGGCCAAGTTTCATATTAGAGGTAAGTTGCTACTTTGAAATTTCATAAAATGTTATTAATGTGTAATGAATGGTTTCTTGCATGTGTTTGCGGCTTATATACCAATAAAGCACCCGAGGTTTACCTTTTTTCAGTACATAACGTAAAGTAACTGTTCATATATCTGATGGGTGAAACAGTTTGTAAAGAGTACAGCGAGAGATAAACCCTTCATAACCCTTCAAGTGTCTTAATGGTTTTGCACCCTCTTATTTATCTGAACTGCTTTTATCATATCGACCCTCATGGGCCCTGAGGTCCTCTGCAGTAGCGACTCCAGGTCTCGTGTAGACGAGGACGTTCTGGGTTCTCTAGTTCGTCTCATCTCACACCTTCACCCTGATGATGTTGTTTGGTCGTCCAAGAGTTTTCTCTCCAAGCCAACACTGTCAACAAGTCCAAAACCACACTGGAAACAAATGGTGCTCCAGTAAATGGTTGGGGGATCAATTCAAGTAGACTTTCATGTCCCTCATACACCTAAACCAGGACCTCAGTGGGAAACAAGATCCTACAAGGAAAGTTGATTTGGGAAGAAGCAGCCATGCACTAAGCAGAGTGGCGCAGTGGAAGCGTGCTGGGCCCATAACCCAGAAGTCGATGGATCGAAACCATCCTCTGCTAGTGACAGTTCAGGGTTTCAGGATCTGACTTCTGATCACAAGTGTGTGAAGTCAGCAGGGATTTTCTCTTCCCAGTAAGAAAACAAGGCCTGTAAGAAAGTGTAAGTCCAATGAAATAGAAAGTATAGAGTATTACCTTAGAGAAGCTCGGAGCCTCCGTGTTCTGGCGCTGAGCTGCTGGAGTGCGATCAGACACACTGGTTCTCCCAGTTGCAGCACACCTGAATCCAATGAAGGGTTTCGTTACTTGGCTTTGTTTACAAGCTTGGTGTTCCTGGTGCATTCATGATCTCTGCCATGAGATTTCAAAATAAAAGAATCTAGAATGAACTATGTTCTGCTCGCTATGTTAAGTGACTCTACAACTGGAGGATCATTATCAGCCACCATGAGGTATTTGGTGTTTGGTTCTTTCTGGTTCTGGTTCAGGGAGACCCCACTGGATTTCTAGTCCATCACCTTCACCTCTGGACCACAACAACCTGCTTCAGGAAGCTTTTCCATCAGAGTGAACCTGAAGTTACCTGGATCAGAGAAACTCCAGCTTTGTAGTCCAGGCCTCTGGTCTCTGTAGTTCAGGTTCACTATGAAGAGCAGAAGATAAATGAAGAGGTGAAGTTTCTCCTGGAGGATCAATAAAGTATGTTTTCTGACTTTTCATGAACAAAAACACAATGTGAGTAGATCTCTATCCTGCACTGAGTGCAAACACTGAAAATAACCACTGACAGCAATAATGACTCTCTGAATGAATCAGCTGTTCCTCACTCTTCAAGGAGAAGACACATTTATTGGAGGACATCTTGGCAGGACAAGACTCAGGACATGAGAGACAATTGAAGGAAGCTTCACTTGTCTGACTGGAATCTCTGGCAAATGCCAATGGCCCTGCAGGGTGTTGGGCTGTAAGAACAGCTCCCCCTGGTGGACGAGGTTCCTCATAGCACCCTGGTGAAGTGTGTTTCTGACACTTTGAGCAGAAACATCACATTAGTGTCCTGCTGGAGGTCATTCTGCAGCTCTTGCAGCTCCTCCTGGTCCTTCTTGCACCAAGGAGGAGGTAGCAGTCCTGCTGCTGGCTTGTTGCCCTCCTACCCCCCCTCCATGTCTCCTGGTGTCCTGGCCTGTCTCCTGGTATGTCCTCCATGTCTCCTGGTGTCCTGGCCTGTCTCCTGGTATGTCCTCCATGTCTCCTGGTATGTCCTCCATGCTCTGGACACTGTTCAGGGAGACACAGCAAACCTTCTTGCCACAGCTCATTGATGTTCCATGTTGGATGAGCTGCACAACCTGAGCAGCTTGTGTTGGTTGTCGACACGCCTCCTGCTCCTCCAGGACTGAAACACTAACAACATTCTAAAGTGAGCAGAACATCAGCCAGGAACCAGGAGAACAGCATCATGGTTTGTGGTCACCACCTGCAGAACCACTCCTTTATAGGACTTGTCTTGATGATTGTTTGATTATTGTGATATGAAATCTACCAATGATCTACTTTCTGGTCAAGACATAAAGCTTGGAGAAGCTGGGGATTGATCCCAGGACCTCATACATGCTAAGCATGACTCTACCACTGAGCTACATCCCCGGTCTTTTTAATGAACTGAATCAGTTGATGAAAGACCAGGAGGAAAACTCCTGAGCAGCTTGTCTTCACCTTTCACCATCAAAGCTTTGATTGTGTGTCTGGTTGCTGGAGCTGCTTTTCTTGGAAGGGTGTGGCTCATTTGTCCAGCAGTTGTGTTTCCTCTAAGTGGACATTCAATGATCAAGAGAAACAGGGTACGTCCCTGAACCCAAATTTGACCCCTGAACTTGCTTACCAAATTTGTCACACTCATCAGGACGTGCTCAGATGTAAAAAAAAAACAAAGCATAACCCCTAAAAGTGGCCAAATGTGCTCTCTAGCTCCACCTACAATCACTAAAATGACCAATGTCCACCACAGCCATGGTGTGATCTCTCTTGGAATGTCATCAAACCAAAACTCACTTCTTCATCTCATCAAAACTTAAATATCACACAAATATCACTCAAACTTTAATAATCGCAATCAAACAGGAAGTCTACTGAAACTACAGGTTTGTATTTCCAGAACAAAATGCAAGTGTGAATGCTGAAGAAGCTGAATAAAACTGCTTTCTGCTTTGAATAAATCTCCTTTCATCTCAGCGTCTCCATGGTTAAATGGTGTCTCCAGTACTGAGATCAAAGGAGAACAAAGGAGATCAGCATCTGATGTAGATCAAACCCACTGAGCAAGCAGCGTCCATAGACGTCCAAGACATGTCCATCTGTCCAGTCCCTATTGTGGACGTCTATTTGACAGCCAGAACTAGTTGAAAATAGACATTTTAAACAGGAAGTTGAATAATTGGTTAATGAACAACAGTCGCACTCTGTTGGGATTTTGTTGGTGATTGATTATTGAAAGTTCCTCTCAGGACACAGACTGAAGTCTCCTCGCGCAGTTCGGGCAAGAACTCCTGAGAGATGCCCCAGTTGTGAGCGTTGCTAGCTGGGAGGTTTTGTGTGAACAACAGTTGTGAGCGTTGCTAGCTGGGAGGTTTTGTGTGAACAACAGTTGTGAGCGTTGCTAGCTGGGAGGTTTTGTGTGAACAACAGTTGTGAGCGTTGCTAGCTGGGAGGTTTTGTGTGAACAACAGTTGTGAGCGTTGCTAGCTGGGAGGTTTTGTGTGAACAACAGTTGTGAGCGTTGCTAGCTGGGAGGTTTTGTGTGAACAACAGTTGTTAGCGTGCGGCTAGCTGGAGGGCTTGTGGAAGCCTCGTGTTCAATTGTCTGTCTTGTTTGTGTGATTTTATGTGCGATCTGCTCAGCACGTCACTCAACACTGTGGTGGGCTGGTGCAGGATCGATGAGTTTTATACCTGATCTCTGATAGGAGATCACTTTCTGTGAGCCTGTTGGTCTTCTCATTTTTTCGAGTGGCGAGTTACGGGTGATCAGAAAGTCTTGGGGTCGTTTCACTGTCGGCGTGCAGCAACAAAGTCTGTTATGAGAACAGCCCAAGCTGGGACCAGGACTGTGGAGGATTTATGCGAGGACTCCACAGGAGAAATAGGGCTGCAGACCTTTCTCCATTAAAACTGACAATAATTCATCACCAACGCACTAAATTTCATTATTGTTTAAAATGTATTGTTTAAAAAGATGCTCTGGGAATTATTGAAATGTGAAGCGTGTCTTGTTCTGTGTTGCAATGTGTGATTTTGTGTGTCACTAAATTGTTTTACTAACATTATACAAATAATCATAAATAAGGGTAACATACAGTCAAATCAGTCCACAACAGAAGTACATCAAACTAAAGGTAAAAACGCAAAGATTGGAAAACGTAAAAAAAAAAAAAAAAAAAAAAACTCACCAAAGGAAAGAAAATTTATTAAAAAAAAAAAAAAAAAAGATGAAAAAAAATGTATGTTTAAAGACTAATTTTTAGAGTTTATTGAAGCAAATTGTCCGCTGTGTTCTGCAGTGTTTGTGTTCAGTGTGTCTCTAGTGACCTCTAGTGACCTCTAGTTGACCTCTAGTGACCTCTAGTGACCTCTAGTGACCTCTAGTGACCTCTAGTGACCTCTAGTGACCTCGGCTCCTCAGCAGTTTGATAAGAGCTGCTGAAAGAACTCTGTTTCTCATGTATGTTAATACTCTCATTTAAGTAACAATTCCTTTTGTGTAGATGGAGTGGTTTATGCGCATTTAAGTTTTTGTGTCTTATGTAATATTTTCTGTTAGTATGAAAGGAGGAAACTTAAAATGGGTAGTCAACAGTCCACTCGTTCTGAAACAGAGAGACATGAGTGTGTTTTAGGTTTTAACTCCTGCTGGTGCTGTTGGTAGAATGAAGAGTGAGTGCTTAGTTCTTCTTGCATGTTGTGCGATTGTGACAGCGGTTCATTTAATGATTGTAAGTTAGAGCGAACTGAAGGTTGTTTTTTTGTTGGTTTTTACCTATTGCTTCATGCCCGTCTGTTTTGTAGTTTTGTAGTATCAGCTGCATGTCTGAATGTATGAGAATGTGTGAGTTGCAGGATCTGAGGTTGAAAGTGAGTGAGAGAGTGAAAAGGAAAGAAACAGGAAGTAGCTAGAAAGTTGTAGGAAGTGAGATAGAAAAAAAGATTAGAAAGAAAGAAAAGAGAGAATTGTGTTGATAAGCAGTTGCGGCTGCTGAGATGGTTCGGAGTTTATGGTAACTATGAAACAATAACGGCAGCAAAAGCATGAATACACAGAGTTATTGGGTAAAGTTAATGTTAAATTTCCAAATGATCAGACAATATAATATGTCCCAAAAGCTATTGATGGAATAGCTGATGTGATTTCATCCCTAATGGACCAAGCGGCGTTGATTGAAACGTCCAGTCCTTGTAATACACCTGTTCTGCCTCTTCCAAAACCAGGCAGACCTACTGAATGGACATTTGTTCAAGATCTGCAAGCCATTAACAACATTGTTGTACAGCAACACCTGTTGTTCCAGATACCGACACCATTTAGGCTTCTTTGCCTTCTAATAGCACGTGCTACACAGTCGTGGACTTGTGCTCAGGGTTGTTTTCTATTCCGTTGCACCCAGTCAGTATTTGTTTGCTTTCACCTACAGAGGTAAACAGTAGACTTGGACTAGGTTAGTCCAGGGCTTTGTGGAGAGTCCGGGGGTGTATGCAGCAGCGGTTAAGCGTGACCTGGAGGACCTGCACCTCATGGGAGGAAGCACGCTCATTCAATATGCCGACGACCTTCTTGTCGCCTCACCAACACCTGAGGACTGTAGAACTGATTCCATCTGGCTTCTGAAAAGACTGGCAGTGTGGTCACCGCGTGTCGTTGGCCAAACTTCAGTTTTGTTTGCCTCAAGTTACATATGTGGGCCATGTTTTGAGGGATGGACAGAGGCTTCTGCCCCGAGAGAGTGAAACTTCTCGCCAATATGTCACCACCAGCAACCAAGGACATGTTATCGTTCCTCGTAATGGAAACTACTGTCGTCACTGGAGTTTTGAGTGTGCAGCTATGGATTGTGTGTTGAGAGCTGCTTCTCTGAGTGCTGCTCCGAGAGAGGTGGAGTGGACCGCCGGGATGAAAGATGCTTTTCAGAGACTCAAGCAGGCGTTGAGTTCAGCTCCAGCGCTTGGCTTGCCGGACGACCATCAGCCGTTCATCTCCATGTGCATGAAAAGGAGGGTGTTGCTACTGGAATGTTGGTGCAGAAGCATGGTGCGCATTGCCGTCCTGTGGCGTTTTACTCCTCGCGTCTCTCCCCAGTTGTCCTCGGCATGCCTCCATGTTTGAGATTAGTGGCTGCTGTTGCCACTTTGATTGATAAATCTTCAGATTGTACTTGCACACGATTGTGTAGTTCATGTGCCACATGTAGACTTGCACATCTTGAATACTTCTGCCGCTCAGATACTCAATTTCTTTTCACACAACCTGTGAATCTGGAATAAATAAATAAAGTATTATTTTAATGATATTTTTAGATGAACAAAACTGCACTGATGATTGAGAAAGGTCCGTGTTGCTACGTAACTGGGGTGTGCACAAGGCCGGGAGGGGATGGCTTGTGGATTCACCCTAGTAGTTGTCCTGTTTGTTTATGTCTCAGCAGGAGACAATGTTTATATCATAAATGGATTTCAAATTACTCTGAAGAAAACAAATACAACTATTTTAAACACTTAACTTAAATTTCAATGTAGATTTGATCTAACAAAACAAATGAAAGACATATTGTTAATGATAATGGATAAAATACAATTACATTAGAGTTAAACAGTCTCAATCAGCAGGTTTAGTTAAAAGAACAAAGAAGAAATTTTGATTACTACTTAGTAATTAGGAATACAATCTTAAGAAAGAGATCCTGTGGGTCTCATAAACAATTGATATCAAAGACCTGAACTAAAAAGTCCAATAATAAATCATCAGATGTAATATAACCAGACCACCACCAGGACATTACATTCAAACTCCAAATTTAGTGATTTACCTGAACTTTTTACAGTGAAAGAGAAGTGTAGGAACAAAGTTAATCAACCAATGAATAAACCAAAAATAAATAAATAACTAGTCTGACTGTTTTATGCATGTTAAAAGTCAAACTACTGTGAGGGACCGAGCCATTCCCTTTGAATTCAAATAATGAGAATTAAAACTGTAGATGCATCCTGGAATGTCGTCTCACCCTCAGTAGACTCAAGGTTGTTTGTGGTACGAAGTGAACACTGCCTGATAACGAGGTTCAGGACACATCGTGGTTCTCTGCAGATTGATGATGGTTTTTTGTAGAAGAAAAGTCTGGAGGGAGACACTGACAGAGGAAAGTAGAAGGCATGTGGTGATCTAACTAGAGATGTTTTATGTGTTGATATAGAATAGAAGATTAAATAGAAGCCATTTTAAATTGTACTGTTAAATTAAATGTAACATAATTTAATGTTCTGTCCTCCATGTGTGGCTTCTGGGCCAACATGGAGGAACAGGAGGGAGAAAAGAGATCATTGTCCAGTGAAATGATTTGTTGTTGTCAATGGCAAATATTAAAACTAGATGTTTTTTGTATGTTAGTTGGCAAATTGTCAATTTGTTTGTATTATTTGTCAGTTTTGTTTGTTTGTTTGTTTGTGTAGAATCAACAATACAGATGCCACAAGAGGCCATTTCAGCGTCTGCATTGGGGTAATGGAGCCTGATCACCCTGTTGGTTATCACAATCCTGATTGTCTGAACTATTTTCTGGTGAGAAGCCAAAAGAAATAAATGATCCAAAACCCAGACAAACACAACGAACATTTGAAGGAAAATGTGTCAGTGTGGACGTGACGGGACTCCAGTGTGAGTTCCTAGCTTTCATAGTGAGTCATGTGGCTATTTCAATAAATCAAGAAAATACAGACGACTTTACAAGGGACTGATGACTATGTGACTACGTATGTGTTAAAACTAACAGACATTTTGAGGAAATTTCATTTGCAGGTATCCAGGAGACTGCTGAAGCCTGGAGAGGAACCAACTGAACCACTTCACCTGGATGATTAATCAAGTCTCTATCTGAGTTTTTGTTTCCCAGACAGAAAGCTCCATACCAGGTGCGGATCGTGATGAAAACCGCTCTGAAAAGGAGGGGAGAGCAGAGTGGGTACATGGTGCTGCTCGTCACCCCAGACCAACTCGTCACTGACAGACCAAGCCGGCTCCGACCAACTTGAAGAAGGACGGAGAGCCTTCAAACGAGTGGTAGGATGGCGGTCCATCATCCTACTGCTGGCGTTCGGGATCCATGGTATCCTTTCCCTCGCTGTGGATGCAGGAGGATGTGCTTTCACAGATTCAGACAGGTCGACTTACCTGTTTACCAAAATGGATGAAGATCCAAGACACATGAACTTTGATACTGGAGCGGCGAGTGCCTCGACACTGAGCAGCGGTCCAGACGACGATGACGACGATCACTTCTCCGGCTCAGAAGGACTGAAGCGAAAGCCAAGATCAGTGAAGCAGGCTTCGTTTCACTGCAGCAATAACAGGTGTGTTGTTGATGACTGTTCTATAGCGTACCCCAAGTATGTTCTCAGGAAAAAGCTGTGGTGGGGTTCGCTGGCGCCTGAACACGTCACAGTGGTGCAGACAACAAGGTCAAGAGTTGAAGTGACTCTGAATCTGGGGAATCTTCAGCGTCCGAGCCCATACGGGTTCTGGTGCTTCACAAGAGAGCAGTAGGAGGGAGATCCCAACCGCACCGCCTGGAAGGTTGTTTGACTGGTGTGGAGTGGGAGCTGCCCTTAATGAAGGTCAAGAGGATTGTTACACACCAACATATCACATGCATGAGAGTCAAGATTTAATGTTACGGTTCTGTTACGGGTCGCACACATCCAGAGGTACGTGCGAGGAGAGTTTGCATTCAGGGTTCAGCTAACCTTAGCTCAAACAAACTGTTGGCAGTACAGAGAGGGACAGGTGTGTCTTCCACAGGAACAGATGTCCACACTGTTAGTAGATGCATTAATAAAATCACGTGCAGGAATCAAGTCGGTGTTTTCAGTAACAGTTAACATTAAGCATTGTGCCTCTCCGGTGTTTGAAAGTTCCACTTGGTTGAGAGACTGTTCCAGATATCATCCCCCGATTACTGTTCACGCTATGACTAATGTGTCTCGGTGTTTCAAGGTACAAGGACAGGTGCCAGGAGAAGGAGAGCAGTTAGGAGTGAGCTGGTGTCTGGAGGTGATTGAGGTGCAGACGACGAAAGTGAAGTTGCCGGAAGAAGTTTACATGATCTGTGGTGAGAAAGCGTACAGGTGCGTTCCAACTGGTTTAGTGGAGTTTGCTATCTGGCTTATCTGATCCCAATGATCAGGAAAGTCCATACGGCAGAAGTTTGGGATTGTATCACCCTTCACATCCACAGGTTTGGAGATTGTCTACTGGTCAACAGGTGTTTGGAGTGATGCTTCCATTTTATGGCGTGTATGCTAATCAACAAGGAGTTGCAGGAGGTCAAATCAGTGGCGTTGGAGAATAGAATGGCGTTAGATATGGTGCTGGCAGCTCAGGGAGGTGTGTGTATGGTGATTGGGACTGAGTGCTGTGTTTACATTTCTGATGCAACGAGAGAGGGGATTGATTTAGTTCATGATACGGCTAATGGAATAGCGGAACTTCACGATTCACATGGTTTTGATTTTGGGAATTTTGGAGGCGTGTTTGGATCTTGGGGAACTGGACTGATCAGATTTCTGGTCACTGTGATGACAGGTGTGATTGCTTTAGCGATGATAATCATCTGCGGAGCTGCAACTGTAAGATTCATGTGCAGGAGAGTGACGAAAACCACATTTCAGGCAGTTCAGGTCGTGGCATCCCCTATGGTTGAAAAAGAAGAAGATTACAGGCTGAAGTGGATCACGAACGACAAGGAGTGAGAAGGTTTTGTTTATTAATCAGTAGTGAATAGATGAAGGTACTGTTGGTACTCTTAATTCGTCTTAATCAGGTCTAATCAATACAATACTCAAGTAGATATAGGTACATTTTAATTAGACAATGATGATTGTGAGTGAATAATAAAGATGATGCTCACCTTGTTTCGATAATCAATGACACTAATCAATATATATTCCATGCTCAAAATCTCAGGTAATCAATATCACTGTATTTTGGGGTTTGGTGCACCATACAACCGAAAAGGAGGGACCTCAACGGGAATGTGCCTTAAATATCTACTGTTTTCTTTGATGCTGTGATTTTCAATAAAGATTCATTTTATTTCCTTATAAAAAAAAAGAAAAACGCATTGCTGCTCCAGCATTGTTAAAAAGAGTTTATTACTTTGTATGTTTGCTACCTTAATCAGTATTACTCCTGTACAGATTATGGATTGACATGTTTCAAATGATGGCACTGTGATATGTAAGTGTTACAATTGTATGGTCATTTTGATGATTTCAATGGACTCATGCATTACATTGTATGACTTTGTAACTTTGTAATCCGTTTCTCTGGGTCACACATAGATGCAGAGGGGACCAGCTCTTTTACTCCTTTCCCGAATTGGCCGAGGGGAAGGTGAGGTTTGGGCTGGATCCTCGGCTCAAAGTCTCTAGGGTACATTCTCTGTGACTTTCCAACTGATTTGGTAAACATCTGCACATTCTTGTGTGTATAGTTGTGTTGGAAGGGCTGGTTCATGTACCTCGGAGGGGCTGCGAGTCAAGGGGGACTTTGTGTGACCATTTAAATTCAAAGCAAAGAAAGAAAAATGAGATGCAACAAAGAGTGTGTTTTGCCAGAGCAAAATGTGATGTCATCATGAATGTTGTAAGTGTGAATGTGAATGCATTATTCCATCTTATATGCTAAAGTCTCCATCTTGTATGTGTCTTGGTAGTAGTGTTGATCTCACGATCAAAAAGGAGGGATTTGTTGTAGAATATCTAAGATGTGTTTGATTTCGGGCCTACGTATTCACTGATATTTATGACATCTGTCAGGTCACTGCCCCCCAGGCCGGTTACGTTGTTGTTAGATTTGAGCCCCTTAATCAACGTTGTTTTACTGGTGGTGCCAGCAACTGGCCTCGGAGGATGAGATTACAGGGAAACAACTTTATATACAAGGGGGAAAGTTTGTCGGGGGGCAGATTGTGCATGTGTGTGTGTGTGAGAGGATGGTTTGGGGAATGTGTCTTTGTCTGTCAGGTGTGGGAGCGCTCCGGCTTTACGTCTGAATAAATTCCACTCTAAGCATCTCACCCTGTGTCTCACTTCATCTTTCCAAACCTCCGGCCGTCACTGAGGAGCAGAAATGATCCACTACACTGTTGAAATATGTTTATGTCAGCAAACTATCAATAGTCTCTGACCTGTGTTCACTTCATTTTCTTACAATTTTAACATTCCATACAAAGTGCTTCGTCAATATTTTTACATCTCAATCAACCCGTTGATCACTTTGACACTAAATCCTGACAGAAAAGATGAAGAAAAGGAAGAGCAAAATAGGAGGTGGAGGTCAGGAGATGATATTATTTGGTGTCACAGAATCACAATTCATGCTGTATAGAGTGTGATTGGGGGTTCAGCTAATGACAATTAAGGAAGACCCTCCCTTTGACCCTCCCACAATGAGACAGCTCTGCTCTGTCAGACGGCATCATGGGAGAAAGTATAATACAACCGCTCGTCCATTCTGACCTAAAAACACCCAGGTCACATGTAGCCGAGGACGTTCTGGGTTCTCTAGTTCGTCTCATCTCACACCTTCACCCTGATGATGTTGTTTGGTCGTCCAAGAGTTTTCTCTCCAAGCCAACAATCAGGGACTACAAGCTCCAGTGGAGCTGCAGAAGCTACTGACGCTAGGAGGAGGAGGAGTGGAGCCATAGACCTATAGAACTAGAATTATATAGAGGTTTATGAGCAGATATCTACTTCTAAATTTCTATGTGGTCTGTCTTCTGTGTTTTTGGTGTGTTTGGTGAGTCACAGCGCCCCTAAAGGCCTGGCATGTGTACTACATGCCCTGAAGCCTTGTGTTGAGCCGTGTTCATAGTGAGGTGTGGACACAATTGTTTTGGAGAAGGCTGGGGAGAAAAAAGATGTTTTTTCGTCATGTGGATGAAACCTTACACTTGCAGGCCCAGCAGACGACCTTTGTCAGAGCAGAGAAGAAGCTCCTGAAGACTTTGAGTCTCTTTGGTTGACGCTGGCAATCAAGACGCAACAAGAGGCGACACATTCTAAACACTTTGCTGGAGAACAACTTTTTGAAAAGTTCCATAGAAATTGTGAGAATGCAACTTTCTGAAAACGTTCTTGTTCTTGTTTATTTCACAGCAGCCACACGTCTGTAAAGCAGCGTTTTAACTTTTCAACTGCAGTTTATTTCTCACCTCCAGTGCTTTCAGAAATACATTTCACTGAACTGATTCAGTAATAAAAGAGAGTTTTTGTATGAGCGGCCATGTTGGTCTGGTTTTAACTGCAGGAGTTGCTGCTTTTCGTGATGCGTTCAGGTGCATCACGTAAGCCTGCACTCTGACATTTCAACAAGCTGCGTTGCTCCTGCAGTAGCGATGTTACAAGTTAATGTGATTAAAATATGACTGCTAGTTATTAGCGAGCTGGAACACGCATGCTCAGCACACGTCAGTGCTGAAGTTTGTGCAGTGCAGCTCCTCAACAGTTGGTCCAGGACGGTCGGCACAGCCCAAACTCATTTCTTCAGCCACAAGGAGCTGGTCCAAGGAAATGATGTCATTTTGTTCAGCAGGATCCTGGAGTGCTGAACTTTCTTCTTCTTCTTATGGAGGACCAATTGGCCTTTATTGTGTGAATGCTGAAGGCAATGCTTTGATCTGCAACAGACGCTGATCTCCTTTGATCCTATCAGAGTGAATCCTGATCTCTGTGTGTGTGTGTGTGCGTGTGTGTATGTGTGTGTGTGCGTGCGTGCGTGTGTGTGTGTGTGTGTGTGTGTGTGTGTGTGTGTGTGTGAGCCAATCATTGTTGTCAGCTGTGTTGATGTGAGGAGACATTGAAACCATGCAGGACCACGGCCCTCAAGGCTACTCTAGATCCACACTGGTGACTTCTCAACTGTGAGGTTCACATCTCAAGTCCACCATTCTGTCCTCAAGGACACCACTGTCTCAATAGAGAACTCTGCCCAATGTGGGACTTGAACCCACAACCCTGAGCTTAAGAGTCTCATGCTCTACCAACTGATCCAGATAAAAAAAATAAGAAAGCAGCCTGTATTAATATCTTTTATTGTATATGGCTGTTCATAAAAATAAATATATTATAAACATTACAAATTAAGCTTATATAATGTATATAGTATATAGTCTTTGATATATAAAACATTGAATCTGTTCAATGTTTTGATCGTAGTGAACTCACTCCTCTCTAGTTCCAGGTTTTGGGATTCATATTACTGCTGCAAAACCATGAGAAAGAGAATTTTGCAGAATATGAGCCCTTTGATCTCAGAATGTTACCACCCTATTGGTCTCATGCATAGTTTCTGTAGTGTAGTGGTTATCATGTTTGCTTAACACGCAAAAGGTCCCCTGTTTGAAACTGGGCAGAAACACAAAGGAAGCTTTTTTTTAAACTCCAAAACTCAGTTCAACTCTGGAAAATATAGGTTTAGTCCCATTTGCACAACTTTCAAGGAGACATTCAGCACATTAATTGCTCCTTTCTAATCGTCATCCTTTACAAACACTGACTGCAGTCTGGAACTCAGATTTGAATGTCATCATTCATATCAGACTTCTGAAAGGAGATCATTTTTCCTTTCAATTGGCTCTCATGTCACAGGTCTTCTCCTGCCAAGATGTCCTCAAATCAATGTGTCTTCTCCTTGAGAGGTGAGGAACTAGCTCACTCTGAGAGCAGTGTCTCGTCTTTTGCCATGCGTCTTCCGTCCAGATGTTTTCTCCTCATGTTGATACGGAGATGTGTGGAGTCCACAGTGTTTCACATCAATCACCTTGATTAGCCTGGTTGTAGGACTGGACCAGTTTGAGCCTGGAGGTTTTAGTGGGGTGAAATTCACAGGGTGTGACAAGTGTCCAACATATCAGGACCATAAATGATGGGAGTGAATCATGACTTGTTGGTTTGAGCAAGACATTCCATTCAACGGCTTCAACTGGGATTTGAACCCGTGTCTCCTGAGAGACTGGGTCTTGCTACACCTTAGTTTTCCATATAAATACTTTTTTACCTGGAAACAGTCCATTTCCCATCTTGAAGTTATACTTTTCAGCTTGGAGGATGTTCAATCAGTTGTTTAATTTTGTAGAAAAAAAGCAGATCACAAACATAAAAGACACAAAACTAATCATAGTTTTAAATGACATCACTCGTCATTTAAAATGGAAACTTCCTGGCTTTAAGAATCACTAAAAGAAATCAAGATAAAAATGGTGGTAGTAAAAATGTGATAATAAAAGTGAGTCCGATATAAATAGAAGAGAGAATGAAGGTCAAAGGTTAAATATGATCAGCAGGAGGCCAGGCAGTGATCAGAACGGAGTTTTTAGAAAAACCACTGATTTTATGTTGAGATCAGGGGGCATGTTGTCGGCAGCTGCTGAAAGTAACTAAAAAGTTACTGGTAATCTTTTGATTGGCCCTACTCCTGTTCAGCAGCTTGGGCAGACAATATGATGTGATTGAGAGACTTGTGATGTCACAACAGCTTTTACTCTTGTAACAGGAAGAGACCAAGAGTCTCCTCCTGTTGCTGCTTTTTTAATGTTGGCATGGCTGCTGTACACGACCGGGGGGGGGGGGGGCACTCAAAGAGACCCCCCAACACACACACACACACACACACACACACACACACACACACACACACACACACACACACACACACACACACACACACACACACACACACACACACACACACACACACACACACACACACACACACACCCAGGGACGAGATCTTTGGCTGAGCCTAAATGTTCCACTTCAACCAAGCCTCTTATGAGGTCAGGAATTATAGAATCCACCGTTTCAAAAAGTAGAACCAACCTCTCAATAACAGTGGTACTATGTCCAACTATCCAGTGTGTTTTTGTACTTTTTGACAGTGTTGGTTTGATAGAAAAGCTTTCAACAACCAAACATCATTAGAGTGAAGAGAGTGAGATGAGATGAACTATGGAACCCCACACATCCTCAGTGACATGAGAAGTTGAGGTTTTTAGGTCAGAATGACCGAGAGGTCCAAGAGGCTGTGTTTAGGTCACAGGCTCTTCTGGAGGTGTGGGTTCAAATCCCACTTCTGACATGCAGGTGTTTCTATGAACCTTCAAAGTGGTCATATTAAACTTCCTGGTGGCTGATTATGATCCTCCAGTTGTAGAGTTACTTCACATAGCGAGCAGAACATAGTTCATTCTAGATTCTTTTACTTTGAAAGCTCATGGCAGAGATCCTGAATGCAACAGGAAGTAATAAGACACGCCTAAACCCATAATCTGAACACATTTGCCATACATAAGGCATGTATTCCACTTAGAAATGCAGTAAAGCACTGAACTCCATCTTGAAAGCAGTAAAACTGTCTTTCAGTGTATTTATGATGAATTGGTACATAATCAAACAACGTTATCATAGTATCAAGTCATATTGGCTCCAGTATGGATGATTTATTAAGGTTGATAGTTGCTGGACGTACTTTAAAGAGTCTTTGGAATACAGTTGTCACAGTTCTTAAAAGTGACTCATTTTACATGACGGTAAAATAGACGGTCAAATAGACGTCCTCAATTACAGCCTGTTTAAAATGTCTATTTTCAACTAGTTCTGGCTGTCAAATAGACGTCCACAATAGGGACTGGACAGATGGACGTGTCTTGAACATCTATGGACGTTGCTTGCTCAGTGGGTTTGATCTACATCAGACGCTGATCTCCTTTGTTTTCCTTTGATCTCAGTACTGGAGACACCATGGAGCCATGGAGATGCCGAGATGAAAGGAGATTTATTCAAAGGAGAAAGCAGCTTTATTCAGCCTCTTCAGCTTTCACACTTGCATTTTGTTCTGGAAATTGGTCATTTTAGTAATTGTAGGTGGCGCAAGAGAGCACATTTTGGCACTTTATGAGTTTTTTTTTTTTTTTTTACATTTTCTTCTAGTCTGAGCCAGTCCTGATGAGTGTGTCAAATTTGGTGAAGAAGTTTAGGGGTCAGATTTGGTTTCAGTGGCGTCAGGAGAAGAAACAAAGAAAGAAACACTACAGATGCAATAGGGTCCTCGCCTCCAGGCAGCTTCCCTTACGGGCTCAGTCCCTAAAAAAAGGTGCAGAGAACCTGGTGTCCAGTGATGAGGTCCTAGAAAGAGAACCACTAATGGACTCCAGAGTCTCACTGTGCAACTTTTATGTTCACATTGACAACAGCTGGAATGGCTGGAAGGGGCCGTTCCCAATCTGAACCTGGTTTTTAATAACAAAACTAAAAGGTTCTGCTCTCCCCGTCAGGGAATTGAACCCTGGACTCAACATGACAGGAGGAGACACTCTCCACTATACTAACCAGGAGATCTTAGAGGTTAAACTTTATGTCAGAACATCTCAGGAGGAGGTTCAGAGGTAGAACTCTCACCTGCCACGACAGAGGCCCCGGGTTTGATTCCCGGCCAAAGCAACACAACTCTTCCAAACCTAATTTGTGAAGAGTTGATGTAAGTGTAAGCAATAATCTGCATTTAACAACTTTAAGTCATCTAAAACCAAAGTGTGTTTTTTGTAGTCCTATTTGGGAAACTTGTAGTTCTTTCCTCACCACAGCAGACTTGTGCCGCCGTCGCATTATTATGACATCACTAAGTGAAAGTGCAGTCCGACTGCCACACTAATGTATTCACCTTTCCTTAACTCCTTTAGGAAGCCTCCTAACACCTTTCCTTAACTCCTTTAGGAAGCCTCCTAACACCTTTCCTTAACTCCTTTAGGAAGCCTCCTAACACCTTTCCTTAAGTCCTTTAGGAAGCCTCCTAACACCTTTCCTTAACTCCTTTAGGAAGCCTCCTAACACCTTTCCTTAACTCCTTTAGGAAGCCTCCTAACACCTTTCCTTATCTCCTTTAGGAAGCCTCCTAACACCTTTCCTTAACTCCTTTAGGAAGCCTCCTAACACCTTTCCTTAACTCCTTTAGGAAGCCTCCTAACACCTTTCCTTAACTCCTTTAGGAAGCCTCCTAACACCTTTCCTTAACTCCTTTAGGAAGCATCCTAACACCTTTCCTTATCTCCTTTAGGAAGCCTCCTAACACCTTTCCTTAACTCCTTTAGGAAGCCTCCTAACACCTTTCCTTAACTCCTTCAGGAAGCATCCTAACACCTTTCCTTAACTCCTTTAGGAAGCCTCCCATCACCTTTCCTTAACTCCTTTAGGAGCCTCCTAACACCTTTCCTTAACTCCTTTAAGAGCCTCCTAACACCTTTCCTTAACTCCTTTAAGAGCCTCCTAACACCTTTCCTTAACTCCTTTAAGAGCCTCCTAACACCTTTCCTTAACTCCTTTAAGAGCCTCCTAACACCTTTCCTTAACTCCTTTAAGAGCCTCCTAACACCTTTCCTTAACTCCTTTAGAGTAGAGTAGAGAGCTTTATTCCTCCCCAGGGGGAAAACACAAACACAACAGCTCAAGGTTAAAGGTGCAGAACTTATAAAATTAAGGAATTAAAATATGTGAACATATGTAAATATCTAAACAAGAGCAAAAAAGAGCACAAAAAATAGAATATGTAAAAATTAAAATAAAAAATTTAACAATCCAGTAAAAAGAAAATTCCTCTAAAAATAGAGTAAATTGCCAGGATTGCTCTCCACACAGTGTATAAAGGTAAAGAGCTGTGTACAGTGCAGGTGTAACGGGACATGTAGGACATTTACTCAGTGCAGGTGTAACGGGACATGTAGGACATTTACTCAGTGCAGGTGTAACGGGACATGTAGGACATTTACTCAGTGCAGGTGTAACGGGACATGTAGGACATTTACTCAGTGCAGGTGTAACGGGACATGTAGGACATTTACTCAGTGCAGGTGTAACGGGACATGTAGGACATTTACTCAGTGCAGGTGTAACGGGACATGTAGGACATTTACTCAGTGCAGGTGTAACGGGACATGTAGGACATTTACTCAGTGCAGGTGTAACGGGACATGTAGGACATTTACTCAGTGCAGGTGTAACGGGACATGTAGGACATTTACTCAGTGCAGGTGTAACGGGACATGTAGGACATTTACTCAGTGCAAGTGTAACGGGACATGTAGGACATTTACAGTGAGTTGTTAAATGTCCTAACATCTGTTGGGATGAAGGACTTCCGGTAGCGTTCTGTTTTACACTGAAGGAGCTGCTGAGCTCCTCCACTGTCAGGTGCAGTGGGTGGACTGTGTTGTCCATGATGGAGGACATTCTGGTTTACATCCTCCTCTGTCCCACCTCCTCCATGATGGAGGACATTCTGGTTTACATCCTCCTCTGTCCCACCTCCTCCATGATGGAGGACATTCTGGTTAACATCCTCCTCTGTCCCACCTCCTCCATGATGGAGGACATTCTGGTTTACATCCTCCTCTGTCCCACCTCCTCCATGATGGAGGACATTCTGGTTTACATCCTCCTCTGTCCCACCTCCTCCATGATGGAGGACATTCTGGTTTACATCCTCCTCTGTCCCACCTCCTCCATGATGGAGGACATTCTGGTTAACGTCCTCCTCTGTCCCACCTCCTCCATGATGGAGGACATTCTGGTTAACGTCCTCCTCTGTTCCACCTCCTCCATGATGGAGGACATTCTGGTTAACGTCCTCCTCTGTCCCACCTCCTCCACCGAGTCCAGCGAGCAGCCCAGGACAGAGCCGGCCCTCCTGACTAGCCTGTTCAGTCTCTTCCTGTCCCGGTCCTCAACAGACCACAGCGTAAGGGATGGCAGAACCACCACAGAGTCCTAGAACCACCACAGAGTCATAGAAAGTCCGGAGCCTTTAGGAGCCTCCTAACTCCTTTCCTTAACTCCTTTAGGAAGCCTCCTACTCCTTTCCTTAACTCCGTTGCTTGCTCAGTGTGTTTGATCTACATCAGATGCTGTTCTCCTTTGTTCTCCTTTGATCTCAGTACTGGAGACACCATTTAGCCATGGAGACGCTGAGATGAAAGGAGATTTATTCAAAGCAGAATGCAGCTTTATTCAGCCTCTTCAGCTTTCACACTTGCATTCTGTTCTGGAAATACAAACCTCTAGTTTCAATAGACTTCCTGTTTGATTGCGATTATTAAAGTTTGAGAGATATTTGTGTGATATTTAAGTTTTGATGAGATGAAGAAGGGAGTTTTGTTTGATGACATTCTTAGAGATCAGACAATGGCTGTGGTGGACATTGGTCATTTTAGTGATTGTAGATGGCGCTAGAGAGCACATTTGGCCACTTTTAGGGTTCTGTTTTGTTGTTATTTTACATCTGAGCACGTCCTTGTTGGGGGCCACTCAACCTCATGAAAGGGGGAGGGGGGACCACGTTTTGAGAACAAAGAGATCACATGGTCAGAACGGAAAAGTTCGCCATTGATCCCCGGATCACCCCCCGGATCACCCCCCGGATCACCCCCCCTCCAAGGTGCAATACTAGAGGCCAACGGCAGGGGGAGCCTGAGAGCTCCCTCACCAGCTGGAATGTCCAGGGCGGGCCCTCCGTCAGGATTGGTCCACATGACCCAGAGCCGGCTGGAAACCCGAAACCACAACAAAAGGTATAAAATACCCCCGCGGGGGTGATTTCTTCCTCTCCAATGTTGAAACTTGCGTAAAGACGGACGCATCCGTTTCGCACGGAGACGAAGTGCCACGTGTGCCCGCTGACCGGGCCCGGAGTTCCACACCCGGCCGGACGAGCCGACAACCACCGTGGAACTACTTCTACTTTTCCCTTTTTCCTTTTTTCCTTCTTCACCGGAGTCCGAGTGTGCAGCTGCCAGCGCACCCTCCTCCCGCATGCAGACCTGAAGCCGCTTCTTCTTCTCCCCCTCCTCAAAAGAAGCGCTTGATCATCCTCGGATCATCCTGTGGACTTTTCCTGTTCACAGACCATTTTAGCTTGTTTACCTGGGACGCCAGAGAGAAAAACAAGCTCCAGCCGGGAAATCAACGCACTTTCCCCCGCCGCAGCACGTTCACCCTCGTCAAACTGAGTAAGGCTTAGAGTCTGGGCAGGCAATGAGAATAACGTGACTGTAATATTGCTGTGTGTTTATTATTGTGTTGAAGTCAGGGACGCCGATCCCTGTTTCCAACCCATCTGTGTCTGCGCGTTGGATTTACATCAGCGCGAACCTCCTCTCTCTCTCTCTCTCTCTCTCTCTCTCTCTCTCTCTCTCTCTGTCTAGACCCTGCACATTCCCATATCTGGACTATATCTGGACTGGTGGAAAGCTGCACAGTTCCGCACACGGACTGTGTAGTTGGACAAATCTGTCCTCCTTTCTCCCCCTCCTTCTCCTTTCTCTCCGCTCCCCCTCACTAACAATCGCAGCAGCCACAGCTGCTCTCCATGCGCTCTGTGACCGTGTGTAGTTCACTGTCCCTGGGATTTCTCATCCACGAGCCCCCAGGCGCGCTCCGAGCAGGCTCACGAGCCGTGCACGAGCACAGTGACGTCACGCCGTCCAGAAAGAGTGCGCCGAGCGCCTCTGGTGGCCGCGTTGGTGATTGCAATCTCTTGAAAGACCGCCACTCGGTGGACAAGTCGAGTCATTGCATTCTCCCTCCGTGCGCCGCCGCGCCCCTAGTGGTCGTTCCGGTTACTACCTCGAACTAGACGCCTGCCGCCATCTAGTGTCCGTTCGAGGTCATTACACCCACACACACTGACCCTCCAACGCCTGCCGCCACCTGGTGGACGTTCGTGGTCATTACATCCCCACTCAGGCTTCCACACACTCACTCACACACACACTCTCACACACACACACACACACACACACACCCTCTTTCTTTGTACATAGTGTTTGCTGTTTAATAGATTAGATCTCCGTGTTTGATGTTTATTACTTAATTGTGTTGTTTTAATAAATGATTTATGAATTATTTTTGAATAAATACTTTTTGTTAATAAATGCATTTTAACTGAATTGATCGATTCTTGGTTATCATTGTGTATTTATTGTTGACAATTCACTGGTTTGTAACAGTCTGTGCTCAATCTCACACCTTCCTTGTTATTTAATATTGTTATATTTACACAGAAATATTAACTTTACTTAAATAACCCTTTTTGACAAACGAGACTGAAATATGGTATTAGCTATTTCCAGCTTAGCTGGTGGTGCCCCGATTCAATTATTATTTGATAAATAATCAATTTATTCAAATTAATAATTTTTCATTAATAAATTATTTTTGATAATTTATTAACTTTTGAGTAATTACTCAATTACTCTAGGAGTTGCTGATGAGTAACTAACCGTTTACTTCATTAGTAATTCCAATTTTTCCTAAATTACTTTCCATTACTTACAGTAATTATTTATGCTAATTACCAACCATAAATCCCAACATCCTGATGAGTGTGACAAATTTGGTGAGCAAGTTCAGGGGTCAAATTTGGGTTCAGGGACGTACCCTGTTTCTCTTGATCATTGAATGTCCACTTAGAGGAAACACAACTGCTGGACAAATGAGCCACACCCTTCCAAGAAAAGCAGCTCCAGCAACCAGACACACAATCAAAGCTTTGATAGTGAAAGGTGAAGACAAGCTCCTCAGGAGTTTTCCTCCTGATCTTTCATCAACTGATTCAGTTGAAAATAAAAAAGACAGGGGATGTAGCTCAGTGGTAGAGTCATGCTTAGCATGTATGAGGTCCTGGGATCAATCCCCAGCTTCTCCAAGCTTTATGTCCAGAGCAAAAAGTAGATTAATAGTGATTTAGTGTCTCTTGTTGTGATATGAAACATTTCATATCACAATAATCAAACAATCATCAAGACAAGTCCTATAAAGGAGTGGTTCTGCAGGTGGTAACCACAAACCAGTATGCTGTTCTCCTGGTTCCTGGCTGAGGTTCTGCTCACTTTAGAATGTTGTTAGTGTTTCAGTCCTGGAGGAGCAGGAGGCGTGTCGACAACCAACACAAGATGCTCAGGTTGTGCAGCTCATCCAAGATGGAACATCAATGAGCTGTGGCAAGAAGGTTTGCTGTGTCTCCCTGAACAGTGTCCAGAGCATGGAGGACATACCAGGAGACAGGCCAGGACACCAGGAGACATGGAGGACATACCAGGAGACAGGCCAGGACACCAGGAGACATGGAGGACATACCAGGAGACAGGCCAGGACACCAGGAGACATGGAGGACATACCAGGAGACAGGCCAGGACACCAGGAGACATGGAGGACATACCAGGAGACAGGCCAGGACACCAGGAGACATGGAGGACATACCAGGAGACAGGCCAGGACACCAGGAGACATGGAGGACATACCAGGAGACAGGCCAGGACACCAGGAGACATGGAGGACATACCAGGAGACAGGCCAGGACACCAGGAGACGTGGAGGACATACCAGGAGACAGGCCAGGACACCAGGAGACATGGAGGACATACCAGGAGACAGGCCAGGACACCAGGAGACATGGAGGACATACCAGGAGACAGGCCAGGACACCAGGAGACATGGAGGGGGGGTAGGAGGACAACAAGCCAGCAGCAGGACTGCTACCTCCTCCTTGGTGCAAGAAGGACCAGGAGGAGCTGCAAGAGCTGCAGAATGACCTCCAGCAGGACACTAATGTGATGTTTCTGCTCAAAGTGTCAGAAACACACTTCACCAGGGTGCTATGAGGAACCTCGTCCACCAGGGGGAGCTGTTCTTACAGCCCAACACCCTGCAGGGCCATTGGCATTTGCCAGAGAACAGCAATATTGGCAGATTGGCCATTGGAGCCCTGAGTTCTTCACTGATGAGAAGGTTCTCACTGAGCACATGTGACAGACGAGACAGAGTCTGGAGACGCTGTGGAGAACGTTCTGCTGCAGGAACATCCTCCATCATTGTGGAGAACGTTCTGCTGTAGGAACATCCTCCATCATTGTGGAGAACGTTCTGCTGTAGGAACATCCTCCATCATTGTGGAGAACGTTCTGCTGTAGGAACATCCTCCATCATTGTGGAGAGCGTTCTGCTGCAGGAACATCCTCCATCATGAGCCGTGGAGAACGTTCTGCTGGAGGAACATCCTCCATCATTGTGGAGAACGTTCTGCTGCAGGAACATCCTCCATCATCGTGGAGAACGTTCTGCTGCAGGAACATCCTCCATCATCGTGGAGAACGTTCTGCTGCAGGAACATCCTCCATCATGAGCCGTGGAGAACGTTCTGCTGTAGGAACATCCTCCATCATGACACTTGTGGTCACACACACACACACACACACACACGCACGCACGCACGCACGCACGCACGCACGCACGCACGCACGCACGCACGCACGCACGCACGCACGCACACACACACACCCACGCACGCACGCACGCACGCACGCACACACACACACACACACACACACACACACACACACACCCTCTTTCTTTGTACACAGTGTTGCTGTTTAGTAGATTAGATCTCCTGTTAGATGACGTTGTTACTTGATTGTGTTGATTTATGATATGATTGCTGAATTATTTATGAATTAATACATTTGTGTAAATAAACACCTGTTAGCTGAATTGATGGATTCCTGGTAATTATTGTGTATTTATTGTTGATAATTCACTGGTTTGTAACAGTCTGAGCTAGAATCTCACACCTTCCTTGTTATTTAAGATTGTTATATTTTTCACAGGAATATTAACTAACTTAAATAACCTTTTTACAAACAACACTGATATTTTGGTATTAGCTATTTCCAGTTTAGCTGGTGGTGCCCCAGTGGGGTGGGACTTACTCCCTTCTAACCAATCACATGTCTGTATTCCTTAAAGTTGCTCAAAATAGTTCAATTCAACACATATTCTCATTTTAATGATCAAATCAAGGAAAATATAGAAATACAAGAAAGTAACATCATCATATTGATACTGATGACGGTAATGTTTTGTTTACAGGAAATGTGCAGGATGTTTGTCTGGAATGTTTAATTTAATAACAATGAAGAGACACTAACTCAATATTAATCCACTTGTTGATGTTAGACATAAAACTTCGAGAAGCTGGGGATTGAACCCAGGACCTCATACATGCAAAGCATGCGCTCTACCACTGAGCTACATCCCCTGTCTGCTGACTTCAACTGTCAGCTGGATCAGTTGGTAGAGCCTAAGACCCTTAAACTCAGGGTTGTGGGTTCAAGTCCCATGTTGGGCAGAGCTCTCTATTGAGACAGTTGTGTCCTTGAGGACAGAATGGTGGACTTGAGATCTGAACCTGACAGTTGAGAAGTCACCAGTGTGGATTTAGAGTTCTCAAAGTGGTGATGGTGGTATAGTGGTGTTGGGGGCCACTCAACCTCATGGAAGGGGGAGGGGAGACCACGTTTTGAGAACAAAGGACCACATGCCTACAACTGAAAAAGTCCCGTTGGTCATGTGATCCCCCCGGGATCCCCCCCCCCCCCCCCCCCCCCCCTTCAAGGTGCAATACTGGAGGCCAACGGCAGGGGGCGCACGAGAGCTCCCCCTCACCAGCTGGAATGTCCAGGGCGGGCCCTCCGTCAGGATTGGTCCACATGACCCAGAGCCGACCGGTAACACGAAACCACAACAAGAGGTATAAAACACCCCCGCCGGGGTGATTTCTGCCTCTCCAATGTTGAAACTTGCGTAAAGACGGACGCATCCGTTTCGCACGGAGACGAAGTGCCACGTGTGCCCGCTGACCGGGCCCGGAGTTCCACACCCGGCCGGACGAGCCGACAACCACCGTGGAACTACTTCTACTTTTCCCTTTTTCCTTTTTTTCCTTATTCACCGGAGTCCGAGTGTGCAGCTGCCAGCGCACCGTCCTCCCGCCTGCAGACCTGAAGCCGCTTCTTCTCCCCCCTCCTCAAAAGAAGCGCTTGATCCTCCTCGGATCATCCTGTGGACTTTTCCCTGTCCACAGACCATTTTAGCTTGTTTACCTGGGACGCCAGAGAGAAAAACAAGCTCCAGCCGGGAAATCAACGCACTTTCCCGGCCGCCGGCAGCACGTTCACCCTCGTCAAACTGAGTAAGGCTTAGAGTCTGGGCAGGCAATGAGAATAACGTGACTGTAATATTGCTGTGTGTTTATTATTGTGTTGAAGTCAGGGACGCCGATCCCTGTTTCCAACCAATCTGTGTCTGCGCGTTGGATTTACATCCACGCGAACCTCCTCTCTCTCTCTCTCTCTCTCTCGCTCGCTCTCTCAACCTGTACAGATCATTTCCAGACTGTGGAGTCCAAGACAGTGTGCAGAGCTGAACATATTCTGTCCACTGCCCTTCTCCCTCCCTCCTTTTCATTTTTCCACTCCTCCTCATAAACGATCGCGTAAAAGCAGCCGCGCGCTGCTGCACCCGCTTCTGTGACCGTGTGTAGTTCACTGTCCCTGGGATTTCTCAGCTACGAGCCCCCAGGCGCGCTCCAAGCAGGCTCACGAGCCGTGCACGAGCACAGTGACGTCACGCCGTCCAGAAAGAGTGCGCCAAGCGCCTCTGGTGGCCGAGTTGGTGATTGCAATCTCTTGAAAGACCGCCACTCGGTGGACAAATCGAGTCATTGCATTCTCCCTCCGTGCGCCGCCGCGCCCCTAGTGGTCGTTCCGGTTACTGCCTCGAACTAGACGCCTGCCGCCATCTAGTGTCCGTTCGAGGTCATTACACCCACACACACTGACCCTCCAACGCCTGCCGCCACCTGGTGGACGTTCGTGGTCATTACACCCCACTCAGGCTTCCACACACTCACTCATACACACTCACACACACACACACACCCTCTTTCTTTGTACATAGTGTTTGCTGTTTAATAGATTAGATCTTCGTGTTTGATTGTTTATTACTTAATTGTGTTGTTTTAATAAATGATTTATGAATTATTTTTGAATAAATACTTTTTGTTAATAAACGCATTTTAACTGAATTGATCGATTCTTGGTTATCATTGTGTATTTATTGTTGACAATTCACTGGTTTGTAACAGTCTGTGCTCGAATCTCACACCTTCCTTGTTATTTAATATTGTTATATTTACACAGAAATATTAACTTTACTTAAATAACCCTTTTTGACAAACGAGACTGAAATTTGGTATTAGCTATTTCCAGCTTAGCTGGTGGTGCCCCGATTTAATTATTATTTAATAAATAACCAATTTATGCAAATTAATAATTTTTATTAATAAATTATTTTTGATAATTTATTAACTTTTGAGTAATTACTCAATTACTCTAGGAGTTGCTGATGAGTAACTAACCGTTTACTTCATTAGTAATTCCAATTTTTCCTAAATTACTTTCAGTAATCTATTACTTTCAGTAATCCATTACTTACAGTAATTATTTATGCTAATTACCAACCATAAATCCCAACAGTGGAGAGCATAGCTGCCTTCCAAGCAGTTGACCCGGGTTCAATTCCCGGCCATCACAGAGGTTAGACTTTCCTCTACATTTTTCGATATTGGATATTTTTCAGTGCTTTCAAACCTTTATTCAAAGGCTCAATGTACGTCCAAAAAGTCCCTTCTAACATTTTCTTTTCCTTTTCTAGGGCCAGGAGTGTCCACTGCTGGAAACTCTGCTGGAGGTCAACAGGATCATGTGAACACATGTGACTACAAGCAGCAACTCAATCCAGAGACTAGAGAATCTGCATTTCCCGCAGCAAATGCATGATAGTGTGAATGCTGCAGGCAAACTGTAATGCTTTGTTCTGCCTGCCTGCCGGCAGGTAGACTGTAATGCTTTGTCCTGCCGGCCCGTCTCGGGTCTGGAGTGAGAGTTTAAGAAAGAGTTTAAAGACGGGCAGTTTAAAAAGGGTGAAGAGGAGATGAAGAGGGTGAAGAAGAGAGATGAAGCACATAGATGAAGAAGAGGGTGAAGAAGAGAGATGAAGACTGATGAAGCATGAAGAGATGAAGTTAAAACAGTTTAAAACATTTTTAAAAAGGTAAAAGTTTGGAAAACGTTTTTAAAGGTCAAGGTTTAAAACAAAGTTTAAAGCAGAAAGTTCAAAAAATTTGGAAAAAAGTTGAAACAGTTGAAACAGTTTAAAACGTTGTTCAAAAGTTAAAAGTTTGTAAAATGTGGAGTGAGAGTTTAAGAAAGAGTTTTAAGACTGGCTGTTTAAAAACGGTGATGAGATGAAGAAGAGGGTGAAGAAGAGAGATGAAGAGAAGGGTGAAGAAGAGAGATGAATAAGAGGATGAAGAGGAGAGATGAAGACTGATGAAGCATGAAAAGATAAAGTTGAAACAGTTGAAAAAGCTTTAGAAATGTTCCAAGTTTGAAAAGCGTTGAAAGTTTCCAACAGTTTAAAAAGCTGACAGTTAAATAACAGGTGAAAAGTGGGCGTGGCTTTGCCTGCTGGCAGCCTGATTAGTGCAGGTGAGTCTGTTGCCGTGGAGACGGAGCTCCTCTGCTGTCACTCTGTGACAGGCTGGATGAGAACAGGGCTACAAAGCTGATATGCAGCTCCCCAACAACTGCTTGTAGTTGGAAAACCGTGACACTTGGTTGAAAAATGTCTTCACCGTCGGCGTCAGAAGAAGTTGAAGGACGTGTAGTGAGCTTCTCATGTCCTCACGACGTTCCGTCTCCCCGTGAGGACTTGAAACAAATGTCCCAACTTTTGGGATTTGGGGAGAAAATGACTCGTCAAAATACATTGGTGCGGGTGGGAGAAAATCCTGCGCTCCTTGTCAATTAAGTCCCCTGGAGGGAGAACCGTGTCTCTCTGACACAAAAGTGTCCCCTCATGAGAAGCACAAGACCTGTAGCTACAGTTTGATGTATAATATGTTGAGAAAGACGAAGAAATGTGGCCGTGGCGACGAGTTATACACGTTTTTTTTGTAATCCAACAGCTTCCCTCACTCTAACCAAAGCCTCTGCACTCTAGCCTCCAATACACACCCATGTTAAACTCCAAAAAGAACAATGGATCCTATGGTGATCCAGTAGTAAGTACATGATTCTGATGTTTAGTTTCCATATGTTCATGCAAAACCACCGGAGATGTGCTGAAATAGCTCAGTTGGGAGAGCGTTAGACTGAAGATCTAAAGGTCCCTGGTTCAATCCCGGGTTTCAGCAAAGACTACTGTAGTTTTCCTCATCTCTCTTCATGAGCCTGACCTCACGAGGGTACGCCCACCTTCCGCTCATGTTATCTAATTGTGGTTATTTAAACACACACATAGACACTTTTAGCATCTGAACCGCTAAGTTGTTCCGCTAAACCACTTCCTCATGACCACCAGAGTTCTAACTGGATGTTCCAGTTTCCTTTCCTTCAAAGTGATGGATGAACCTCCTCTTACCTTCACATGGAGGAACCAGGGGAGGAGGAACCAGGGGAGGAGGAACCAGGGGAGGAGGAACCCGGGGAGGAGGAACCAGGGGAGGAGGAACCCGGGGAGGAGGAACCCGGGGAGGAGGAACCCGGGGAGGAGGAACCAGGGGAGGAGGAACCAGGGGAGGAGGAACCCGGGGAGGAGGAACCAGGGGAGGAGGAACCCGGGGAGGAGGAACCCGGGGAGGAGGAACCAGGGGAGGAGGAACCCGGGGAGGAGGAACCCGGGGAGGAGGAACCAGGGGAGGAGGAACCAGGGGAGGAGGAACACAGAGGATTAAAGTGCAGAAACACAGTTTACACAGTCAAACTTCTCCCAACGCTCCACACCCGCTCACACACTCACACCCACACACTCCTAGCATGCACCGAGAGAGAGAGAGAGAGAGAGAGAGAGAGAGAGAGAGAGAGAGAGAGAGAGAGAGAGAGAGAGAGAGAGAGCGAGAGAGAGAGAGAGAGGGGGGGGGGGGCGTAGGGCTGCGTGTCCAGGACAATTTGCTTATAAATTGTAATTAAAATTGAGATGTATCCACGGCATGAAGTCTGTTCATTGTATAAGCTGCAGGGATCATAGCCCGTGAAAAAAGTAGCAGCTTATAGTCCAGAAAGTACGGTAGATAATTGTACCACCCCAACTCATTACTACATGCTTGATTCCTTGGGTTTTCAGTTAGCATCTCCTTGCTAACTCTGGTTGTGCTGCATTGTGCAGAAGAAGAAGAAGCTGGAGGAGTTGTGGTTCAGGAACAGTCCTGGCAGTGTCCTGGTTCTCCCATGCAGGTCCAAGGAGCTGGTCTCTTGAGATCTGTGATGAAACTTTGTCCTGTGGGATCCAGGAGGAGCTGGCCGGTGCCGCTGGAATCCTTCTGTGTTTTCTGTCATTGGTTGGTTAGTTTAGATGAGAAAGAATTTTCTTTACACCCAAACAAGTCTCAAATAAGTTTAAAAACAAGTCATCAGTAAAATAACTAGGTAAATTTTTAAATGAGTAACTAGTAATCAGTAATCAGATTAGTTTTTCAAGGTAACTGTGGTAACACTGCTCAGATCTCATGTTAGGTTTTTAAAACACCTCAGGTGCTTAAAACAAGAAAATTCCAGGTGAAATAGTGTGTCTGCCTCTCCTTTGTTCTTTGTGTCTCCATGGCAACATAAGTTGATCTCCTAAAATCTCCTTTAATCTCCTTTCATCTCTTCCATGAGGAGTCTCTCCCATCACTTCGTATGGAACATTGTTTTGCTGTTTTTTTCAATTGTGTTTGGAAGCAGTTATGTGAATCATTAACAAAAGTCATAACAACGTCTTCCTGATGTTCTTCTTGTGTCTGTGCTCCAGCAGTGCAGGACGAGTTATTCAGTAAAAAACTGAGACGCTGTCACATGGTGGAGGGGCGGAGCCACGCCGTACTGCACCTTACACACCATTTCCTGTTTCATTTAGACACCTGCACACAAAGCTGTTTAATACAGAAACGACGGCGGTGCAAGTCAGTAACGTCTGCCGTGGTGGGGAAGAACTACAAGTTTCTGAAAATGGGCTATAAAAAGCACTTTGGGTTTTAAAAGATGTAAAGTTGTTCAATGCAGATTATTACTTTGGTAACTTACTAACTGCTTCCTTTTTCCGACATCATGATTTTCCCTGAACGGTCAGATGAGCGGGTCCCTTTAAATGTTGTCGCTGCAAGGAATTGTGGGGCAGCATGAGCTCACCTCCTTTACGACAGGAAGCATCAGTGCTATCCTATGCTAAAGGAGGTTCTAAAGGAAGCATCAGTGCTATCCTATGCTAAAGGAGGTTCTAAAGGAACCAACGAGTCTCCTTTCCTTTGCTTATTGAGAATTCAGTCAGTCCTTATCATGGCCGAGACACAAAACACTTCCAGGGTTCAGTGAAAGTTGATAGATGAGGAGTGAGGAGGGACATTTCAGATGTACCCAAAGTCTTGTTTGAAATTTTACATAAAGGCACTGACCGCGGTTGAACAGAGCGCTGACCGCCTGATGGCGCGCAGCGCACCCACACCATGGCGCGAGCCGCACCCACGGCTGACGCTATTCTGCAAATAGAAAGCTCCAACGCAATGCAGCTTTCAAATGCCACCACTCCCAGTTTCAGAAGTTTACGTTGTTATATTTACTGAAATCAGGAAGTAACAAGATGCCACAGTCCATGAAGCTCCTAATATGTTGGAAACTGAGTTGAGGAATTTCCAAAACCTTCCTGTGTTTTCGTCCGGTTTCAAACAGTGGACCTTTTGTGTGTGAAGCAAACGTGATAACCACTACACTACAGAAACTCTTGTTTAGAAAACATTTAAAATCACATACAGATTGTTTTGACCAAAGTGGGCCGGTTAGCTCAGTTGGTCAGAGTGGTGCTAATAACACCAAGGTCATGGGTTCAATCCCCATACTGGCCACATGAAGCTTCATGAAATACTGTCTTTACTTTCTGATGGGGCTGTCTCTTTAACAAACATTTAAAACCAGTAGTTTCAGTCAGGGCCAGCAGTAACAAAATACCCCCCTCCCCCACACACATTATGTCCTACAGTAAATACACAATCAGAATCCAATGTAAGGCCACGACTATGCATCAGTACTTAATCCACACCAACATGACAGCTGATCAACAACCACAACACATCAAGACTCCACTGAGCAGCTTCACCATCACATCATTCTCCAGTGTTTCCAACAGGTTTACACACCACTGTCATGCACACTTTGTCTGTGTGCACCATTGTATGGGAAACACCACTTTACAATCAAAAACACCACCAAATGCCAACAGCAGCTCCAATCTAATCCAGAGAAAGTAAAAAACTAACTAGCATCACCATCACTTGTAGATTAAATCATCCTGCTGTAAAATGCTGCACAAAGCCTTTGTTGGTCTGAGTTCCTCATCATTTCTGTGTCGGTCTTCTTCTACTCACAATTTACATTTTTTCTGCAAACAGGCACCTTGAAAAAGTTCCCCAAAGCAGGTCTTCAATCGTATCATGTTCTTGATGTTAAATCAGCCTCCATCACTCCAGAATAGCAGATAATAACAGAATCATCACCTCCTGCCCATGAGCCAATCAGACAAGCTCATTTCAATGACCACACCCAGACCAGCACTAGAAACTCTGCTGGTCCTAAAGCGTTCTGTCAATAACACATCAGAATCTGATTGGCTGATGATACTGTCACTCAACATTTTAACCCAACAGCAGCGTCCATCTTCCATCAGAGGTTAGCAATGAAGCTACTGCTAGCCCCAGCAGAGGACAGGAGCTGTGATGTGTTCAGAGGACATAGGAGATTTGAGCTCCACACAATAGAACCAGTCGTCTTCTGGATAAAGTTGCTAAAGTCACTAATTGATTCCAGACACAGATTTCAGAATCACTTTTATATTATTATTAAAAAAAAGAAAATAATTTTTGACAGGGCTAGCAGTGCTAGACCTGCTGTCCCTGACTGCACACCACTGTTTAAAACACACTCCACTGCTTCAGTCCTTCAGAGTCAACCTTCAAACCAACAGTGCCATCTGGTGGTGAGCTATTAAGCCAAGTGGCTAGCCTCTATGATCTGATTGGATTGTTACACCCATCAAGGTGAAAGGAGCCATACTTGTCAGGAAAGCATTCCAAGAGGCTGGAGGTGGAAGTATGACCCGAGACACTCGGGACAAGCCCCTTTCTGGAGACCTCTGGAGGGATGCCCTCAACTTGTTTGAAGAATATGTTCATCTTGGCCAGATCACGTTCCATAGAAGCCTCACATCAGCTGGCTGGGTTGGAAAACCTTGGGGAATAACATTCTCAGATGGAAGTGACAAGAGCTTTGGAGCTGTGGTATACCTCAGCTGGGAAACCAAGCAAGGCGTCCAGGTCAGATTGGTAGAATCGAAGGGAAAGCTCACACTACTGGACCAGAAAGGGGGGGTTGTAAAAACCGAAGCTAACTAACCAGGCATAGCAGAGCTCTGTGCAGCAGTCTTTGCAACCCAACTCATAAAATGTGTTGAAAAGTAGAACTGAATGGAAGTAGAACGATGGTTCCACCTGCTGGACAGCCAAACTGTTGGGAACGATACAGCGAGACAGTTATGGATACCAGACCTTCTTTGGTTAGTACTTGGATGGGAGACTGCCTGGGAATACCAGGTGCTGTAAGCTTTTCCTTCCGTCATCAGGGGGCGCTCTTCCTGCTCCTTTTCAACTCAGAATCGTCTTTATTGTCATTGTAACAGGTACAACAAAATAGCATAGAAAGTTTGGGGGAAAGAAGGACAACATGAGGTGAGGAGAGGAGGGAAACAAAAGGCAGATTACAGACTGCTCTATATGAGATGGTTTACCACTGTACCACTAACCATACAGCCTGTTCTACATGAGCCTAGATGTTTGGAGAAAGAGTCCTTGATTTAATCACTGATAAGTTTTTGATCAACCTCATGGGAGCTTGTTATGGTTCCAAACAGTGGATTTTATTCACTTGAAACATGAAAGAATGTTATGTTTATATTGACTTTCGGTTAAAGCTACATTGATTCTTGTTGTATATTTACATATTCAGAGAGCAGCAGAGTCCATCAATGTTTCATTACCTCCTGTGGATTCAATTCAGATGAGAGAGGCTCCTCATGGAGACCAAAGGAGATCAAAGGAGAGTGTCTGATGACACATGGTGATTGACTGGAAGAATGATTGGATGTTTTTCTTTGTCACTTAGATTATCTAGCTTCAGTCTGCCTCTGATCCTCAGCAGACCGTCTGAATCTACAGTCGGATTTAGTTTGGTCAGTGAGCTCCTTTTGCAAATGTCAGCTCCCTTGGAGAGAACATCTAATTCTTCATGGAAGGAGTCTCGTTGTACAGCAAGAAGGTTTACTATAGTTGCCTTACACAACTCATCAGTGGTGTGAGACTTTGAACACCAGTGCCAACCACTACACCCACTGGTACTTTGGCCTGCCGGTTTGAAAGACAGAACAATATTGAATATTTTGATGTTTTTTTTACATCCATGCACCCAAGCTAACATGCTAATATGTATGGGAGCTAACATATGCTATGTGAGTCAATGTGTGCTGTGTGAAGACTGTTCAATAAAGTATTAGTAATGGAAAAAGACCCAAAAAATAATAGTAAGAGTGAAAAAGTATTAATAAACTACCAACTAGAGCTACACTTGGAAGAGCCAATATCTTCATCAATGCCACATTTCTTTAATGAGCCGAGTTAGTGTTGCTAGCATGATAACCATTTGGTCATCTCAATGCTAACTGGGTAGGCCATGTAGCTACAACACTGAGCAGGGAGCATCTCTATGGCAGCAGATGCTGATCTCCTTTGATCTTCTTTGATCTCCATGAGGAGCCTCTCATCTAAATTGAATCCACAGGAGGTAATGAGACATTGATGGACTCTGCTGCTCAAGGGTTTTGGTCCAGAAGTATCAAATCATTTCTATGAGTTCAGGTGTCTTCAAGGAAGCCTGACTGGTGGACAGAATTACAACATTGCTGGATTCAAATGTTTGTCACTGACATTGTTTGAAAGCTGTAAGTCATCACAAGAGCTTTTGAAATGTTGTGCTGAGTGGTTCAGGCCATGTTCTTGAAATCCATTGGGTTCAAATCCTGCCGACAACACTTCCCAACAAGGAGTGAGTCACATTGTCACGTTGTCGACACCTCACCCTGTGAGGACGTTCCATCTGACCAAGTTCTTCCAAAGCTTCTTCAACTTGTGGATAAAGCAAGAGAATCAAGTTTTGTTGTGAAGGAGAAGTTTCACTAAACCTCAGCAGGGATTTTCTCTTCCCAGTAAGAAAACAAGGCCTGTAAGAAAGTGTAAGTCCAGTGAAATAGAAAGTATAGAGCCTTACCTTACTGTCAGCCTGGTTGACTTGTTGTCTCCTCTTCCTCAGCTGCACCTCGACACCCTGTCCATGAACATCACCAACAGAAGGCTGACAAGTTGAAGCTCACATTGTGTTGAACTTGTGTCTATTTTTCAGCAGCTGTTGCTTGATTGTCCTTCTCTCCTCCGAACAATGAATCCAAGTGCTATTGTTTCTTTTAAAATGAGGCTTTCTGCAATATCAGCTGTTCTTGTGATGATGTCATGGTTCTGAAAGAGTTCTGGTTCTGCTCCTGTTTCCATAGCAACTGTGGATGAAGCTTCAAATAGTTTCCACAATGTGAGCAAGTCACAGTCAACCGTGGTCCTGAAGGTCTTCAGTGGAGGATTTTACACTCGTCCTTCATCACTACAGAACAAGTAGCCTGACCAGCTCAGTCACTAGAGTATGAGACTCTAATACTTTCACACAACTTTCACACTTTGAAGCATCAGAATATGAAATATGATCATAGATCAAGAAACAGACTCTCAATGTTGTTTGTAGTCTGACAGTTATTATGTAAAACAAAGTAAATCTAACTTTAGACCCTGTGACAGTGACAGCCTGGAATGAAAACTGTACTGTGTTTTTTTCTACATAGTTTTCAGACTGTGATCAAATGTAAAGATGTGTTTGCAGAACATCTGACACCAGGTAAAGCAGCACTAAAAATGCCCTGCAGGAGGCGCTGTGGCTTAACTGGTCAAAGTGCCTCTTTCGTAAACAGGAGGTCCTGGGTTCAAATCCCAGCAGTTAGAGCATTAATTCAATTAGCCCTTAATTATATAACAATGTGCTCTCTAGCGCCACCTCCAGTCACTACAATGACCAATGTCCTCACAGCCATGGTGTGATCTCTCTAGGAATGTCGTAGAGATCAAACCAAAACTCCCATTGGAAACCCTGAGAAAAAAACTGCTCCATTTATTGTAGCAATGAATGATTGTAGAAAAAGCTCTTTATGTATTTATTTCTAAATGTGGCCTTAGTAACTGATGAAGGGTCAAATCAGGGTTTCATGATGAAGTCATCAACACTGGTGCTAAAAGGGGGTTAGCACTATACGTGGCTCATAGTGGCTCTGTTGTGCTACAAGGAGCCACGTTGCTACTTTCTGTATTAAACAGCTTTGTGTGCAGGTGTCTACATGTAACAGGAAATGGTGTGTAAGGTGCAGTACGGCGTGGCTCTGCCCCTCCACCATGTGACAGCGTCTCAGTTTTTTACTGAATAACTCGTCCTGCACTGCTGGAGCACAGACACAAGAAGAACATCAGGAAGACGTTGTTATGACTTTTGTTAATTATTCACATAACTGCTTCCAAACACAATTGAAAAAACCAACAAAACAATGTTTCATACAAAGTGATGGGAGAGGCTCCTCATGGAAGAGATGAAAGGAGATTAAAGTAGAACAGCATCTGTTGCCATGGAGACACTAAGAACAAAGGAGAGGCAGACACACTATTTCATCTGGAATTTTCTTGTTTTAAGCACCGAAGGTGTTTTAAAAACCAAACGTGAGAACTGAGCAGTGTTGCCACAGTTACCTTGAAAAACTAATCTGATTACTGATTACAGTTACTCCTTTAAAAGTAACCCAATTACTTTACTAATTACTTGTTTTTAAAAGTAACTAAATTAGATTTGAACTTCCTTTTTTAGTTACTTTCAGCAGCTAGAAATAACTAACCACGGCGATGCAGCAGCGATGCAGCGGAGATGCAGCGGCGACGCAGTAGCACTGACCACCATTGAATAGAACACTGACCGCTGCAGCATCGCGTTTGAACAGAAACCACAGACGCGATGCAAAGACAGACTCGGCACGCTGACGCTATGCTGCTAACAGAAAGCTCCAACGTGATGCAAAGTCCTGAGCCCCGGTCTCCCCCTGCCTCATCTGCTCTTTCATGACCAACATGAAAGTTCAGTAGCAAAGAAAAGAAAAGGAAAAAAAAACAAAAAACAACCAGTGCAAAGCTGAACACACTGACAGCAGAGGATTCATCCCGCTTACATATTAAAATATAGAGGGCGTGTAGTAAACCACTGACCAATCAGCTCCTCAAACTCAGACCCGTTCCATGGTCCTGGTACCCCGACGGAGAGGAAAATCACAAATTCCTGCAGTGGAAACGTGAACCGTAACAGACTATACCGTTCTAGCCCAGTACTTTTTGTGCAGTGGAAACGGGGCTTTTGACACCCCTGCTCCACAGTGGTGACCTCTCCACTGGAAGACTCATGAGAGAGAGCTTCAGATGTCAATCCTACCATTTTGTTCTTGAGGACACCACTGTCTCTGAAGGTGTGAGATGAGATGAACTAGAGAACCCAGAACGTCCTCGGCTACACGTGACCTGGGTGTTTTTAGGTCAGAATGGCCGAGAGGTCCAAGGCACTGCGTTCAGGTCGCAGTCTCTTCTGGAGGCGTGGGTTCAAATCCCTCTTCTGACAGCAGAGCATGTTTAAACATCCATGTGTGTTCATGAACCTTTAAAGGAGTTATATTATACTTTCTCCCATGATGCCATGTGGCAGAGCAGAGATTCCTCATTGTGCAAGGGTCAAAGGGAGGGTCTTCCTTAATTGTCATTAGTTGAACCCCCAACAACACTCTATACAACTTAATTTGTGATTCTGTGACACCAAATAATATCACCTCCTCCAGGACTATTTTGCTATTCCTTTTCTTTTTCTTTTTTTTATTATTTATTTATTTGACAGGGACAATGTAGTCATACATAGTTACAACATGAAAGATGCAGCTGATGCGACACATACAGAGTGTGTAGCTAATGCTAATTTTCAACTCCTGTCCCTGGTTGAGCTTTTCCCTGTAGTACATACAAATGATACAGAATGAATAAAATACACAACCCTAAAACACATATTTACAACAGTGGTCTCTACGCACACACGCACACACACTATACATTATTTACAGACTCAGAGGTGGGTACATCTTTGGTTTGTTTTAAGCCACAACTTTAGCTTTGATGTGAACTCCTTAAACTCTGGTCTACTTTTGAGGTCAGTGGGCAGTGGGTTCCACAGTTTGGCCGTCTTTATGGAGAAAGCAGACTGACCAAGTGGTCCTCCTGTGGGGGGTCGCACAGTGATTGTGGGAGGGGCTCCTGGTGACTCTATTGCTGTTTTGTCTCTGTATGAATGAACGTAGTGGCTCTGGTGCCAGGTTATGGATGCACTTGAATGTCAGTGTTAAAGAGTATAGTTTGATGAAGTTTTCCAAATTTAGTAAATGATAATTGTTGAGTATATTGCAATGGTGACAACGGGAAGGTTTCCGATTCTTTTGTGCCACATGAACGCGCCATTAGAGCAAGTTCACCTGTGATTGGCTGAGAGTGGAGGTGGGGACCGGTCCTGTGTGTGTGTGAGTGTGTGTGTGTGTGTGTGTGTGTGTGTGTGTGTGTGTGTGTGTGTGTGTGTGAGTGTGTGTGTGTGTGTGTGTGTGTGTGTGTGTGTGTGTGAGAATGAAACAATAGTAAGGCACAGTGACTTTTGATAAATAACAATCTGTTTACAGGTTTGCAAATAGTGACATGTTAGATTACTCGTTACTGAAAAAAGCAGTCATATGAAGGAAGCACTTTACTAATTAACACGTTACCAGCATCACTGCACTATGATGAGGATGATGAAGATGATGAGTATGAGGACAGTCGTCCCCTTGTTTTCACCGTGACTTTGAATTTGCTGAAATCAACACCCATTTTTAGGCTTTGGCTCAAAACGTAGAACTCTCCTCAGCTGAGTTTAAAAAAATAATGCAACGTCTATTTCAGTATTTACTGATTGGTTTGTTGGAGTTTTTAGAACTGCTAGAGGAGCTAGCAAACTTTTTAATCACTTTATACTGTAATGTGTATCTGTTTACGTTCTATGCATACATTAACGTTCCATTTTGCTTTTTTGTATTTAAAAAAAGTGTTTTTTATCTCGTTCGCTAAACTTCAAGTTTATTTCATGCTTACATTTTAATCAACTTTTGTGGCGTAATTCACATCTCGAGGGTTGGTCTGTTTGACTATATATATATATCTTTTTTTGGATTATTTTATCAAACTGTTTCAGACCACATACTATTGAAGGTTTTTGGGTGAAGTTTAATTGTATGTGTGTTCAAGAGTACATTTTTTGTAATGTGCTGGAAACCAGTTATGGAGCATTTTGTTTGTCATTTCCTAAAACCTATTGATGAATTGAATCAATATATTTAATATTATGCAAAATCGACAAGTGACAAATGTTTTGAAGGTGTTGATCTTTTAAGAAAAGCTCGACTGATTTGGAGATTTTGCACATTTCATCCTTCAAGCTTAAAACAAATCTGGAGGTAAATTCACAACTTGAATGTTCTTCCATTCAGACTTTAAGCAGAATGTGCGGGTGGCACCGATCCGAGCTGTCGACGTCTACAACCTGATGTGCTGGACACTGGGAGTCCAACCTCTGCCAAACAATGGATCCTGGTCCCGGGTGGAGTACATGCTGAGGAGCTCTGCTGGCCCTCTAAAGCCGGGCCAAGTCTGGACCTGCTGGATGGCTTTACTAATAATACTTCTGACAAGAGGGAAATAAAACATGTAGAGTTTGGGGTCACTGGAAACCTTAGCCAACAACTTTTTTTTTTTTAATCAACATGTAAAATGAGTAAAGAGAAAACAATTTTCCCAAATTTCCACCGGTAATTATCATAAATAAAGTAATTAAATCCATAAAGTACTGCAGACTGACAGAACTGGTGGTTTTACCTGAGATATTCTATCAGTTCTTCTCATTGGAGTATTTGGTGGAGTACTTTAACTTGATATCGTCTGCCATTTTAGGTTCACTGTTTCCCATTCTGTGAAATTTGCCATCATTTTGTAAGCACAGTGATACTCAGAGACAATAGGTGTTGATATGTAAACAAGGACCCACTGCAGGCTGGCAAACTGGAGCCCGCCTCAGAAAACAGGAGTCCATTGTGATTGGCCAGAGGGGTCAAGGGTCACAGGGAGAACCCTTGACCCTAAGTAGAGGAAGACCATCTCTCAGATTCAAACGTCTGTGGATACATCCGAATTGTTCCTCCTATTGTACCCTGTGTTTCTTTTGTTTCATCCCTTCCAGAACCAAACTAGAAAGTACAACAGCAACATACTTTATATGTACTGCATATATACATGATTAAAAGAAACCTGGCAGTTGTCGTTGATTGTTTTATAGTTTGACGGATGTTGGCAGCCTGAATCTCCTGTTGGTGTCGGAATTGAGTCCAGTCAGACGCAATCTTTCTTGCCTGTCTCATAAAGCATCTCGAGGGAAAGATGGTTCCTAACCCCGATCATTTTCATGGCAGTCTGGATCAGACCAACAGCCCATGAACTCGACTGCACAGTTACAGTCGTAACATATCTGTTCCACTCCAGAGACCCTCAGTCTGCATAGAAAGTAAAGAAAGTTGTTGGAGTTTGGTGACTTCCACAATGTACCTTCCAGCTGAAGGTTTCATCAGCGTGGACCCTCAATACTTGTACGAGCCCACCTGACTGATGTGTTGGTTTTTAAAGACAACTGGCCTGGGGTCACCAACAATCTTTGGATCAAATACATTCTCCTCTATCTTCCTGAAAGAAGTGAAAGAAATCCACTTTCACTTCTTGGCGTTGAGGCGAGCTTGAAATGCTGATATTGACTTGATATGTTATATTTATCGTTTACGTCGATTAACTTTTTGCACCATTGTTGTTCAGCACTTTGTTTCAGTTGGAGCTAAATGATTCTTCTGAAATGAAAAAAAAACAAAAACAAAAAAACAAAGTAAACCTAAATACTAAATGTGAATTGAGGCTTTGGCCATCCAAAAGACAAGATGAACTGTCATGAGGAAATATTTCGTCGTAGTCTTCAGTCTTTGGTCGTACAGTGAGAGGGTTTTGCAGACTTCTGTTATTACCAATAGAAGTGGAGAACGAAATGTCGACTTGTCCGTTTTATTTATTTATTTATTTATCTTTCATGAATTTCCATTATTATAGTCCATTTTGGTATTTTCTTTTGTTGTGTTTGTTTTAATTCTTAAATCATATATAAAAAAAATGGATTAGATTCCTCACCTCCAGTCCTTCTGACTTTTTGGATTTTAAGCAGGAGGTGTCAGAAAAGTGACCACAGGGAGAACTGGCTTGTGGCGGCCAAGCGTTCATAGCGACGTCGCTTTTTGATCCTTTGATGTCGGCTCTTCCTATCATTGTGAAGCAGAATTCACCAAGCGTTGGATTGTTCACCCACTAATAGTGAGCTGGGTTTAGACCTTCGTAAGACAGGTTAGTTTTACCCTACTGATGATGTGTTGTTGCAATAGTAATTGCCATGTTCAGCTTCCTCACCTCAACATGGCCAAGCCATGTTGAGGTGAGGAAGCTGAACCTAAACACTGCGAGGAGGCTGAACCTCAGCATGGAGAGGAAGCTGAACCTAAACACTGCGAGGAGGCTGAACCTCAGCATGGAGAGGAAGCTGAACCTAAACACTGTGAGGAGGCTGAACCTCAGCATGGAGAGGAAGCTGAAACTAAACAATGCAAGGAGGCTGAACCTCAGCATGGAGAGGAAGCTGAACCTAAACACTGTGAGGAGGCTGAACCTCAGCATGGAGAGGAAGCTGAAACTAAACAATGCAAGGAGGCTGAACCTCAGCATGGAGAGGAAGCTGAACCTAAACACTGTGAGGAGGCTGAACCTCAGCATGGAGAGGAAGCTGAAACTAAACAATGCAAGGAGGCTGAACCTCAGCATGGAGAGGAAGCTGAACCTAAACAATGCAAGGAGGCTGAACCTCAGCATGGATAGGAAGCTGAACCTAAACAATGCGAGGAGGCTGAACCTCAGCATGGATAGGAAGCTGAACCTAAACACTGCGAGGAGGCTGAACCTCAGCATGGAGAGGAAGCTGAACCTAAACAATGCGAGGAGGCTGAACCTCAGCATGGAGAGGAAGCTGAACCTAAACACTGCGAGGAGGCTGAACCTCAGCATGGAGAGGAAGCTGAACCTAAACAATGCAAGGAGGCTGAACCTCAGCATGGAGAGGAAGCTGAACCTAAACAATGCGAGGAGGCTGAACCTCAGCATGGAAAGGAAGCTGAACCTAAACACTGTGAGGAGGCTGAACCTCAGCATGGAGAGGAAGCTGAAACTAGACACTGCGAGGAGGCTGAACCTTGCTTTCTGTCCACATCATCCACCAACCTTAACTGTGACTGAAACCATGAGCTTCACCCACAGCCACCTTAACACTGTGTACCACGGCCAACTCAACACTGGGTACCACAGCCAACTCAATACTGTGTCCCGCTGTACTGGGTACCACTGTACTGGATACCACTGTACTGGGTACCGCTGTACTGGGTACCACTGTACTGGGTACCGCTGTACTGGGTGCCGCAGTCAGCTCAGTCCACCAATGCTCCACAGGTAAGTGCAGTAGAATATGAGTAAATACCTGAAAATACAACTTATGTTGAGTATGTTGGGTAGAATCTAGACTAGTAGTATGAATGCTTAAATTAACATTTCATACCCCCTTAAATAAATGATGGGGAATTTCTGAGACCCTGCTGCAACAGAGACATCTGCTATAGCAGTATATTTTACAGTTGGTTGCAGAGATCCATGCTTCCCTACTGTAAACACAAGTACTGGGTATGACATCACTGGGTGTGACTTTGATCTGAGGGCTTTGGCTCAAGATGAAAGTGAGATGATCCATCTGTCTTTGACTCAAGATGAAAGTGAGACGATCCATCTGTCAACACGATCACAGTATGATATCATCACATGGTCTATATAAAGGAGAGGCCAGCTTGGATCTCCACATTTGAACTGTGGAGCTGCAAGGACAAGCAAGGAGCTGCGCACCTGAGCACTGCAAGGAGGCAGAACCTGAGCACTGTGTACCACGGCCAACTCAACATTGGGTACCACGGCCAACTCAAATCTGCCAGCTCAACACTAGATACCACAGCCAGTTCAATACTGTGTCCCGCTGTACTGGGTACCACTGTACTGGGTACCGCTGTACTGGGTGCAGCAGTCAGCTCAGTCCACCAATGCTCCACATGTAAGTGCAGTAGAATATGAGTAAATACCTGAAAATACAACTTATGTTGAGTATGTTGGGTAGAATGTAGACCAGTAGTATGAAAGCTTAAATTAACATTTCATACCCCTGCTGCAACAGAGACATCTGCTATAGCAGTATATTATACAGTTGGTTGCAGAGATCCATGCTTCCCTACTGTAAACACAAGTACTGGGTATGGCATCACTGGGTGTGACTTTGATCTGAGGGCTTTGGATCAAGATGAAAGTGAAATGATCCATCTGTCTTTTACTCAAGATGAAAGTGAGACGATCCATCTGTCAACAGGATCACAGTATGATATCATCACATGGTCTATATAAAGGAGAGGCCAGCTTGGATCTCCACATTTGAACTGTGGAGCTGCAAGGACAAGCAAGGAGCTCCTAACCTGAGCACTGCAAGGAGGCAGAACCTGAGCACTGTGTACTACGGCCAACTCAACATTGGGTAACACGGCCAACTCAACACTGGGTACCACAGCCAGCTCAATTATGTGTCCCGCTGTACTGGGTACCACTGTACTGGGTGCAGCAGTCAGCTCAGTCCACCAATGCTCCACAGGTACGTGCAGTAGAATATGAGTAAATACCTGAAAATAAAACTTGTATTGAGTATGTTGGGTAGAATCTTGACCAGTAGTATGAATGCCTAAATTATAATTTCATATCCCCTTAAATAAATGATGGGGAATTTCTGAGACCCTGCTGCAACAGAGCCATCTGATATAGCAGTTTATTTTACAGTTGGTTGCAGAGATCCATGCTTCCCTACTGTAAACACAAGTACTGGGTATGGCATCACTGGGTGTGACTTTGATCTGAGGGCTTTGGCTCAAGATGAAAGTGAGATGATCCATCTGTCTTTGACTCAAGATGAAAGTGAGACGATCCATCTGTCAACAGGATCACAGTAAGGATGATACTTCATACATATTTTAAAACCTGCTAGTGAATTTCAGTCCACCATGTCTGTGGCAGACAGAAGAACCAGACTGGAGGTAAAACTGCTGAGCTGAGTGAACTCATTCTATGATCAACAGTTACCATGGCAACACAGCAATAACTACTTTCTGACATCACTGTGATGTCATCAGTCTCAGTCTTTGAAATTCTTCTGGTCATAGAGTAGACTCTATGACCAGAAGAATTTCAAATGTTGAAGTCTTCAACTGAGATAAAATGCTGCAGTGAGTCCTGACAGGAACCAGCAGGAAAACAAAAACTCAGCTGGGAGTCGAACCCCCAACCTGCAACATCAGAGTTGAGGACACAAACCAATAATGTATCGATGCCCTTATAACCCACATTTCTACACATTGTTATGACGGCGCCACTCTGTTTCATCTTGTGGATAAAACTTTGGGTCTGAATTCCAGTTTTCTCGATTGCTAAAACACAAAACCTGGTTCCTGCAGCACAAAAGCCCAAACCTTCTCGTCATTCCCAGAAGCACACACACATTTCCCAGAACCAAAAACACAATTCACCAGCTTATTGTTCATGAGATCAACATCCAACTACCTTCTACCTTCACTTCTGAGTGACACGAAGCAGACACTAATGTAGCTCCTCCTTATGGAACCGTACCGATGTGCTAGCTACCACTACAGAGGGTGACGGTTGGTACGGTACTTTTGGTACACTGCACAGCTTTAATGAGTGAAAACACATGAAAAGCTGGACTGGATCATAATGTAGCAGCACATAGTGCAGGGTAGAAATGAGACACTGAGTATGAAGGAGTTGGTGACACAGTGAAGCTCCCAGGGAGCTGATGGGGTCAAAGGTCATGGTCTGGACCCACAGTGGTGACCACTCACCTGGGAGACTCATAATTGAGAGCTTCAGGTGCCAATTCTACCATTTTGTTCTTGAGGACACTACTGTCTGAAAGTAAAGCCCAACGTGGGGCTTGAACCCACAACCCTGAGATTAAGAGTCTCATGCTCTACCGACTGAGCTAGCCAGGCATCTTGTTATGTCCTCATGGAAGGTTCCCTGTAATACCCTACACAGAAGACGACCACTGTTGACTGAGACTTGTTGACATTGTAAAAACTCCATTGTTGTCAGTGTGTCTGCTGCTGTTGTGTAAAAGTAACACTTTTCTTGAACAGACAAGTTGTTGTCACTTGGAACGTTGTTGTGTAAATGGGATCTAAGACTCAGGTCAAAACCGACCCGTTAACATGTGACTGTCAGTCATTGAAATATCCATCAGTGTGTTATAGAAGGTCTTCAAGTTTCAATAAGCAATACAGACACACTTTTAACTGTTGTGTTACAAAACATGAATTTTATTTTATTCTCAATGTCAAAATCATGAGCAAGGCTTTTTCACAAAACATGTGAAAACAAGCATGCTGATCCTCTGAAACACACACACACACACACACACACACACACACACACACACACACACACACACACACACACACACACACACACACACACAGATCAGGATTCACTCTGATAGGATCAAAGGAGATCAGCGTCTGTTGCAGATCAAAGCATTGCCTTCAGCATTCACACAATAAAGGCCAATTCGTCCTCCATAAGAAGAAGAAGAAAGTTCAGCACTCCAGGATCCTGCTGAACAAAATGACATCATTTCCTTGGACCAGCTCCTTGTGGCTGAAGAAATGAGTTTGGGCTGTGCCGACCGTCCTGGACCAACTGTTGAGGAGCTGCACTGCACAAACTTCAGCACTGACGTGTGCTGAGCATGCGTGTTCCAGCTCGCTAATAACTAGCAGTCATATTTTAATCACATTAACTTGTAACATTGCTACTGCAGGAGCACCGCAGCTTGTTGAAATGTCGGAGGGCAGGTTTACGTGATGCACCTGAACGCATCACGAAAAGCACCAACTCCTGCAGTCAAAACCAGACCAACATGGCCGCTCATACAAAAACTCTCTTTCATTACTGAATCAGTTCAGTGAAATGTATTTCTGAAAGCACTGGAGGTGAGAAATAAACTGCAGTTGAAAAGTTAAAACGCTGCTTTACAGACGTGTGGCTGCTGTGAAATAAACAAGAACAAGAACGTTTTCAGAAAGTTGTGTAACAGATTGTCACAAATAACGGGTGTATTTCACTAAAATAAGTTGTTAGTGGTGTTTCATGCTCATGTGTGCTGTTCTCGTGCCTGTCCCTTTAAGTTTTTTTCATGTGTGTTGCCACGGCAAGGTGCTCCGAGCATGCGCACTCCGGTCAGAGCTGAATGTGCACTGTCGGAGGTATGTCGGAGCTTGAGCGTGCTCCTCTTTGTTTAAGTTTATAGGTTAAAATTCATGTCTTCAAAGTTGTGTTGAGTGTTGTGGGTGATTGTGTCCAGTGTGAAAGTTATGTTCCTAGAGTTTAGTCACGTTCTGTGTATTAAAAATGTAGTTATACGGCAGTGGGAGGTGAAAAGCTAACTGCTATGTTAGCTTAGCAGTCGGCTTCCTCCATAAGTTCAGACACGTGTTGTTTGCTTACAGACGAAGAGGAGAGTTGTTGCCAAAGCACACCAGCTCATGTCATGTTTTCATTTGAACAGGTATGAGAATAGCTGGTTATGTTATTTGTTTTGTTCTATGGTGCAACATATATGTTTTCTGGATGTTTTCATTTATTTTGTCATTCATATATTTAATTTATTTGCATTGATATCTGTGTCTTAATTTATATTGATCATTGTTTTATAATTGTGTTTTTTGTAAGACATTATTTATTTCCGTACATGTATGATTATAAGGAGAGCTGAATGTGCACTGTCGGAGACGAAGAGGAGAGTTGTTGCCGAAGCACACCAGCTCATGTCATGTTTTCATTTGAACAGGGATGGAATAAAAGTAATCCAGAAGATAGGCCTTGTTCCGAGATCTCTTCATTCAAAAATAAAATCACAACGCAGAGAAGAAAAGCCACACCGGTTACAGTTGCATTCTCACAATTTCTATGGAACTTTTCAAAAAGTTGTTCTCCAGCAAAGTGTTTAGAATGTGTCACCTCTTGTTGCGTCTTGATTGCCAGCGTCAACCAAAGAGACTCAAAGTCTTCAGGAGCTTCTTCTCTGCTCTGACAAAGGTCGTCTGCTGGGCCTGCAAGTGTAAGGTTTCATCCACATGACGAAAAAACCTCTTTTTTCTCCCCAGCCTTCTCCAAAACAATTGTGTCCACACCTCACTATGAACACGGCTCAACACAAGGCTTCAGGGCATGTAGTACACATGTCAGGCCTTTAGGGGCGCTGTGACTCACCAAACACACCAGAAACACAGAAGACAGACCATATAGAAATTTAGAAGTAGATATCTGCTCATAAACCTCTATATAATTCTAGTTCTATAGGTCTATGGCTCCACTCCTCCTCCTCCTAGCGTCAGTAGCTTCTGCAGCTCCACTGGAGCTTGTAGTCCCTGATTGTTGGCTTGGAGAGAAAACTCTTGGACGACCAAACAACATCATCAGGGTGAAGGTGTGAGATGAGACGAACTAGAGAACCCAGAACGTCCTCGGCTACATGTGACCTGGTGTTTTTAGGTCAGAATGGCTGAGCGGTCCAAGGCACTGCATTCAGGTTGCAGTCTCTTCAGGAGGCGTGGGTTCGAATCCCACTTCTGACAGCAGAGCATGTGTTTTCAGTTATATTATACTTTCTCCCATGATGCCATGTGACAGAGCAGAGCTGTCTCATTGTGGGAGGATCAAAGGGAGCGTCTCCTTAATTGTCATTAGCTGAACCCCCAATCACTCTCGATACACCTTGATTTGTGATTCTGTGACACCAAATAATATCATCTCCTGACCTCCACCTCCTATTTTGCTCTTCCTTTTCTTCGTCTTTTCTGTCGGGATTTAGTGTCAAAGTGATCAACGGGTTGATTGAGATGCAAAAATATTGACGAAGCACTTTGTATGGAATGTTAGAATTGTAAGAAAATGAAGTTAACACAGGTCAGAGACTATTGATAGTTTGCTGCCATAAACATATTTCAACAGTATTCCAGTTTAATCATATTTTATTGAGAAATTGGAGAATGCTCTTCCAATACTGCTCCCAACCTGCAGGGGGCAGTGCATCACAAACACACTTCCACCGCAGTATTAAATTAGAGCAGAAGAAGTAGACTTCTTCTCTGTGACACCAGCAGGTGATCCTGCAGTGGAGAGCGGAGCATCAACTATTGTTTCAAATTAAAGGTTCCCTCTGTTGAAGTCTGACACTGAAGCTAATTGACGTCTATGAGTCACATCTTGTGTTTTCAGTGTGGAAGTGCAGCTTGATGCTTTTTGTGTCTTTACAACAAGTCTTCAGTCTTCCTCCTCTTCAGCTCCACCTTTTTTTCCTCACGTCTCCGTCCGTGTAGTCAGAAGAATTGGGAGGCACACGGAGCGGTGACGTCCACGTGAACAGGACTGCACTGAGGGGCGTGGCGGCTAAAATGATGTCATTTGGCTGCAGGAAGCCGTGAGGAGCTCGTGGACACGTCAAGCATAAGACAACCTTTACAGTGGAGACGTCACCAATCATTCAATCAACTTTATTCATATAGCACTTTTTATACAACAAAATAATACAAAGTGCTTAACATGATTTAAAAACAGTGCAAAGATAAAATAGATAATTAAAAAGCAAACAAACCCACACACACACACACACACACACACACACACATGCAGAGACACACACAGATAAATGAAGACAGGTGCCCGGGGCAGGGAAACCCACAGGACGGCACCACCAGCGGGGAAGCTGGCCACCACCAGTGTGGATTCAATTCAGCAGATGAGAGAGGCACCTCATGGAGATCAAAAGAGATCAAAGGACTGCAGCATTTGTTGCCATGGAGCCGCTCCCTGCTCAGTGTTATAGCTTCCTGGCCTACCCGGATAGCATTAAGATAACCTAATGGCTATCATGCTAGCGATGCTAACTCGGTTCCTTAAAGAAATGTGGCATTGGTGAAGATCTTGGCTCTACCGAGTGTAGGTCTAGTTGGTAATTTATTGATACTTTTTCACTGTTACTATTATTTTCTTGACAGTTTTTTTACTATTACTAATACTTTTTTGAAACATCTTCACACAGTACACATTGATTCACATAGCACATGTTTGCTCCCATACATATTAGCATGTTAAAAATAACATGCTGGCATGCTAGCTTGGGCACATAGATGTAAAAAGCACATGTAGCACATGTATTTGGAAGGCAAAGCCTACCAGTTTCAGGGGTTTAGGTTGTTATGTTTACTGAAATCAGGAAGTAACAAGACCCAAGACACAGTCCATTAAGCTCCTTATGTGTTAGAGTTGAGGAATTTCAAAAAACTCCTGTGTTTCCGGCCAGTTTTGAACAGGGGACCTTTTGCATGTAAAGCAAAAGTGATAAACATTACACTACAGAAACTCTGCTAGAGGTTAGCGGAGTCATGTGAACACATTTGACTATAATCCAGAGATTAAAGGTTTTAGGGGAACAAAAAACATCCTGAACCAGACTCTGCTGGTAGAAGTGGGATTTGAACCGACACCTCCAGAAGACACTGCAACATGAACACAGCTCCTTGGACCACTTGGTTTCCTCACTTGACTCGTCTCACTCTCTGAGGGAAAAGTGGTTTTTGATGATAAAAAAGCTCCTCTGAGAACATCAGTCCTCATCACTTTCTGCAGAGGAGCATAGAGAGTGAGCTACCAGCAGCTTCTCTCTGTGGAGGAGAACATCAGTCCTCACCTTCATTCAGTGGAAAGAAAAAACTCCCTCTCACATGAAGAAAACTTTGCAGAACCAGAATCAGAGTCTTTCTACTCTTCTGGTTGGGGTGAGGGGACAGAGGAGAGGAAGGAGGACGATCATTCTCCTGAGACTAAGAAGACAATCCTTCTTTCAGTCCTTCTATTACGCTTTATCCTGTGCTGGAGCCAATCCCAGCTGACTGTGGACCAGGACAGGAGACACCTGGACAGGAGACACCAGGACAGGAGACAACTGGACAGGAGTCACCAGGACAGGAGTCACCAGGACAGGAGACACCAGGACAGGAGTCACCAGGACAGGAGGCACCAGGACAGCAGACAGGAGACACCTGGACAGGAGTCACCAGGACAGGGGACACCAGGACGGGAGACACCTGGACAGGAGTCACCAGGACAGGGGACACCAGGACGGGAGACACCTGAACGGGAGTCACCTGGACAGGAGTCACCAGGGAAGGAGATACTAGGACAGGAGACACCAGGACAGGAGACACCAGGACAGGAGTTACCAGGACAGGCATCACCAGGACAGGAGACACCTGGACAGGAGTCACCAGGACAGGAGTCACCAGGACAGGAGTCACCAGGGAAGGAGACACTAGGACAGGAGACACCAGGACAGGGGACACCAGGACGGGAGTCACCTGGACAGGAGTCACCAGGGAAGGAGACACTAGGACAGGAGACACCAGGACAGGAGACACCAGGACAGGAGTTACCAGGACAGGCATCACCAGGACAGGAGACACCAGGACAGGAGACACCTGGACAGGAGTCACCAGGACAGGAGTCACCAGGACAGGAACTCAGGCAGGAAAACTCAATATCCTGTTTTAAATCTAGTCTAATAACTCTTAAGACTTTTATTTTTTAGCTTTAATAAACAGAAGTTCTCTTGTTTTCTATTGTTCTATGTTCTATGTTTCTATTTCTTCTTGTCCCTATTTTTTGTCAGTCTGTATTTCATTGTAGTACATTTTGTATTTTGTAACAGTTTACAAAACTGCTATAGAAATAAAGTGATCATGTTTGCTGGTTATGTAACATCAGGAACTTTTCATACTTGATGGCATTAATATGATGAAGATAAACAGCAGCTCCACCAGAGTATTTCTCTACTGGACAGCAGCTCCTCAGGATATCAGTGATTTGACAATTGGGTGGAGATCATGAAAGCAACACTCCTCTGGATGGAGACTCCAGAGAACTGTTCTGCATTGACATAGACCATCAAGAGACACCTTAGTTTGATCCTACTGATGATGTCATTCTGCAATAGTCATCCTGCTCAGCATCTTTTCACCTGTCAAGTTTCTTCACAAAGAGCCTGAACAGGGACTTGAACCCTGGACCGTCAGATTAAAAGTCTGATGCTCTACCATCTGAGCTCCCCAGGCCTGCCAACACAGTGTTGTGTCTCCATATGATTCTCACTTATGATGAGATGAAGCAGACACTAATGTAGCTCCTCCTTATGGAACCGTACCGATGTGCTAGCTACCACTACAGAGGGTGACGGTTGGTACGGTACTTTTGGTACACTGCAAAACTTTATTGAGTGAAAACACATGAAAACCTGGACTGGATCATAATGTAGCAGCACATAGTGCAGGGTAGAAATGAGACACTGAGTATGAAGGAGTTGGTGACACAGTGAAGCTCCCAGGGAGCTGATGGGGTCAAAGGTCATGGTTGAGACCCACAGTGGTGACCACTCACCTGGGAGACTCATAATTGAGAGCTTCAGGCGCCTAGTTCTTGAGGACACCACTGTCTGAAAGTAAAGCCCAACGTGGGGCTTGAACCCACGACCCTGAGATTAAGAGTCTCATGCTCTACCGACTGAGCTAGCTAGGCAACTTGTTCTGTTCTCATGGAAGGTTCCCTGTAATACCCTACACAGAAGACGACCACTGTTGACTGAGACTTGTTGCATTGTAAAAACTCCATTGTTGTCAGTGTGTCTGCTGCTGTTGTGTAAAAGTAACACTTTTCTTGAACAGACAAGTTGTTGTCACTTGGAACGTTGTTGTGTAAATGGGATCTAAGACTCAGGTCAAAACCGACCCGTTAACATGTGACTGTCAGTCATTGAAATATCCATCAGTGTGTTATAGAAGGTATTCAAGTTTCAATAAGCAATACAGACACACTTTTAACTGTTGTGTTACAAAACATGAATTTTATTTTATTCTCAATGTCAAAAACATGAGCAAGGCTTTTTCACAAAACATGTGAAAACAAGCATGCTGATCCTCTGAAACACACACACACACACACACACACACACACACACACACACACACACACACACACACACACACACACACACACACACACACACACACACACACACACACACACACACACACACACACACACACACACACAGATCAGGATTCACTCTGATAGGATCAAAGGAGATCAGCGTCTGTTGCAGATCAAAGCATTGCATTCAGCATTCACACAATAAAGGCCAATTCATCCTCCATAAGAAGGGCATTGGTCCACATATGATTGTAATGTTTTGTTTACAGGAAGTCTGCAGGATGTTTGTCTGGAGAAAGGTTTAATTTCATAACAATCAAGAGACACTGCCTTCAATCTATTGGCACCAAGTCAAGTCCAGTGTTTTCACATTAAAAAATATTTAATAATACAAAGGAAGTTGAAACTAGAAGAGATGAACCTAAACTGACCTCAGACAGTGACAAACCTCCTGAAGATCTCAGCACCAAAACCACTTTCTAAAATCCTTTCAATCCTGTCATGTTCAAATACCACAATATCCCTTCAACCTCCAAATGTGAAGAAGATCTCAACATCAACACAAACCCAACGCTTTGGTCACTAATCTGTAGAAACACATTCACAATGAGCAGAAACACCAATATACAGCTCAGACAATACAAGGTCCTTCACTAGTTCATTACACAAGATGCTCTCACTTCCTCTAACATATGTTCAAACTGCACAGCTGATCTCCTTGATGCCTGTCTACACTGTGATCTCCTTGATACCTGTCTACACTGTGATCTCCTTGATACCTGTCTACACTGTGATCTCCTTGATACCTGTCTACACTGTGATCTCCTTGATACCTGTCTACACTGTGATCTCCTTGCTACATGTCTACACTGTGATCTCCTTGGTACCTGTCTACACTGTGATCTCCCTGATACCTGTCTACACTGTGATCTCCTTGATACTTATCTACACTGTGATCTCCTTGATACCTGTCTACACTGTGATCTCCCTGATACCTGTCTACACTGTGATCTCCTTGATACCTGTCTACACTCTGATCTCCCTGATACCTGTCTACACTGTGATCTCCTTGATACCTGTCTACACTGTGATCTCCCTGATACCTGTCTACACTGTGATATCCTTGATACCTGTCTACACTGTGATCTCCCTGATACCTGTCTACACTGTGATCTCCTTGATACCTGTCTACACTCTGATCTCCCTGATACCTGTCTACACTGTGATCTCCTTTATACATATCTACACTGTGATCTCCCTGATACCTGTCCACACTGTGATCTCCTTGATAATGTGATCTCCCTGATACTTGTCTCCACTGTGATCTCCCTGATACTTGTGTACACTGTGATCTCCCTGATACCTTTCTACACTGTGATCTCCTTGATACTTGTCTACACTGTGATCTCCTTGACAGCTGTCTACACTGTGATCTCCTTGATACCTTTCTACACTATGATCTCCTTGATACCTGTCTACACTGTGATCTCCCTGATACCTATCTACACTGTGATCTCCTTGACACCTGTCTACACTGTGTTCTCCCTGATACCTGTCTACACTGTGATCTCCCTGATACTTGTCTACACTGTGATCTCCCTGATACCTGTCTACACTTTGATCTCCATGATACCAACCTACACTGTGATCTCCCTGATACCTGTCTACACTGTGATCTCCCTGATACCTGTCTACACTGTGATCTCCATGACACCAACCTACACTGTGATCTCCCTGATACCTGTCTACACTGTGATCTCCCAGATACCTGTCTACACTGTGATCTCCCTGATACCTGTCTACACTGTGATCTCCGATCTGAAGTGAGATTTCCTAACCACACAGTAATACAATTCGTTTAGATACTCTCAATTACACAATAGTAAAAGTTTAGAAGAATCCTTGTATTTTGAGTGAAATCGTGGAGCTTGCATGAAAAGAAGAGGCGCTGTCTGGCTTTCTTAGCAATGTTACTGGTGTTTGAGCTCCAATTCAGGTCATGAGAAAGAGTCACGCCCAAGAATTTACATTCCTCAAAAATCTGTACCTCAGAATCGTTGATGGTAATTGGCGTCTGATTCTCATTGTGATGAAAGTCGATGACACGTTCACATGTCTTTGAGGTGTTCAGAAGCAAGTTGATTTCTATACTTTGACTACCTTTTCCACCTTCTCATGATAATGTGACTCATCTTTTGAGCCTATAAGCCCTATGACGGTTGTATCATCTGCAAATGTGTCAAAACTTCACCTGTGTATAGTCCGGAGGAATGTTTTCTCCTGGCCGTAAACAACACTTCACACCCTTCGATAGCTCAGTTGGTAGAGTGGAGGACTGTAGTGGACAACATTGACATCCTTAGGTCGCTGGTTCAAATCCGGCTCGAAGGAGGAGTTTTCATAAAACTGAGTATGGAGGATTTGGAAGAACAAGTTTTCTTTATGACATCATGGTTCAGCTGGAAAGTCAAACTTCAGAGTCAAGACATCTGACCACAGTCCTCAAGACTTCAAAGGAAACTTTCTGAAGTCAGGAAATGTATCAATGATGCACTTTTAATGTGAGGATCCACCGTTGAAATCCAAAGGCTTTTCAGAAACATGAGTTAGAACAGTGTAAACTATTGCTGTGTGTCTATTCCACTGGAATGTTTTCTCCCTGTGAGGAAACACACTTTACACCGTTCTATAGCTCAGTTGGTAGACTGGATCCTGGATTCATTTGTCAGAATCACTCTGAGCAGATGTTCATTCAAGACTTTTGACGCGTTACAATGGAAGGAAAGTCCTCCTCAGGACGACGTCAACCAGGTGGATGGAGAGTCTTCACAGGGAGTTGAGGAAGTATGAGTGAGAACAATGGATCCTATGGTGATCCAGTAATAAGTACAGTGATTCTGATGTTAAGTTTCCATATGTTAATGCAAAATCATTGTTATGTGCTGAAATAGGGAGAGCTTTAGACTGAAGCTCTAAAGGTCCCTGGTTCAATCCCGGGTTTCTGCAAAGACAACCATAGTTTTCCTTCTCTCTCTTCATGAGCCTGACCTCACGAGGGTACCCCCACCTTCTGCTCATGTCATCTAATTGCCGTTATTTAAACACACACATAGACACTTTTTTGCATCTGAACCGCTAAGTTGTGCCGCTAAACCACTTCCTCATGACCACCAGAGTTCTAACTGGATGTTCCAGTTTCCTTTCCTTCAAAGTGATGGATGAACCTCCTCTTACCTTCACATGGAGGAACCAGGGGAGGAGGAACCCGGGGAGGAGGAACCAGGGGAGGAGGAACCAGGGGAGGAGGAACCAGGGGAGGAGGAACCCGGGGAGGAGGAACCAGGGGAGGAGGAACCAGGGGAGGAGGAACCAGGGGAGGAGGAGCTTGGGGAGGAGGAACCAGGGGAGGAGGAACCAGGGGAGGAGGAACCAGGGGAGGAGGAGCCTGGGGAGGAGGAACCAGGGGAGGAGGAACCAGGGGAGGAGGAACCAGGGGAGGAGGAACCAGGGGAGGAGGAACCCGGGGAGGAGGAGCTTGGGGAGGAGGAACCAGGGGAGGAGGAACCAGGGGAGGAGGAACCCGGGGAGGAGGAACCAGGGGAGGAGGAACCAGGGGAGGAGGAACCAGGGGAGGAGGAGCTTGGGGAGGAGGAACCAGGGGAGGAGGAACCAGGGGAGGAGGAACCAGGGGAGGAGGAGCCTGGGGAGGAGGAACCAGGGGAGGAGGAACCAGGGGAGGAGGAACCAGGGGAGGAGGAGCCTGGGGAGGAGGAACCAGGGGAGGAGGAACCAGGGGAGGAGGAACACCGAAGATTAAAGTGCAGAAACACAGTTTACACAGTCAAACTTCTCCCAACGCTACACACCTGCTCACACACTCACACCCACACACTTCTAGCATGCAGAGAGAGAGAGAGAGAGAGAGAGAGAGAGAGAGAGAGAGAGAGAGAGAGCGAGAGAGAGAGAGAGAGAGAGAGGGCGAGAGAGGGGGGGGGGGGCGTAGCGCTGCGTGTCCAGGACAATTTGCTTTGAAATTGTAAATAAAATTGAGATGTATCCACGGCATGAAGTCTGTTCATTGTATAAGCTGCAGGGATCATAGCCCGTGAAAAAAGTAACAGCTTATAGTCCAGAAAGTACGGTAGATAATTGTACCACCCCAACTCATTACTACATGCTTGATTCCTTGGGTTTTCAGTTAGCATCTCCTTGCTAACTCTGGTTGTGCTGCATTGTGCAGAAGAAGAAGAAGCTGGAGGAGTTGTGGTTCAGGAACAGTCCTGGCAGTGTCCTGGTTCTCCCATGCAGGTCCAAGGAGCTGGTCTCTTGAGATCTGTGATGAAACTTTGTCCTGTGTGATCCAGGAGGAGCTGGCCGGTGCCGCTGGAATCCTTCTGTGTTTTATCTCATTGGTTGGTTAGTTTAGATGAGAAAGAATTTTCTTTACACCCAAACAAGTCTCAAATAAGTTTAAAAACAAGTCATCAGTAAAATAACTAAGTACATTTTTAAATGAGTAACTAGTAATCAGTAATCAGATTAGTTTTTCAAGGTAACTGTGGTAACACTGCTCAGATCTCATGTTAGGTTTTTAAAACACCTCAGGTGCTTAAAACAAGACAATTCCAGGTGAAATAGTGTGTGTCTGCCTCTCCTTTGTTCTTTGTGTCTCCATGGCAACAGAAGTTGATCTCCTAAAATCTCCTTTAATCTCCTTTCATCTCTTCCATGAGGAGCCTCGCCCATCACTTTGTATGAAACATTGTTTTGCTGTTTTTTTCAATTGTGTTTGGAAGCAGTTATGTGAATCATTAACAAAAGTCATAACAACGTCTTCCTGATGTTCTTCTTGTGTCTGTGCTCCAGCAGTGCAGGACGAGTTATTCAGTAAAAAACTGAGACGCTGTCACATGGTGGAGGGGCGGAGCCACGCCGTACTGCACCTTACACACCATTTCCTGTTTCATTTAGACACCTACACACAAAGCTGTTTAATACAGAAACGACGGCGGTGCAAGTCAGTGACGTCTGCCGTGGTGGGGAAGAACTACAAGTTTCTGAAAATGGACTATAAAAAGCACTTTGGGTTTTAAAAGATTTAAAGTTGTTCAATGCAGATTATTACTTTGGTAACTTACTAACTGCTTCCTTTTTCCGACATCATGATTTTCCCTGAACGCTCAGATGAGCGGGTCCCTTTAAATGTTGTCGCTGCAAGGAATTGTGGGGCAGCATGAGCTCACCTCCTTTACGACAGGAAGCATCAGTGCTATCCTATGCTAAAGGAGGTTCTAAAGGAAGCATCAGTGCTATCCTATGCTAAAGGAGGTTCTAAAGGAAGCATCAGTGCTCTCCTATGCTAAAGGAGGTTCTAAAGGAAGCATCAGTACTATCCTATGCTAAAGGAGGTTCTAAAGGAAGCATCAGTGCTATCCTATGCTAAAGGAGGTTCTAAAGGAAGCATCAGTACTATCCTATGCTAAAGGAGGTTCTAAAGGAAGCATCAGTGCTATCCTATGCTAAAGGAGGTTCTAAAGGAAGCATCAGTACTATCCTATGCTAAAGGAGGTTCTAAAGGAAGCATCAGTGCTATCCTATGCTAAAGGAGGTTCTAAAGGAAGCATCAGTACTATCCTATGCTAAAGGAGGCTCTAAAGGAAGCATCAGTGCTATCCTATGCTAAAGGAGGTTCTAAAGGAAGCATCAGTGCTATCCTATGCTAAAGAAGGCTCTAAAGGAAGCATCAGTGCTATCCTATACTAAAGGAGGTCCTAAAGGAAGCATCAGTGCTATCCAATGCTAAAGGAGGTTCTAAAGGAAGCATCAGTGCTATCCTAGGCTAAAGGAGGTTCTAAAGGAAGCCTCAGTGCTATCCTATGCTAAAGGAGGTTCTAAAGGAAGCATCAGTACCATCCTATGCTAAAGGAGGTTCTAAAGGAAGCATCAGTGCTATACTATGCTAAAGTAGGTTCTAAAGGAAGCATCAGTGCTATCCTATGCTAAAGGAGGTTCTAAAGGAAGCATCAGTGCTATCCTATGCTAAAGGAGGTTCTAAAGGAAACCTCAGTACTATCCAAGGCTAAAGGAGGTTCTAAAGGAAGCATCAGTACTATCCTATGCTAAAGGAGGTTCTAAAGGAAGCATCAGTACTATCCTATGCTGAAGTAGGTTCTAAAGGAAGCATCAGTGCTATCCTATGCTAAAGGAGGTTCTAAAGGAAGCATCAGTGCTATCCTATGCTAAAGGAGGTTCTAAAGGAAGCATCAGCACTATCCTATGCTAAAGAAGGTTCTAAAGGAAGCATCAGTGCTATCCTATGCTAAAGGAGGTTCTAAAGGAAGCATCAGTACTATCCTAGGCTAAAGGAGGTTGTATAGGAACCATCAGTGCTATCCTAGGCTAAAGGAGGTTCTAAAGGAAGCATCAGCACTATCCTGTGCTAAAGGAGGTTCTAAAGGAAGCATCAGTGCTATCCTATGCTAAAGGAGGTTCTAAAGGAAGCACCAGTGCTATCCTATGCTAAAGGAGGTTGTAAAGGAACCATCAGTGCTCTCCTATGCTAAAGGAGGTTCTAAAGGAACCAACGAGTCTCCTTTCCTTTGCTTATTGAGAATTCAGTCAGTCCTTATCATGGCCGCGACACAAAACACTTCCAGGGTTCAGTGAAAGTTGATAGATGAGGAGTGAGGAGGACATTTCAGACGTACCCAAAGCCTCTTTTGAAGTTTAAGAGAAAGGGTTGATGGTTGATTGATGACCAAAGGGCTCATCTGGGAATTGAACCCAGGACCTCTCGCGCCCAAAGCGAGAATCATACTCCTAGACCAACGAGCCGACATGTTCAAGAAGCTAAAGGACTCCAGTGATTGTCATAAAGCTGCAGGTTTGGATCATTTCCACACTTCAAGTCAGGACCAGCTTGGAGTTTGTATGTTCTCCTTAGCCCCGTTTCCACCGCACAAAAGTACGGGGACGGAACAAAGCGGTACGGCATCCGTCCCGATGCAGTGGCACTGACCGCGGTTGAACAGAACGCTGACCGCCTGACGGTGTGCGGGGCACCCACGCCATGGCGCGTGGAGCACCCACAAATTGAAAGCTGCAAATTGAAAGCTCTAATTCAATTCAGCTTTCAAATGCCACCACTCCCAGTTTCAGAAGTTTACGTTGTTATATTTACTGAAATCAGGAAGTAACAAGATGCCACAGTCCATGAAGCTCCTAATATGTTGGAAACTGAGTTGAGGAATTTCCAAAACCTTCCTGTGTTTTCGTCCGGTTTCAAACAGTGGACCTTTTGTGTGTGAAGCAAACGTGATAACCACTACACTACAGAAACTCTTGTTTAGAAAACATTTAAAATCACATACAAATTGTTTTCCCCAAAGTGTGCCGGTTAGCTCAGTTGGTCAGAGTGTGGTGCTAATAACACCAAGGTCATGGGTTCAATCCCCATACTGGCCACATGAAGCTTCATGAAATACTGTCTTTACTTTCTGATGGCGCTGTCTCTTTAACAAACATTTAAAACCAGTAGTTTCAGTCAGGGCCAGCAGTAACAAAATACCCCCCTCCCCCACACATTATGTCCTACAGTAAATACACAATCAGAATCCAATGTAAGGCCACGACTATGCATCAGTACTTAATCCACACCAACATGACAGCTGATCAACAACCACAACACATCAAGACTCCACTGAGCAGCTTCACCATCACATCATTCTCCAGTGTTTCCAACAGGTTTACACACCACTGTCATGCACACTTTGTCTGTGTGCACCATTGTATGGGAAACACCACTTTACAATCAAAAACACCACCAAATGCCAACAGCAGCTCCAATCTAATCCAGAGAAAGTAAAAAACAAACTAGCATCACCATCACTTGTAGATTAAATCATCCTGCTGTAAAATGCTGCACAAAGCCTTTGTTGGTCTGAGTTCCTCATCATTTCTGTGTCGGTCTTCTTCTACTCACAATTTACATTTTTTCTGCAAACAGGCACCTTGAAAAAGTTGCCCAAAGCAGATCTTCAATCGTATCATGATCTTGATGTTTAATCAGCCTCCATCACTCCAGAGTAGCAGATAATAACAGAGTCATCACCACCTGCCCATGAGCCAATCAGTCAAGCTCATTTCAATGACCACACCCAGACCAGCACTAGAAACTCTGCTGGCCCTAAAGCGTTCTGTCAATAACACATCAGAATCTGATTGGCTGATGATACTGTCACTCAACATTTTAACCCAATAGCAGGTCCAGCTTCCATCAGAGGTTAGCAATGAAGCTACTGCTAGCCCCAGCAGAGGAAAGGAGCTGTGATGTGTTTAGAGGACATAGGAGATTTGAACAAAATGTACAAAATATAACCAGTCGTCTTCTGGAAAAAGTTGCTAAAGTCACTAATTGATTCTAGACACAGATTTCAGAATCACATTTTAATTATTGAAAAAAAAAAAGAAAAGTCATTTTTGACAGGGCTAGCAGTGCTAGACCTGCTGCCCCTGACTGCACACCACTGTTTAAAACACACTCCACTGCTTCAGTCCTTCAGTGTCAACCTTCAAACCAACAGTGCCATCTGGTGGTGAGAAAATAAAGAAGTGGTTCATGAGGCTTCATTGAGCATCACTACTTGTGAGTCATTATTGCTGTCAGTGGTTATTTTCAGTGTTTGCACTCAGTGCAGGATAGAGATCTACTCACATTGTGTTTTTGTTCATGAAAAGTCAGGTTCCACTGAGATTTGAACTCAGATCACTGGACTCAGAGTCCAGAGTGCTAACCATTACACCATTTGGTTATAAATTATTCATAAGGTACACATAAGATATTTTTTTCATCATGTGTTTCTCAGGTGTACCTGATGGAATCCCTCCAGGTTGCTGGTGTCCAGGGGCGCCACACGACGTGCATGGAGGCCCGGCAGATCCAGCGCATGAACCAGCAGGCCGAGGTGCTCTTTGGCAGGGAGCATGTTTTTTACTTCTGAATGATGTTAAAGGGCTAATCCACATCCCTGAATCCTCATGGTCTGTTTTGTACATCTGCAGATTGGACTTTGAGGAGCCTGAGGAACCAGAGCCGGTGGCAGGACCTTCAAAGTGGACCATCCAGCCCAAGGCCACCAGGACCACCTCCCACATCCCACCTCCGTCTCAGCAGCACCAATACTGCTGGTGGTCCCAGCACAGCCTCGGGCACCGTCTATTCAGTTTGCTGGGCCGTCCAGCAGTCAGGTGTTTGTCCCCCCCCCCCCCCTGCACCCATCGTCAAGACCGTCATGCCAAAGGAATCTAACAAACCCTGTGTGGCGTGTCGAGTACCACAGTGTGGTGGCCTGCGCACAAGGTACACGCCATCAAAAGAAAACGTAAGTGGAAACCAGAAGATGTTTACCTTTTGCCCAACAACAAGAAAATCCACCACGCCTGGTTTTGAGGGTGTGGTGTACACCAGCTGTGAACATTTTAAAACTGTGGTGGAGAAGAGGAGGAATGATTAACACCTCCATTTGGTGTGTTTGTAGAAAATGAAAAGTCTATATATGTACATTGTTAAATAGTTGTGAGTTGTCTTGCATTACATTGTTGTATTTATGTTTGTTATTTGTAAATTTGCCTTCACATTTTCTGACATTAACAAATGTAATGTTAAACAGTAAATCTTTTACATTAACTATTGTTATATTATATTTGTAAATTCATAGTAGTTATTATTTCATATCAAAACACTAAATGTTTGTGTAAATACAGAATGGTTTCAGTATACTAAATACACTTAATAAAAATGTTGTTGGCATTTAAAATGTGTGTTATTCTCAGTAAAAATGTAGTGAGTGTGAAAACAGTGTCTCCAGACAGATCTTAAAGAATCACATAATAGGAGAACAAGACCTGAAAAGAATCTGTCTTGAGTTACAAAAGTTCTGATCTGTTGGAGATCAAATGTGACTGGTAAATTGGAATCCTCTGGCCTTCTCCATTAAGATGTAAGACTTCAGAATATATTGTTAAAGGGATGAAATCAATCCCCTGAATTATATTGTCCTGGATGAATACATAATAAATCTCCTTCAATGAGCTGAAATTACATTAAAAGAAAGTGTTGTGACATTAACTGGCCAGCAGGTGGCACAAGCCCATAAAATCCTCTGATCCAGGATTCTGCTCAACCCCAAGACCAGCAACAGGGACTTGGGGGGTCATGAGCTGTTCTCATCTAAGTAGTGACCAGGCCCTACCCTGCTTAGCTTCCAGGATCAGATGAGATCAGGTGTGTTCAGGGTGGTATGGCCGTAAGCAACAGCAACAGGAAGGAAGGATCTTTTTAGAGTTGAATTTACACTGAAAACACATTTACTGTGGCATTTGTTGTCAATCAGGCTCGTCTGAAATCAACCTGGAATAAACCTCCAAAGTGTCTTTGTTGTGAGTCTCACAAATACTGACCAACAATCACTATTGCAAGAAATAATGGAACCGTTCAGGAAAGAATCTTTCTCCAGGAAAACTTGCTAAGATGCTGAACATTCTGCTTCTCTTTGGTCTCAATCATTCATGCAGTGGTTGTGGTTACTTACCCTGCATGACAAGATGCTTTTTCTCTTGATGTTTACTGTTGAATACCACCATTTGTACTTTTACTATTCTTCCTGCTTTGAAATGTGTAAATAAGGCTGATATTGAATTAATACGTTTAGTGATACATTTGACTGAAATCACTGGATTGTCTGTGGTTTTTGAAAGTGATCAGACTTTCTACTGTTCTCGTTCAACACTGAGCAAATGAGCTAAACCTGTTGCCCCGTGTGAGACTCGAACTCACAACCTTCAGATTATGAGACTGACGCTCTGCCTACTGCACCAACGAGGCTTGAAAACATGACTAATGGTTGTTACTGATCGATAATTAATGGATGATCTCAGTGGCAAAAGTCACATTCCTGAGTCAGAATTCACATGTTATGACTGCATTATGACAAATGAAAAATGTCTTTCCTTGGAAATGAACAAACTTTCTGTGGTCTTGTGAGATCCCAACAAAGTAAATCCATCCTTTTGTTTAAATTAAGCTGATTTTAATCATTCCTTTTTTCTCAACTCATCTCGCCAAGACAAGGACCAGATTTACATAATATCCTCAATCAACTTCTCAAGAAGGAGAAAGAAAACAAGAACAGGCCAAGACCTTCTTGAAAAGAAAGAGAAAGACTCCTGACCCACTGACCAGAAGAGAGCTATTAAGCCAAGTGGCTAGCCTCTATGATCTGATTGGATTGTTACACCCATCAAGGTGAAAGGAGCCATACTTGTCAGGAAAGCATTCCAAGAGGCTGGAGGTGGAAGTATGACCCGAGACACTCGGGACAAGCCCCTTTCTGGAGACCTCTGGAGGGATGCCCTCAACTTGTTTGAGGAATATGTGCATCTTGGCCAGATCACGTTCCATAGAAGCCTCACATCAGCTGGCTGGGTTGGAAAACCTTGGGGAATAACATTCTCAGATGGAAGTGACAAGAGCTTTGGAGCTGTGGTATACCTCAGCTGGGAAACCAAGCAAGGCGTCCAGGTCAGATTGGTAGAATCGAAGGGAAAGCTCACACTACTGGACCAGAAAGGGGGGGTTGTAAAAACCGAAGCTAACTAACCAGTCAAAGCAGAGCTCTGTGCAGCAGTCTTTGCAACCCCACTCATAAAATATATTGAAAAGTAGAACTGAATGGAAGTAGAACGATGGTTCCACCTGCTGGACAGCCAAACTGTGTTGGGAACGATACAGAGAGACAGTTATGGATACCAGACCTTCTTTGGTTAGTACTTGGATGGGAGACTGCCTGGGAATACCAGGTGCTGTAAGCTTTTCCTTCCGTCATCAGGGGGCGCTCTTCCTGCTCCTTTTCAACTCAGAATCTTTTTATTGTCATTTTAACAGGTACAACAAAATAGCATAGAAAGTTTGAGGGAAAGAAGGACAACATGAGGTGAGGAGAGGAGGGAAACAAAAGGCAGATTACAGACTGCTCTATATGAGATGGTTTACCACTGTACCACTAACCATACAGCCTGTTCTACATGAGCCTAGATGTTTGGAGAAAGAGTCCTTGATTTAATCACTGATAAGTTTTTGATCAACCTCATGGGAGCTTGTTATGGTTCCAAACAGTGGATTTTATTCACTGACAGGGGTCGGCAACCCGCGGCTCTATGGTCCCTCCACTGCGGCTCTATGGTCCCTCCACTGCGGCTCTATGGTCCCTCCACTGCGGCTCTATGGTCCCTCCACTGCGGCTCTATGGTCCCTCCACTGCGGCTCTTTGGTCCCTCCACTGCGGCTCTTTGGTCCCTCCACTGCGGCTCTTTGGTCCCTCCACTGCGGCTCTTTAGTCCCTCCACTGCGGCTCTTTGGTCCCTCCACTGCGGCTCTATGGTCCCTCCACTGCGGCTCTATGGTCCCTCCACTGTGGCTCTATGGTCCCTCCACTGCGGCTCTTTGGTCCCTCCACTGCGGCTCTATGGTCCCTCCACTGCGGCTCTTTGGTCCCTCCACTGCGGCTCTTTGGTCCCTCCACTGCGGCTCTTTGGTCCCTCCACTGCGGCTCTTTGGTCCCTCCACTGCGGCTCTATGGTCCCTCCACTGCGGCTCTTTGGTCCCTCCACTGCGACTCTTTGAGCCTCCGTCCCACTGCAGTTCATCCAGGAGGGACGTAAGGAGGCAAAGCACCCAGAGAGGGACGTAAGGAGGCAAAGCACCCAGAGAGGGAAATAAGGAGGCAAAGCCACCCAGAGAGGGACGTAAGGAGGCAAATCACACCTCAGAGCGGGACGTATGGAGGCAAAGCACCCAGAGAGGGACGTAAGGAGGCAAAGCCACCCAGAGAGGGACGTAAGGAGGCAAAGCCACCCAGAGCGGGACGTAAGGAGGCAAAGCTCCCAGAGAGGGACGTAAGGAGGCAAAGCCACCCAGAGAGGGACGTAAGGAGGCAAAGCCACCCAGAGAGGGACGTAAGGAGGCAAAGCCACCCAGAGAGGGACGTAAGGAGGCAAAGCCACCCAGAGCGGGACGTAAGGAGGCAAAGCCACCCAGAGAGGGACGTAAGGAGGCAAAGCCACCCAGAGCACTACAAAGAGTAGAGTAAAATGTAGGCAGGTCGTGAACGACGCAGCGATGTCACGTCATTACACAACAATAATGGCATGAAGAACGTAGAATTGCGGATCAACTGGTGTCTGAAGCTGGGAGCTTCCTGTACCTTTCACAGTAAAAGCCAACAGTTCCAGGAGGTTCATTACAGACTTGTTGAGAGTGACGGAACATTCTAGTGAGTTACACAACAACTACAGGACATTAAAGCCACACCATCACACTCATGGTTCTAACAATCCAGATCTCCCACATTTATCTTCCATTTTAATAATGTGTAGCAATAAAGGAGCTGATAGCTGCAATGCATTATGGGAGCTTCTGTTTGTCGTGTTTTAAATGTAATTATTGGGGGTTGTATTAGATTTGTAGTGTAGGTAATAAACTGAATAAATAAATAGTAAAAACTGAAGCTAACTAACCAGTCAAAGCAGAGCTCTGTGCAGCAGTCTTTGCAACCCCACTCAGAAAATGTATTGAAAAGCACAATCGAATGGAAGTAGAACGATGGTTCCACCTGCTGGACAGCCAAACTGTGTTGGGAGCGATACAGAGAGACAGTTATGGATACCAGACCTTTGTGAACAGGGTTTGCAAGGCTGGACCACTTGAGGACTGGTGGTAGATCCCGGGAGACGTAAACATTGCTGACATACCTAGAGGAGGATCCTCCTGAGGATCTCAATGAGGTTTCAGAATGACAAAAGGGACTTCAGTTCCTGAGGCAGCCAATGGAGGAGTGGCCAAAAAAGTCAGCTAAAGAGGTTTCAGTAATTGCCAAGGAGACCATAGAAAAACTTCAAAGGAAGGCTTTCTCAGCAGTACTGACCAGAATCCAGGAGAGAAAACAGAATACTGCACTGCAAACCCCTGACTGCAATGAACCTGTGGCTCATCTAAAGACTTCTGACCATCTGGGAGGAATTCACAGACCCCAAGCTGGTTTGGTAGTTAAGTTACTTGTTGATAAAAGGAGCTTCAGTCGTTTATCTAAACAGGTCAGAGTCATTGCCTCGGTGTGAAGAGCTGCCACAAGGTGTAAAATGAAAGGCTCAGCTGTCAGTAAGGCTCAGGAGGAGGCTAAGACCAAAGACAAGCAAGCTGTTCTGTCTGTTGGAGAGTGTGAAGATGTGCTTCAAGACCTTTTCCTTGCAGCCCAGGAGGCTACTACCTTTTATGACACGACTCTCAACACATTGGCTGTATACAAAGACAATGAGTCAGGATTGTCACTATGTGGAGGAAGAAGAGTTCTTCAATAAAGAGGAAAGTGCAGTACCTATCCTACCATATGAAGCATGGATATCAACACTTCTAGATCAAGAGGCCCACAAAGCAAACCATGAAGAGGAAGCGGGACTACTCCTTCAGATGAGGAAGGAAGCCTGGGTTAGAAGGGCTCAGAGATTGGCTAAGAAAGTTGTTGACAGAAGAGTCAGGGTGAGAAAGTGTCAGCAAATCATGGGTGACCTTCCACTGGAGTGAACGCAGCCAGCCAGGACATTTGAGTTCACAACAGTAGATCTATTTGGACCATAAGAAGTGAAGGACATGGTGAGAAAGAGGGTGAGGCTCAAGGTCTGGGGTGTTGTCTTCTGCTGGATGTTGTTTCTTCATGTGTATATACACTATAACCAGTACATAACTGTTACATAACATCTGTGACAAGTTATATTCAACCTCACAGCCTTTAGTCAGACAAGGCAGGTGAGTTCAGCTTGTAAATTATTGATGATTGGTACAATAAGGAGCTGCATTGGCCGGGAATTGAACCCGGGCCTCCCGCGTGGCAGGCGAGAATTCTACCACTGAACCACCAATGCTCTCATGTTTCCATGTTCCCACCATCAGATGTCATGTGATTCAACTGCAGAGCTCAGTGGACTCAGAATACAGTATTTTCACCTATAAAAAGATAATCTATACCTCTTACTGTTGCTCACGGCCTTACCACCCTGAACACACCTGGTCTTGGAAGCTAAGCAGGGTCAGGCCTGGTTAGTACTTGAATGGGAGACGGCCAGGGAATGGCTCATGACCCCCCAAAGTCCCTATTGCTGATCTTGGGATTCAGCAGAATCCTGGATCAGAGGATTTTTTGGGCTTTTGCCACCTGCTGGCCAGTTAATGTCACAACACCAGGTGCTGTAAGCTTTTCCTTCTGTCACCAGAGGGCGCCACCTGGCCACAGTCAAGCTTCCCCATCACATTGGGACTGATCCACCATGACTGTGGAAAGTCTCTCCTTTTGTAGTTGAACTCACTGGCTTGAAATGTGTAAATACTGTTGATATTGTCACGACAGGCTCCAGTAAGTGACAGGTAATTTTTTCTTCCTACTGGTGCTTACGGAAGCTAAGCAGTATCAGACCTGGTTAGTACTTGGATAGGAGACCACCTGGGAATACCAGGTGCTGTAAGCTTTTCCATCTGTCATCAGGGGGCGCTCTTCTTGCTCCTATTCAACTCATCCTACCTCTTACCAACAGCCTTTTTACGAAATAATAATTATAATGGTTAAGGAAGTTGAAAGTTTAACAGGGATTTGATTGTGAAGGACAAAGTTGTATTTGTTGCCTTTGTGAGGAAGAAAAGTGAGGGATGAGTTGAAACTGAGCAAGAAGAGTTGAGGAAGTTCTTTTCAGAACCTGAATTGGAGGATTTGAAGAGACCAGAAATCAACAAGGCCTGGGTCTGGAGTGAAAATATGGAAGTGAGTGTTTTAACTTGACCACAAAACAGGTTTTTGTTCAGCCTGTTCTCAGTTTGAATGATTAGAATCAGAATCAGAATCAGAAGCTTTATTGTCATTGTAACAGGTACAAGTACAGGTACAATGAAATTGCATAGAAAGTTTGGGGAAAGAAGGACAACATGAGGTGAGGAGAGGAGGGAAAAAAAGGCAGATTAAAGACTGTGCTCTAAGGAGACAGTCTGTAATTGGGAAAAAAAACCACCTCAGGCACATTTAGCATCAACAAAGACGGTGAAAGGTGCTGGTAAAATTCCAGTGGGCCAGAGAGTCCGGGAAAGGGAGGGTGGGAGGAGGGGGAGGAAGACCAGGGGTGGGGGGGGGGCAGAGCTTTCGTTCCACACTCACATCCAGGAGAGGTGAAGACAAAACACAGCCTTGGCGACTGGGTGTCTGGAGTCCAAATGTTGATTAGGATTGTTTTCATTCAGGCGCTTCAGCTTTATCTGTCGACCTCGAGTGTCTCTGGTCTCCACTGCTGCTCCAATTGTGGCAAGATTTTAGCTTCCCAACCGAGTTCCAATACCCTCCAAGATCGATCCAATTTGACGTAAACGTTCAAGAGTCGTGACCTGCACGCTCCTGAGTTGGTTTATCACATGAGTCTGACCGTTCAAAGCTCGGTACAGTCCTTCAGTGACGATAGGCAGCCTTCCCAATGCAGCTGCTAGCGTCTTCTCAACTTTGCGATAGATCAGAAAGCCGCCAGCCCCAATCAGCAGCATACCTGCTATCATGAATCCCAATATGTAGAGGTCCTCCACATCCTCCATGGAAAGAATGGCCAAACACAGGGACCTCCAGGAACCTCCAGGAACCTCAGGGACCTCCAGGAACCCCAGGAATCCAGCATGTATCCAGCTGCAAACGTCCCATCAGGACATGCAGGCTCTCCTTTGCCCGACCTTAGTGTCGTAAAAATTTGGTCGATCGCATTGAGAAACCAGCTGATCAATTCCATGGTTCCAGTTAAATTCCGATGTGGGAGTGAAGAGATTCTCTTGATAGATCAGACACAGGACAGTACAGGACGGGAGCAGCAAGCAGGGAAGACGAGGGGGAGAGGAGAGAGAAGCGTCCGCCTTCGCTGAGAGCCGGAAGAAGAGTACCACTACTACCACTACCAAACAGTACCAGATAGTACTACTACCACTATCAAACAGTACCAGATAGTACTACTACCACTATCAAACAGTACCAGATAGTACCACTACCACTATCAAACAGTACCAGATGGTGCTACTACCACTACCAAACAGTACCATATAGTACTACTCCCACTATCAAGCAGTACCAGATAGTACTACTACCACTATCAAACAGTACCAGATAGTACTACTACCACTACCAAACAGTACCAGATAGTACTACTACACTACCAAACAGTACCAGATAGTACTACTACACTACCAAACAGTACCAGATAGTACTACTACCACTACCAAACAGTACCAGATAGTACTACTACACTACCAAACAGTACCAGATAGTACTACTACTACCAAACAGTACCAGATAGTACTACTACACTACCAAACAGTACCAGATAGTACTACTACCACTACCAAACAGTACCAGATAGTACTACTACACTACCAAACAGTACCAGATAGTACTACTACACTACCAAACAGTACCAGATAGTACTACTACCACTACCAAACAGTACCAGGTGAACTGAGCCTTTCAGTCAAAACAAACTGAGGAATTTAGGGCTGGTCTTTGATCAGTCCATGTCACTGGAGCAACATTGTAGACAGCTGGTAAAAAACTGCTTTTTCCAGTTGTGTAACGTCTCCAAGCTCAGGTCCATGATGTCCAGAGAAGAGCTTGAAATGATTGTCCATGCATTTGTGTCCTCACACCTGGACGACTGCAACCGTCTCTTCACGTGTCTCAACAAAACAGAACTGGATCGGTTGCAGTCAGTCCAAAATTCAGCCGTGAGACTTTAGAGCAGCAGCAACAGGAGGACCATGTGACCTCTGTTCATATCTCTCCACTGGCTCCCTGCTGACTTTCATATTCAGGTTAAAATCTTGGTGCTCACTTTTCCAGCCCTACATGGTCAAGCTCCTCCTTACATTGCTGACCTCATGAAGCCCTACAGCTCGACTCGGAGCTTGAGATGGTCTGAGCAGAACTTGTTAATGGTTCCATGTACCTGCTTTAAAACTTGTGACGACAACATTTTAGCAGCCATTGCCATGACCCGGATTCGAACCGGGGTTGCTGCGGCCACAACGCAGAGTACTAACCACTATACGATCACGGCTGCTGGATGCACTGCTGGGAATTTGTCTTGGCCTCGTTGGCGCCCCCCTCAGGTTGCTCCTCACACTCTTGTTGGCCTGCTGGTCCCTCAATCTGAAAGCAGAGTGTTTCCACAAGTATACACACTAGTGGACAAAGCTGCCATGACAGTTTCTCTAAAGCTTCAGTTCAAGAAGAAGCCCTGAGTTCACATTCCTGGAACTTGTTGAAGTGAAACTCAGAGAGCAGAAGGCATCGTACAGGTGTTACTCACCTGGTGAGGCAGCTGACAGGTACAAAACCTTTAAGTTTTGTTATTAAAAAAACCCTTCCAGCCATATCTCATTACCACCTGTGATGCAGATGAGAGAGGCACTCATGGAGATCAAAGGAGATCAAAGGAGCTCAGTGTCTGTTGCCATGGACACACTGTTCAGTGTTATAGCTACCTGGCTTACCTAGTTATCATTGAGATGAGCTAATGGATATCATGCTACTGAATCTAACTAATGTGAAACAAATGTGACTTTTGTTAAGATTCTGCTCACCGTTAATGAAATTTAAAAAACTAAATAAAAACTGAGTAAAACATCTCAGCAACGTCCTTCAGCATGAGTCGTGGAGAACGTTCTGCTGCAGCAACATCCTCCAGCATGAGCCATGGAGAACGTTCTGCTGCAGCAATATCCTCCAGCATGAGCCGTGGAGAACGTTCTGCTGCAGCAACATCCTCCAGCATGAGCCGTGGAGAACGTTCTGCTGCAGGAACATCCTTCAGCATGAGCCGTGGAGAACGTTCTGCTGCAGCAACATCCTCCAGCATGAGCCATGGAGAACGTTCTGCTGCAGGAACATCCTCCAGCATGAGCCGTAGAGAACGTTCTGCTGCAGGAACATCCTCCAGCATGAGCCGTGGAGAACGTTCTGCTGCAGGAACATCCTTCAGCATGAGCCGTGGAGAACGTTCTGCTGCAGCAACATCCTCCAGCATGAGCCATGGAGAACGTTCTGCTGCAGGAACATCCTCCAGCATGAGCCGTGGAGAATGTTCTGCTACAGGAACATCCTCCAGCATGAGCCATGGAGAACGTTCTGCTGCAGGAACATCCTCCAGCATGAGCCATGGAGAACGTTCTGCTGCAGGAACATCCTCCAGCATGAGCCGTGGAGAACGTTCTGCTGCAGGAACATCGTCCAGCATGAGCCATGGAGAACGTTCTGCTGCAGGAACATCCTCCAGCATGAGCCGTGGAGAACGTTCTGCTGCAGGAACATCCTCCAGCATGAGCCATGGAGAACGTTCTGCTGCAGGAACATCCTCCAGCATGAGCCGTGGAGAACGTTCTGCTGCAGGAACATCCTCCAGCATGAGCCATGGAGAACGTTCTGCTGCAGGAACATCCTCCAGCATGAGCCGTGGAGAACGTTCTGCTGCAGGAACATCCTCCATCATGAGGGGTTTGGCGCTGGGTCAGTAATGGTGTAGGGAGGCATTTCTTTGGATGGCCCACAGCCTCCATGTTCTAGCCAGAGGAACCCTGACTGCCATGAGGTACCAGATGAGATCCTCAGACCCATTGTGAGACCAGCACTATCGGTGCTGAACAACCACACACCAGGAATAGTAAACAAGCTTTTTTCTGGGCAGCATTGTTAGATTAGCCTGAAGCTAATACATAAAATGTATTTATTTTCTGTGTTTTCTGATAAAGCTGCATCTGTTTGTGTTCATGTGTGAACGTCGTGTTCAGGCGCACTCCCGTCTGAAGCCTCGGTTTCCTCCTCGGACACCAGAGGTCTGGTTTAGCTTCCTGAAGCTAACTTCAATCCCTGTGTGGAGAACCGAGTTTCAAACCTTGCCAGAGCTTTTCCCCCTCTCTCTCTCACATTAACTCCCCGTGAGCGCCCCGCGTGTATCTCGCCACCGCATGTGGTAACTGATTGAGATAAGCTCTCCACATAGCCACATTTAGCATCTGAACCGCTAACTTGTGCCGCTAAACCACCTCCTCACAACCACCAGACTTCCAACTGGATGTTCCGACATCCAGCTATCCAACATAAGCTGCAGGGATCATAGCACGTGTAAAAAGTAAGGGCTTATAGTCCAGGAAGTAGTGTAGTTAATTTTTGACATTTGTGGTTACACTATTTACGGATCTGTCAGGTTTCCAATATGCGTCCACCCCAATACTCACTCCTACACATTTGATTCCTTCGGTTTTCAGTTAGCATCTCCTTGCTAACTCTGGTCCGTTATGAGTTCTGGAGGAATGTTTCAGTCATGTGATATAATACCATGAATCGACCAGTACAGGATTTGAACATACACATGGAGAATTAGCAGTCCTTCACCGAAACCACTCATCCTACTGCACTTCTTGAAACAGCACCTCCATGTGGTGATATCTGAATGGATCTAATCTATACACACTATTCAAATGAAAGTATTGTTGGTTGTCTGTCTTGAAGTGTCTCTCTGTGCACAGCCAAAGATCTCGTCCCTGGGTGGGCTCGAACCACCATCCTTTCGGTTAACAGCCGAATGTGCTAGCCGATTGCGCCACAGAGACTGGTTATTATTAAAAGTGGGCGTGGCTTTGAGTTTCATCACTAAGTCTCTTTGTTGAGCTATGATTTTATTTCATATTTTTTTGGTTCAATGTGTGAGAGTTCACTTTTACTTGTGAAGTTAAAGCCGTTCATTCAGTCTCTTTTTGGCCAAATTCAGCTCAGATCCAGATCAGATCCATAATGTAATTTGTTAAGAAGTGAAACAGGAAATGGTCTGTTAGGTGCAGTATAGTGTGGCTCCGCCCCTCCACCATGTGACAGCATCTCAGTTCTTTTGCTGAATAAATAGTCCTGCACTGCTGGAGCACAGACACAAAAAGAACACATGGACTACATTCATAATCAGTCCAAGAGTTCCCATGTGTACCCACAACAGGGTACAAAGAATCCACCAGACCACAGAACCAAACCAATGGAAGTATGTTCCTTCAGAACATCACCCAGCTGACCATGCTTCTAGGTTAGCCCAAGCCTCACAGCTAACTAGAACCAACTGGCTCACAGGACCAGCGTTCTTGTACAAACCACAGAAAACCAGTGAGCAACATGAGACTATTGAGCTCATCAGTCCAGATTTTGATGTAGAAATCTGATCAAAAGTGACAAGTTGTGTCATGACACAAAAGGACAAGCTACTCAACCCTGAGAGGTTCACACAATTCTCTTCCTGGATGTCCTTACAAAGATCATTCTTCCAGAAAATCACCATGTGTCCACGTTGCTCATCAGACACTCTCCTTTGATCTCCTTTGATCTCCATGAGGAGCCTCTCTCATCTGCTGAATTGAATCCACAGGAGGTAATGAGACATTGATGGACTCTGCTGCTCTCTGATTATGTAACTAAACACACCTGTGAGCTTCAAGCTTTAAATACTGGAGTTTCAATCACAGCAGGAGGTCATAACTCAAGGGTTTTGATCCAGAAGTATCTGCAGATGAACTTCATCCACAACTGAAGGTCAGAGTCTGCTGGAGTCAGTCCTGCAATATGCAAATTAGCCAGTAGCACCAGACAGGAGAAAGCCTGACTTTGCCTACCATCCACTGCATTGGCCAGGGTTCAGGCCTGATGGCTATCAGGAACAACACACAGAAAACCTTACACTCCCCTTTGAGGAATTGAACCCTGGTCTCCTCAAAAGGCAATAAAGTAGGTTTAACCTGATGTAAAACCTTCCTGGAGCATGTTGTTGTGGCCGAGAGGTTAAGGCGATGGACAAGAAATCCATTGGGGTCTACCTGCGTGGGTTTGAATCCTACCAGCAACGCTGCTCAATGCTTTGTGACGGTTACTCTCCTTGTGGGTTATTTCATAAAGTCAAACCTCTGAGTTGTAGACAACCTAAAATCCAAGGACAAGACTCCCCTGAAGACAGGTTCTCCTCAGAGAAACATGAATTTATGGTACGCAGAACTACTCGACCCGTCGTAGTAATGAATTAATATTCCGAGACAAAACACACACAAGAGAAACTCAGCAGCACAAAAACCTTTTCTTCACAAATCTTTCATCATTCCCAGAAGCACACACACATTTCCCAGAACCAAAAACACAATTTGTTTCCACGTCTGAATATTCAAAACTCTAAATTGGACTTACACTTTCTTACAGGCCTTGTTTTCTTACTGGGAAGAGAAAATCCCTGCTGAGGTTTAGTGAAACTTCTCCTTCACAACAAAACTTGCTTCTCTTGCTTTATCCACAAGTTGAAGAAGCTTTGGAAGAACTTGGTGAGATGGAACGTCCTCACAGGGTGAGGTGTCGACAACGTGACAATGTGACTCACTCCTTGTTGGGAAGAGTTGTGGGCAGGATTTGAACCCAATGGATATCAAGTACATGGCCTGAACCACTCAGCACAACATTTCAAAAGCTCTTGTGACGACTTACAGCTTTCAAACAATGTCAATGACAAACATTTTTATCCAGCAATGTTGTCATTCTGTCCACCAGTCAGGCTTCCTTGAAGACACCTGAACTAATAGAAATTATTTGATACTTCTGGACCAAAACCCTTGAGCAACAGAGTCCATCAATGTCTCATTACCTCCTGTGGATTCAATTCAGATGAGAGGCTCCTCATGGAGCTCAAAGGAGATCAAAGGAGATCAGCATCTGCTGCCATAGAGATGATCCCTGCTCAGTGTTGAAGCTACCTGGTCTGCCCAGTTGGCATTGAGATAACCTAATGGCTATCATGCTCGCAACACTAACTCGGCTCATTAAAGAAATGTGGCATTGGTGAAGTATTGGCTGTACCGAGTGTAGCTCTAGTTGGTAGTTATTAATACTTTTTCACTCTTACTATTATTTTTCTTGGTCTTTTTCCCATCACTAATACTTTATTGAAACGTCTTCACACAGTACACATTGACTCGCATAGCACCTGTTAGCTCCCATACATATTAGAATGTTAGCTTGGGTGCATGGATGTAAAAAAACACATCAAAATATTAAATATTTTGCTGTGACTTTTACATGTGGGAAGTTTTTGACAGAATGACTGTGAGGTTAGCAGAAGCAGCTTTTCCATCAGAAGTCCAGTAAATGTGGTGAAACTCTCTTACAGTTCTTCACACACTTGTGATCAGAAGTCAGATCCTGAAACCCTGAACTGTCACTAGCAGAGGATGGTTTTGATCCATCGACTTCTGGGTTATGGGCCCAGCACGCTTCCACTGCGCCACTCTGCTTAGTGCATGACTGCTTCTTCCCAAATCAACTTTCCTTGTAGGATCTTGTTTCCCACTGAGGTCCTGGTTTAGGTGTATGAGGGACATGAAAGTCTACTTGAATTGATCCCCCAACCATTTACTGGAGCACCATTTGTTTCCAGTGTGGTTTTAGGCTTGTTGACAGTGTTGGCTTGGAGAGAAAATTCTTGGACGACCAAACAACATCATCAGGGTGAAGGTGTGAGATGAGAGGAACTAGAGAACCCAGAACATCCTCGGCTACATGAGACCTGGAGTCTCTACTGCAGGGGACCTCAGGGCCCATGAGGGTCGATATGATAAAAGCAGTTCAGATAAATAAGAGGGTGCAAAACCATTAAGACACTTGAAGGGTTATGAAGGGTTTATCTCTCGCTGTACTCTTTACAAACTGTTTCACCCATCAGATATACGAACAGTTACTTCACGTTATGTACTGAAAAAAGGTAAACCTCGGGTGCTTTATTGATAGCCACCGTTAGCATTGCTTAGCTTTAAAATGACTCGTAAACTAAACCACTGATGTAACATTACGGCAGGTATATAGTGTGAATTGAAATCAAAGGAAAAGAGGCTGAATTAATAATCATTCAAACTGACAACAGGCTGAACAAAAACCTGTTTTGTGGTCAAGTTAAAACTCCCAATTCCATCTTTTCACTCCAGACCCAGGCCTCGTTGATTTGTGGTACCAGTTCAGGTATTTTTCTAAATGCAACTGCTTGTTATTGACATGTGACTGATGTCACAGATAAGCACCAGAAGAAGCAGCTCCTCCAGAATAAAAGCTGTTAAAAGCTCTGCTCTTTTCCCCTCATTCTCCTTCTTTCAATCGTGCATAGATGAAGAAAGAGACTCAATGTCCTTTGTAAATGATGAGATATGACTTCAACATGAGACACAGTGACAGCCTGTAATGACACAGCTGATCAATTAGTAGGATTAATAATGGAAACAGAGACAGAAGGCAGAACAGAGAGAGTGTGGATTACACTGAGCTGTGCAGCACAATTTGCTCTAGTTCAGCATCAGATATTCAAATTCGGGTATCGGGATCTGATGGGAAGTGAAAAAACCTGTATTGGTGCCTTCCCAACAGCAGTAAAACCAAACTGATCAAACCAAAGGTCAAAATGTCTTCCTGTAGAAGAGAATGACTAACAGTTATGTTCCACAGTGCAGAGCAGCTCTTTAACCCCCAAAGTGAAACTACTTCCTGGAGGTTGGACACCATCTTGTAACAGGTGAACTCTACCTGAGACCAGCTGCCACCACACCTCTGAACATCAGCTCTACGTTGTCTGACCCTGAAGCTTCTCTTCTGTTTCTCCTTGTTAGCCACATACTCAGGTTGGCTTGTCCTTACAGGAAGTTGGCCAAACAGATGTTTGTGTGCTGTGCTGGTGTGAACCTGGGAGCAAAGAGGAAGAAGCTGTGCTCCTATATGAACCCTCGACCAGCCAGCCACTGCTGCAGTAAAGAGGGAGTCAGTCTGGGACATGGAGACAAAGGTGCTGGATTGTTTCCTCAGCTTGGCAGAAGAGGCAGTGACTTCCTGTTTGGGGGTCAAGCTGCACCACATGTCTGTTGGTAGCCAAGGCCCCATGCACTGTCCTCCACTGGAGATCCACAGAAGACCTGTGACACGAGAGCCAATTGAAACTGATCAGGAAAAATGATCTCCTTTCAGAAGTATATGAACGGTGGCATTCAAATCTGATTTCCAGACTGCAGTCAGTGTTTGTAAAGGATGACAATTAGGAAGCAGCAATTAATGTGCTGAATGTCTCCTTGAAAGTTGTGCAAATGGGACTAAACCCATATTTTTCTGAGTTGAACTGTGTTTTGGAGTTTAAATAAGCTTCCTTGGTGTTTCTCCCTGTTTTGAACAGGGGAACTTTTGCTTGTCAAGCAAATGTGATAACCACTACACTACAGAAACTATGCATGAAGTAAGCAGGGTGGTGTGGATGACAGGGGTCATATTCCACCAAATTTGCTTTCTCATTTGAATATTTTTCATTAGTATTGCAGCACTAATATGCATCCCTAAACCTTGGAAGAAAACATGTTCAGAAATAAATCACAGAGTGCCTCTTGGTGATGAAACAATAAGTGCTCATGTTCTACAATGAATTTGATTTCATAGCGATCACAAGTGACAAGTGACAATATTCTCTTCCTGGATGTCCTTACAAAGAGCGGTCACAACACTCATTCATGTTGTTCTGTCTTTCAAACCGACAGGCCAAAGGGCCAGTGGGTGTAGTGGTTGGCACTGGTGTTCAAAGTCTCACACCACTGATGAGTTGTCCAAGGTGACTAAAGTAAACCTTCTTGCTGTACAATGAGACTCCTTCATGAAGAATTAGATGTTCTCTCCAAAGGAGCTAATGTTTGCAAAAGGAGCTCACTGACCAAACTAAATCTGACTGTAGATTCAGACGGTCTGCTGAGGATCAGAGGCAGACTGAAGCTAGATGATCTAAGTGACAAAGAAAATCATCCAATCATTCTTCCAGTCAATCACCATGTGTCATCAAACACTCTCCTTTGATCTCCTTTGATCTCCATGAGGTGCCTCTCTCATCTGAATTGAATCTACAGGAGGTAATGAGACATTGATGGGCTTTGCTGCTCTCTGATTATGTAACTAAACAACAAAATCAATGGGCCAGTGGAGCAATGGATAATGTATCTGACTACGGATCAGGAGACTGCAGGTTCAACTCCTGGCTGGCTCGTAGCTTTAAACAAAAGTCAATACAAACATAACATCCTTTCATGTTTCAAGTGAATAAAATCCACTGTTTGGAACCATAACAAGCTCCCATGAGGTTGATCAAAAACTTATCAGTGATTAAATCAAGGACTCTTTCTCCAAACATCTAGGCTCATGTAGAACAGGCTGTATGGTTAGTGGTACAGTGGTAAATCATCTCATATAGAGCAGTCTGTAATCTGCCTTTTGTTTCCCTCCTCTCCTCACCTCATGTTGTCCTTCTTACCCTCAAACTTTCTATGCTATTTTGTTGTACCTGTTAAAATGACAATAAAAAGATTCTGAGTTGAAAAGGAGCAGGAAGAGCGCCCCCTGATGACGGAAGGAAAAGCTTACAGCACCTGGTATTCCCAGGCAGTCTCCCATCCAAGTACTAACCAAAGAAGGTCTGGTATCCATAACTGTCTCTCTGTATCGTTCCCAACACAGTTTGGCTGTCCAGCAGGTGGAACCATCGTTCTACTTCCATTCAGTTCTACTTTTCAATATATTTTACGAGTTGGGTTGCAAAGACTGCTGCACAGAGCTCTGCTATGCCTGGTTAGTTAGCTTCGGTTTTTACACCCCCCCTTTCTGGTCCAGTAGTGTGAGCTTTCCCTTCGATTCTACCAATCTGACCTGGACGCCTTGCTTGGTTTCCCAGCTGAGGTATACCACAGCTCCAAAGCTCTTGTCACTTCCATCTGAGAATGTTATTCCCCAAGGTTTTCCAACCCAGCCAGCTGATGTGAGGCTTCTATGGAACCTGTCTGGCCAAGATGAACATATTCCTCAAACAAGTTGAGGGCATCCCTCCGGAGGTCTCCAGAAAGGGGCTTGTCCCGAGTGTCTCGGGTCATACTTCCACCTCCAGCCTCTTGGAATGCTTTCCTGACAAGTATGGCTCCTTTCACCTTGATGGGTGTAACAAGCCAATCAGATCATAGAGGCTAGCCACTTGGCTTAATAGCTCTCTTCTGGTCAGTGGGTCAGGAGTCTTTCTCTTTCTTTTCAAGAAGGTCTTGGCCTGTTCTTGTTTTCTTTCTCCTTCTTGAGAAGTTGATTGAGGATATTATGTAAATCTGGTCCTTGTCTTGGCGAGATGAGTTGAGAAAAAAGGAATGATTGAAATCACCTTAATTTAAACAAAAGGATGGTTTTACTTTGTTGGGATCTCACAAGACCACAGAAAGTTTGTTCATTTCCAAGGAAAGACATTTTTCATTTGTCATAATGCAGTCATAACATGTGAATTCTGACTCAGGAATGTGACTTTTGCCACTGAGATCATCCATTAATCATCGATCAGTAACAACCATTAGTCATGCTTTCAAGCCTCGTTGGTGCAGTAGGCAGAGCGTCAGTCTCATAATCTGAAGGTTGTGAGTTCGAGTCTCACACGGGGCAACAGGTTAAGCTAATTTGCTCAGTGTTGAACAAGAACAGTAGAAAGTCTGATCACTTTCAAAAACCACAGACAATCCAGTGATTTCAGTCAAATGTATCACTAAACGTAGTAATTCAATATCAGCCTTATTTACACATTTCAAAGCAGGAAGAATAGTAAAAGTACAAACGGTGGTATTCAACAGTAAACATCAAGAGAAAAAGCGTCTTGTCATGCAGGGTAAGTAACCACAACCACTGCATGAATGATTGAGACCAAAGAGAAGCAGAATGTTCAGCATCTTAGCAAGTTTTCCTGGAGAAAGATTCTTTCCTGAACGGTCCCATTATTTCTTGCAATAGTGATTGTTGGTCAGTATTTGTGAGACTCACAACAAAGACACTTTGGAGGTTTATTCCAGGTTGATTTCAGACGAGCCTGATTGACAACAAATGCCACAGTAAATGTGTTTTCAGTGTAAATTCAACTCTAAAAAGATCCTTCCTTCCTGTTGCTGTTGCTTACGGCCATACCACCCTGAACACACCTGATCTCATCTGATCCTGGAAGCTAAGCAGGGTAGGGCCTGGTCACTACTTAGATGAGAACAGCTCATGACCCCCCAAGTCCCTGTTGCTGGTCTTGGGGTTGAGCAGAATCCTGGATCAGAGGATTTTATGGGCTTGTGCCACCTGCTGGCCAGTTAATGTCACAACACTTTCTTTTAATGTAATTTCAGCTCATTGAAGGAGATTTATTATGTATTCATTCAGGACAATATAATTCAGGGGGATTGATTTCATCCCTTTAACAATATATTCTGAAGTCTTACATCTTAATGGAGAAGGCCAGAGGATTCCAATTTACCAGTCACATTTGATCTCCAACAGATCAGAACTTTTGTAACTCAAGACAGATTCTTTTCAGGTATTGTTCTCCTATTATGTGATTCTTTAAGATCTGTCTGGAGACACTGTTTTCACACTCACTACATTTTTACTGAGAATAACAGACATTTTAAATGCCAACAACATTTTATTAAGTGTATTTAGTATACTGAAACCATTATGTATTTACACAAACATTTAGTGTTTTGATATGAAATAATAACTACTATAAATTTACAAATATAATACAACAATAGTTAACAATGTAAAAGATTTACTGTTTAACATTACATTTGCTAATGTCAGAAAATGTGAAGGTAAATTTATAAATAACAAACATAAATACAACGATGTAATGCAAGACAACTCACAACTATTTAACAATGTACATATATAGACTTTTCATTTTCTACAAACACACCAAATGGAGGTGTTAATCATTCCTCCTCTTCTCCACCACAGTTTTAAAATGTTCACAGCTGGTGTACACCACACCCTCAAAACCAGGCGTGCTGGATTTTCTTGTTGTTGGGCAAAAGGTAAACATCTTCTGGTTTCCACTTACGTTTTCTTTTGATGGCGTGTACCTTGTGCGCAGGCCACCACACTGCGGTACTCGACACGCCACACAGGGTTTGTTAGATTCCTTTGGCATGACGGTCTTGACGGTGGGTGCAGGGGGGGGGGGGGGACAAACACCTGACTGCTGGACGGCCCAGCAAACTGAATAGACGGTGCCCGAGGCTGTGCTGGGACCACCAGCAGTATTGGTGCTGCTGAGACGGAGGTGGGATGTGGGAGGTGGTCCTGGTGGCCTTGGGCTGGATGGTCCACTTTGAAGGTCCTGCCACCGGCTCTGGTTCCTCAGGCTCCTCAAAGTCCAATCTGCAGATGTACAAAACAGACCATGAGGATTCAGGGACGTGGATTAGCCCTTTAACATCATTCAGAAGTAAAAAACATGCTCCCTGCCAAAGAGCACCTCGGCCTGCCGGTTCATGCGCTGGATCTGCCGGGCCTCCATGCACGTCGTGTGGCGCCCCTGGACACCAGCAACCTGGAGGGATTCCATCAGGAACACCTGAGAAACACATGATGAAAAAAATATCATATGTGTATCTGATGAATAATTTATAACCAAATGGTGTAATGGTTAGCACTCTGGACTCTGAGTCCAGTGATCTGAGTTCAAATCTCAGTGGAACCTGACTTTTCATGAACAAAAACACAATGTGAGTAGATCTCTATCCTGCACTGAGTGCAAACACTGAAAATAACCACTGACAGCAATAATGAGTCACAAGTAGTGATGCTCAATGAAGCCTCATGAACCACTTCTTTATTTTCTCACCACCAGATGGCACTGTTGGTTTGAAGGTTGACACTGAAGGACTGAAGCAGTAGAGTGTGTTTTAAACAGTTTTTTGTTCCTGCAAGTATTCAAAATACAAGATTAAACAGCAAGGGAGCCGTGCTTATTGCACGGCGACTAAAACGCTTCAAATGATTTGGCATGAATGTGGATTAAGCATAAATGTGATAACTTATGTACAATTGTTCCAACAGGTCTCCCTGAACCAGAACCAGAAAGAACCAAACATCAAATACCTCATGGTGGCTGATAATGATCCTCCAGTTGTAGAGTCACTTAACATAGCGAGCAGAACATAGTTCATTCTAGATTCTTTTACTTTGAAATCTCATGGCAGAGATCATGAATGCACCAGGAACATCCAGCTTGTAAACCAAGCCAAGTAACAAAACCCTTCATTGGATTCAGGTGTGCTGCAACTGGGAGAACCAGTGTGTCTGATCGCACTCCAGCAGCTCAGCGCCAGAACACGGAGGCTCCGAGCTTCTCTAAGGTAATACTCTATACTTTCTATTTCATTGGACTTACACTTTCTTACAGGCCTTGTTTTCTTACTGGGAAGAGAAAATCCCTGCTGACTTCACACACTTGTGATCTGAAGTCAGATCCTGAAAACCTGAACTGTCACTAGCAGAGGATGGTTTCGATCCATCGACTTCTGGGTTATGGGCCCAGCACGCTTCCACTGCGCCACTCTGCTTAGTGCATGACTGCTTCTTCCCAAATCAACTTTCCTTGTAGGATCTTGTTTCCCACTGAGGTCCTGGTTTAGGTGTATGAGGGACATGAAAGTCTACTTGAATTGATCCCCCAACCATTTACTGGAGCACCATTTGTTTCCAGTGTGGTTTTAGACTTGTTGACAGTGTTGGCTTGGAGAGAAAATTCTTGGACGACCAAACAACATCACCAGGGTGAAGGTGTGAGATGAGATGAACTAGAGAACCCAGAACATCCTCGGCATGTATATAAACGGCAAACACACACAAGAAACCATACATTCCTAACTTTTTCGGGACAATTTCAAAAAAGCAATGTATCGCTAATATGTAGCTTGTGCCTGTGCATTCATGTTAAAAATGCCATCATTTCCTGTCTGACAGTAGAGGAAGCATGAGAGTCTGCACCCAGACCACTCTCGATTTGAGGAACTAAAGTTATCCAGAGCTTTAGAAGAGGCAGTGGTGGGATTTGAACCTACACCATCTGAGAGACTGGAGCCTTAATCTAGTGCCTTGGATCGCTCCGCCACAGCACCTGCAGCAGTTTGTTATCACAAAGTAAAAGAGGCTGAATTAATAATCATTTAAACTGAGAACAGGCTGAACAAAAACCTGTTTTGTGTCCAAGTTAAAAATTCCCAATTCCAAAGTTTTGACTCCAGACCCAGGCCTCGTTGATTTGTGGTACCAGTTCAGGTATTTTTCTAAATACAACTACTTGTTATTGACATGTGACTGACGTCACAACCTACATTTTTTGACAAGTAACTTGTAATTGTAATTGATTAGCTTCAGTGTCAGACTTCAACAGAGGGAACCTTTAATTTGAAACAGTTAATTTTGAAAAGTGTTCCATGGGCCTGTTTCAGTGGCAGCTGGACAAGAGAGGGCACCAGAGTGCTGCCCTCCCTGGGGGTTTGAAGGGTTAGGGTCAGGCACTCTCCTTTGATCTCCTTTGATCTCCATGAGGAGCCTCTCTCATCTGAATTGAATCCACAGGAGGTATTGAGACATTGATGGACTCTGCTGCTCTCTGATTATACAACTAAACAACAATAATCAACGGGCCAGTGGCGCAATGGATAACGCGTCTGACTACGGATCAGAAGACTCTAGGTTCAACTCCTGGCTGGCTCGTAGCTTGAAACAGAAGTCAATACAGGCGTCCATTTTTTTTTCATATTTATAGTGAATCAAATCCACTTTTTGGAGCCATAATAAGCTCCCGTGAGGTTCATCAAAAACCTATCAGTGAATAAATTGACAGGTATGGACTCTTTCTCTGCTGAACATCTTAAGTTTGAGAGTGTTGGAGCCAAAGTCCAGTGGTCACTCAACCTCATGGAAGGGGGGAGGGGGGACCATGTTTGAAGAACAAAGAGACCACATGCCCAGGACTGGAAAAGTTCGCCATTGGTCATGTGACCCTCCCCCCAGGTCCCCCCCCCCCCCCCCAGAATGGCGCAACACTGGAGGTCAACAGCAGGGGAGCCCAAGACCTCCCTCACCAGCCGGAGCCTCCGGGGCGGGCCCTCCCTCAGGATTGGTCCACATGGCCCTGAGCACAGCGGGAACTGGAACCAAGCGAAGCGATATAAAATCACCTGCGCAGGAAACTTCTGCTCTTCCAAGTCGAATGTGCTCCGAGACGGACGCACCTCTTCGCACGGAGACGAAGTACCACATGTGTTAACACTCTGACCGGCCCGGAGAGTTCTTCACCTCGCTGGACGAGCCGAGAACCACCGTGGAATTACTTTTGTTTTTGTGATTTGTTTTTTTTTTTCTTCTTCACCGGATCCTGAGTGTGCGGTGGCAACACACTCCCTCATGCTGACCTGAACCTACTTCTTCTTCCCCTCCTCACAAGAAGCGCTTGATCACTCCTCGGATTTACATCCACGGGAACCTCCGCACTGTGCAGCTCTCTCTCTCTCTCTCTCTCTCTCTCTGTCTCTCTCTCTCTCTCTCTCTCTCTCTCTCTCTCTGTCTCTCTCTCTCTCTCTCTCTCTCTCTCTCTCTCTCTCTCTCTCTCAGCTTGCCCCGCTGCTCCTGGTGTCCAAATCCTGCCTAATTCACCTATTTGGACTCGTGGACAAGCTGGGAAAGTTGCACACACAGTAGGATCTGTCCGTCTTTCTCCCCCTCTTTTCTCTCTTCTCCTCTCCTCACTAACGTTGCGCAACTCAGCAACAGCTGTTCCCTTGTGCTCCTCCACTGCACTTCTGGGACAGTGTGTAGTTCACTGTCCCTGGGATTTCTCGGCCACGAGACCCCAAGCAGGCTGTTGAAGGAGGAGGAGGATCCTCACTGTGTTTTCCAGAGAGCAGATCAAGGTGAGTGAAACAAACTGTGCTGTTAGAGATTCTATTCTCTTGTGCTAATATCTGTTCTCTCTTCTCTCTTTGCTCTTTGGCTTCAGAGCTTCATGATGATCTCATGGACTGGAGGGTGTTTTTCAGATCATCATCAACATCCTGATGGTGTAGTAATCTGATTACTTCCTGTTTTCACCTGGTGATGGTGTAGTAATCTTGCAACTTCCTGTTTTCACCTGGTGATGATGTAATAATCTTATAACTTCCTGTTTTCATCTGGTGATGGTGGAGTAATCGTACAACTTCCTGTTTTAACCTGGTGATGGTGTAGTAATCTTAAAACTTCCTGTTTTAACCTGGTGATGGTGTAGTAATCTTAAAACTTCCTGTTTTAACCTGGTGATGGTGTCGTAAGCTCATTACTTCCTGTTTTCACCTGGTGATGGTGTAGTAATCTTGCAACTTCCTGTTTTCACCTGGTGATGGTGTAGTAAATGATAACTTCCTGTTTTCACCTGGTGATGGTGTAGTAATCTGATTACTTCCTGTTTTAACCTGGTGATGGTGTAATAATCTTATAACTTCCTGTTTTAACCTGGTGATGGTGTAGTAATCGTATAACTTCCTGTTTTCACCTGGTGATGGTGTAGTAATCTCATTACTTCCTGTTTTCACCTGGTGATGGTGTAGTAATCTTGCAACTTCCTGTTTTCACCTGGTGATGGTGTAGTAAATGATAACTTCCTGTTTTCACCTGGTGATGGTGTAGTAATCTGATTACTTCCTGTTTTCACCTGGTGATGGTGTAGTAATCTCATTACTTCCTGTTTTCACCTGGTGATGGTGTAGTAATCTTATAACTTCCTGTTTTCATTTAATACTTCTTTGCCACTACTACATGTTGTAACATTTACTACTTCTTCACCACTATTACATGTAATACAATGTACTACTTCTTTACCACTAGTACATGTAGTAACATTTGCTACTTCTTTACCACTATTACATGTAATCACATGTACTACTTCTTTACCACTATTACATGTAATGATATTTACTACTTCTTCACGACTATTACATGTAATGACATGTACTACTTCTTTACCACTAATACATGTAATAACCTTTGCTACTTCTTTACCACTATTACATGTAATAAAATGTACTACTTCTTTACCACTATTACATGTAATAACATGTACTAGTTCTTTACCACTATTACATGTAATAACATTTGCTACTTCTTCTCCACTATTACATATAATACAATTTACTACTTCTTTACCACCATTACATGTAATAACATGTACTAGTTCTTTACCACTATTACATGTAATAACATGTGTCTCTCAACCTCCCTGCTGGAGGTCTGATGATGGAGCTGAAGGTGGTTTGAAGCCTCCTGTCCTGATCAGTCTTCACAGAGTGACTATCTGTCTGTCTGTCCTCTCCTCTGTCCTCTCTTCTGTCCTCTCTTCTGTCTTCTGCCCTGTCCTCTCTCCAGTCCTCTCTCCTGTCCCCTCCTATGTCCTCTATTCTGTCCTCTCTCCTGTTCTCTCTCCTGTCCCCTCCTATGTCATCTCCTCTGTCCTCTCTACTGTCCTCTCCTCTGTCCTCTCTCTTGTCCCCTACTATGTCCTCTCTTATGTCCTCTCCTCTGTCTTCTGCCCTGTCCTCTCTCCAGTCCTCTCTCCTGTCCTCTTTTCTGTCCTCTCTCCTGTCCCCTCCTATGTCTTCTCCTCTGTCCTCTCTTCTGTCCTCTCTCCTGTCCTCTCCTCTGTCCTCTCTCCTGTCCCCTCCTACGTCCTCTCTTATGTCCTCTCCTCTGTCCTCTCCTCTGTCCTCTCTTCTGTCCTCTCTTCTGTCTTCTGCCCTGTCCTCTCTCCTGTCCTCTCTCCTGTCCCCTCCTATGTCCTCTATTCTGTCCTCTCTTCTGCCCTGTCCTCTCTCCTGTCCTCTCTCCTGTCCCCTCCTATGTCCTCTATTCTGTCCTCTCTTCTGTCCTCTCTCCTGTCCCCTCCTATGTCCTCTCCTCTATCCTCTCTTCTGTCCTCTCTCCTGTCCCCTCCTATGTCCTCTCCTATTTCCTCTCTCATGTCCTCTCCTCTGTCCTCTCCTCTGTCATCTCCTCCGTCCTCTCTTCTGTCCTCTCTTCTGTCTTCTGCCCTGTCCTCTCTCCAGTCCTCTCTCCTGTCCTCTCATCTGTCCCCTCCTATGTCCTCTATTCTGTCCTCTCTCCTGTCCTCTCTTCTGTCCTCTCTCCTGTCCCCTCTTATGTCCTCTCCTCTGTCCTCTCTCCTGTCCCCTCCTATGTCCTCTATTCTGTCCTCTCTCCTGTCCTCTCTCCTGTCCCCTCTTATGTCCTCCCTTCTTTCCTCTCTCCTGTCTTCTCTCCTGTCCTCTCCTCTGTCCTCTCTCCTGTCCTCTCCTCTCTCCTGTCCTCTCTTCCATCCTCTCTCCTGTCCCCTCCTACGTCCTCTCTTATGCCCTCTCCTCTGTCCTCTCCTCTGTCCTCTCTTCTGTCCTCTCTTCTGTCTTCTGCCCTGTCCTCTCTCCTGTCCTCTCTCCTGTCCCCTCCTATGTCCTCTATTCTGTCCTCTCTTCTGCCCTGTCCTCTCTCCTGTCCTCTCTCCTGTCCCCTCCTATGTCCTCTATTCTGTCCTCTCTTCTGTCCTCTCTCCTGTCCCCTCCTATGTCCTCTCCTCTATCTTCTCTTCTGTCCTCTCTCCTGTCCCCTCCTATGTCCTCTCCTATTTCCTCTCTCATGTCCTCTCCTCTGTCCTCTCCTCTGTCATCTCCTCTGTCCTCTCTTCTGTCCTCTCTTCTGTCTTCTGCCCTGTCCTCTCTCCAGTCCTCTCTCCTGTCCTCTCATCTGTCCCCTCCTATGTCCTCTATTCTGTCCTCTCTCCTGTCCTCTCTTCTGTCCTCTCTCCTGTCCCCTCTTATGTCCTCTCCTCTGTCCTCTCTCCTGTCCCCTCCTATGTCCTCTATTCTGTCCTCTCTCCTGTCCTCTCTCCTGTCCCCTCTTATGTCCTCCCTTCTTTCCTCTCTCCTGTCTTCTCTCCTGTCCTCTCCTCTGTCCTCTCTCCTGTCCTCTCCTCTCTCCTGTCCTCTCTTCCATCCTCTCTCCTGTCCTCTCTCCTGTCCTCTGTTCTGTTCTCTCACCTGTCCTCTCTCGTTTCCTGTCTCTGTCCTCTCTTCTGTCCTCTCCTCTGTCCTCTCTTCTGTCCTTTCTTCTGTCCTCTCCCCTGTCCTTTGTCCTGTCCTCTCCTCTGTCCTCTCTACAAAGGTGTCTTCCTGTTAGAGGGACTTTTCCTTTCCACACTGTCTCATAAGAGTTTTCTCTATCAAAGTCACCTGATCTTGTGTAGAAAATAAAGATCAATGATTCATGGATGTTTGATTCTTTTGAAGTTGTCAGAGGAACTTTTTAAAGGTTCGTCATGGACATTTACTCCTTTCCTGCAGAAGTAACTACAGTTACTCTCTATTCTTGTAGTTTATTTACTCCTTTCCTGCTGAAGTAACTACAGTTACTCTCTATTCTTGTAGTTTATTTACTCCTTTCCTGCTGAAGTAACTACAGTTACTCTCCATTCTTGTAGTGAGTTTTGCTTAATGCACCACATTGTCACTGCATGAATGAAGCAGCAGATCAGTTTAGTAGCTGAACTCTCCAGATGTGGTTCCAGCTGCAGTGTCTTGCTGAAATAGGTCCAGAGAGAGTTGGACAACTTGGTCCATCATGTCCACAGCAAGTGTCTCCAGAATAAAGGTTTGCTCCTACAGAATAAAGGTTTGCTCCTACAGAATAAAGGTTTGCTCCTACAGAATAAAGGTTTGCTACGTGGCTCAGCAACAATGTGGGATATAAAATAAGAGGAGCAGTGATGTGAAATGTCAATGTACTGCGGTATTGAGAATAGAGAAGAGTAAATGTACTGCAGTATTTAGAATAGAGAAGAGTAAATGTACTGCAGTATTTAGAATAGAGAAGAGTAAATGTACTGCAGTATTTAGAATAGAGAAGAGTAAATGTACTGCAGTATTAAGAATAGAGAAGAGTAAATGTACTGCATTATTTAGAATAGAGAAGAGTAAATGTACTGCAGTATTTAGAACAGAGAAGAGTAAATGTACTGCAGTATATAGAACAGAGAAGAGTAAATGTACTGCAGTATTTAGAATAGAGAAGAGTAAATGTACTGCAGTATTTAGAATAGAGAAGAGTAAATGTACTGCAGTATTTAGAATAGAGAAGAGTAAATGTACTGCAGTATTTAGAACAGAGAAGAGTAAATGTACTGCAGTATTTAGAATAGAGAAGAGTAAATGTACTGCAGTATTTAGAATAGAGAAGAGTACATGTACTGCAGTATTTAGAATAGAGAAGAGTCAATGTACTGCAGTATTTAGAATAGAGAAGAGTAAATGTACCGCAGTATTTAGAATAGAGAAGAGTAAATGTACTGCAGTATTTAGAATAGAGAAGAGTAAATGTACCGCAGTATTTAGAATAGAGAAGAGTAAATGTACTGCAGTATTTAGAATAGAGAAGAGTAAATGTACTGCAGTATTTAGAACAGAGAAGAGTAAATGTACTGCAGTATTTAGAACAGAGAAGAGTAAATGTACTGCAGTATTTAGAATAGAGAAGAGTAAATGTACTGCAGTATTTAGAATAGAGAAGAGTAAATGTACTGCAGTATTTAGAATAGAGAAGAGTCAATGTACTGCAGTATTTAGAATAGAGAAGAGTAAATGTACTGCAGTATTTAGAATAGAGAAGAGTAAATGTACTGCAGTATTTAGAATAGAGAAGAGTAAATGTACCGCAGTATTTAGAATAGAGAAGAGTAAATGTACTGCAGTATTTAGAATAGAGAAGAGCAAATGTACTGCAGTATTTAGAATAGAGAAGAGGAAATGTACTGCAGTATTTAGAATAGAGAATAGGAAATGTACTGCAGTATTTAGAATAGAGAAGAGTAAATGTACCGCAGTATTTAGAATAGAGAAGAGTAAATGTACTGCAGTATTTAGAATAGAGAAGAGTAAATGTACTGCAGTATTTAGAATAGAGAAGAGTAAATGTACTGCAGTATTTAGAATAGAGAAGAGTAAATGTACTGCAGTATTTAGAACAAAGAAGAGTAAATGTACTGCAGTATTTAGAATAGAGAAGAGTAAATGTACTGCGGTATTTAGAACAGAGAAGAGTAAATGTACTGCAGTATATAGAACAGAGAAGAGTAAATGTACTGCAGTATTTAGAATAGAGAAGAGTAAATGTACTGCAGTATTTAGAATAGAGAAGAGTAAATGTACTGCAGTATTTAGAATAGAGAAGAGTAAATGTACTGCAGTATTTAGAACAGAGAAGAGTAAATGTACTGCAGTATTTAGAATAGAGAAGAGTAAATGTACTGCAGTATTTAGAATAGAGAAGAGTCAATGTACTGCAGTATTTAGAATAGAGAAGAGTAAATGTACTGCAGTATTTAGAATAGAGAAGAGTAAATGTACTGCAGTATTTAGAATAGAGAAGAGTAAATGTACCGCAGTATTTAGAATAGAGAAGAGTAAATGTACTGCAGTATTTAGAATAGAGAAGAGCAAATGTACTGCAGTATTTAGAATAAAGAAGAGGAAATGTACTGCAGTATTTAGAATAAAGAAGAGGAAATGTACTGCAGTATTTAGAATAGAGAAGAGTAAATGTACTGCAGTATTTAGAATAGAGAAGAGTAAATGTACTGCAGTATTTAGAATAGAGAAGAGTAAATGTACTGCAGTATTTAGAATAGAGAAGAGTAAATGTACTGCAGTATTTAGAATAGAGAAGAGTAAATGTACTGCAGTATATAGAACAGAGAAGAGTAAATGTACTGCAGTATTTAGAATAGAGAAGAGTAAATGTACTGCAGTATTTAGAATAGAGAAGAGTAAATGTACTGCAGTATTTAGAATAGAGAAGAGTAAATGTACTGCAGTATTTAGAATAGAGAAGAGTAGGGTTAGATGAGACACTATGTTGCCCTGAAGGTAAGGAAACAGTCAGTTGTCATTTTAAATATGGCGGCGACCACAAACAAGTATGTCGACAACCGTAAATGAGTATGTTGGTTATTAGCGTTAAAATTACTGTAAGTAATAGATTACTGAAAGTAATAAATCACTGGAAGTAATTCTGAAAAATGTTAATTATTAATGGAAGTAAATGGTCATTTACTCATTAACAACTCCTAAAGTAATTGAGTAATTACTTACAAGTGAATAAATTATCTAAAATAATTTATTAATGAAGAATTATTAACTTGAATAAATTGTTTATTTATCAAATAATACTGGAATTGTGGAACCACCAGCTAAACTGGAAATAGCTAATACCAAAATATCAGTCTTGTTTGTAAAAAGGTTATTTAAGTTAGTTAATATTCCTGTGCAAAATATAACAATCTTAAATAACAAGGAAGGTGTGAGATTCTAGCTCAGACTGTTACAAACCAGTGAATTATCAACAATAAATACACAATAATTACCAGGAATCCATCAATTCAGTTAACAGGTGTTTATTTACACAAATACATTAATTCATAAATAATTCAGAAATCATCTCATGAATCAATACAATCAAGTAACAACGTCATCTAACAGGAGATCTAATCTACTAAACAGCAACACTGTGTACAAAGAAAGAGGGTGTGTGTGTGTGTGTGTGTGTGTGTGTGTGTGTGTGTGTGTGTGTGTGTGTGTGTGTGTGTGTGTGTGTGTGTGTGTGTGTGTGTGTGTGTGTGTGTGTGTGTGTGTGTGTGGACACACTAGGACAAACAGGCAGCAACTTCAACATCTCCTCGTTAGTACAGTGGAGAGTATCCCAGCCTGTCCCGCAGGAGGCCGATGTTCAATTCCCCGACTGTGATCAGAAGAAACGATCTCTTTATAGGTGAAAATACTGTATTCTGAGTCCACTGAGCTCTGCAGGTGAATCACATGACCTCTGATGGTGGGAACATGGAAACATGAGAGCATTGGTGGTTCAGTGGTAGAATTCTGCCACGCGGGAGGCCCGGGTTCAATTCCCGGCCAATGCAGCTCTTTTTATGAATCATCAATAATTTACAAGTTTTACTGACCTGCCTTGTCTGAATACAGGCTGTGAGGTTGAATATTACTTGTCACAGATTATATACACTGGTTATTGTGTAAACACATGAAGAAACAACATCCAGCAGAAGACAACACCCCAGACCTTGAGCCTCACTCTCTTTCTCACCATGTCCTTCACTTCTTATGGTCCAAATAGATCTACTGTTGTGAACTCAAATGTCCTGGCTGGCTGCGTTCACTCCACTGGATTGTAAAACATCAAATCTGAGGGGAGGAGCTGAGGGGAGGTGGAGGAGGTGGAGGAGGTGGATGTTGTTGTGGTGATGACAGGAACTGCAGAGGCGGGGTCGTGGATGTGTTGTTGTGAGAGGTGGAGGGGTGATGGAGAGAGCAGTAGGGGGCGCTCTTTCAAGGTCTATGTTGTGGTGTGGTGAGTGAGGAAGACAGGTGGGGGCGTGAACCAGGAGGCTCGAAGCGAACTGAACGACTGAAATGAGCTGAACGACTGAAACGAGCCGAACGACTGAAATGAGCTGAACGACTGAAACGAGCCGAACGACTGAAATGAGCCGAACGACTGAAACGAGCCGAACGACTGAAATGAGCCGAACGACTGAAACGAGCTGAACGGCTGAAACGAGCCGAACGGCTGAAATGAGCCGAACGGCTGAAACGAGCCGAACGGCTGAAATGAGCCGAACGACTGAAACGAGCTGAACGGCTGAAACGAGCCGAACGACTGAAATGAGCCGAACGACTGAAACGAGCCGAACGACTGAAACGAGCTGAACGGCTGAAACGAGCCGAACGGCTGAAATGAGCCGAACGGCTGAAACGAGCCGAACGACTGAAACGAGCCGAACGACTGAAACGAGCCGAACGGCTGAAACGAGCCGAACGGCTGAAATGAGCCGAACGGCTGAAACGAGCCGAACGGCTGAAACGAGCTGAACGACTGAAACGAGCAGAACGACTGAAACGAGCCGAACGACTGAAACGAGCCGAACGACTGAAACGGAGGTTCAGATGTTCTGTTCGGTGGTTCTCTCTCCCTCTCCACACTCGGACAGGAGAGCACCTGAACACGACGTTCACACATGAACACAAACAGATGCAGCTTTATCAGAAAACACAGAAAATAAACACATTGCATGTATTAGCTTCAGGCTAATCTAACAATGCTGCCCAGACAAAAGCTTGTTTACTGTTCCTGGTGTGTGGTTGTTCAGCACCGATAGTGCTGGTCTCACAATGGGTCTGAGGATCTCATCTGGTACCTCATGGCAGTCAGGGTTCCTCTGGCTAGAACATGGAGGCTGTGGGCCATCCAAAGAAATGCCTCCCCACACCATTACTGACCCAGCGCCAAACCACTCATGATGGAGGATGTTCCTGCAGCAGAACGTTCTCCACGGCTCATGATGGAGGATGTTCCTGCAGCAGAACGTTCTCCACGGCTCATGATGGAGGATGTTACTGCAGCAGAACGTTCTCCACGGCTCATGCTGGAGGATGTTGCTGCAGCAGAACGTTCTCCACGGCTCATGCTGGAGGATGTTCCTGCAGCAGAACGTTCTCCACGGCTCATGCTGGAGGATGTTGCTGCAGCAGAACGTTCTCCACGGCTCATGATGGAGGATGTTCCTGCAGCAGAACGTTCTCCACAGCTCATGATGGAGGATGTTCCTGCAGCAGAACGTTCTCCACGGCTCATGCTGGAGGATGTTCCTGCAGCAGAACATTCTCCACGATGCTGAAGGATGTTCCTGCAGCAGAACGTTCTCCACGGCTCATGATGGAGGATGTTCCTGCAGCAGAACGTTCTCCACAGCTCATGATGGAGGATGTTCCTGCAGCAGAACGTTCTCCACGATGCTGGAGGACGTTGCTGCAGCAGAACGTTCTCCACGGCTCATGCTGGAGGATGTTGCTGCAGCAGAACGTTCTCCACGGCTCATGCTGGAGGATGTTCCTGCAGCAGAACGTTCTCCACGGCTCATGCTGGAGGATGTTGCTGCAGCAGAACGTTCTCCACGGCTCATGATGGAGGATGTTCCTGCAGCAGAACGTTCTCCACAGCTCATGATGGAGGATGTTCCTGCAGCAGAACGTTCTCCATGGCTCATGATGGAGGATGTTCCTGCAGCAGAACGTTCTCCACGGCTCATGCTGGAGGATGTTCCTGCAGCAGAACATTCTCCACGATGCTGAAGGATGTTGCTGCAGCAGAACGTTCTCCCGGGCTCATGATGGAGGATGTTCCTGCAGCAGAACGTTCTCCACGGCTCATGCTGGAGGACGTTTCTGCAGCAGAACGTTCTCCACGGCTCATGCTGGAAGATGTTCCTGAGTTGAAATTCTCATTAATCTCAAGAAAGGAGGTTCAATGCTTCCTATAGAACCTCCTTTAGCCTAAAACACACTGATGCTTCCTATAGAACCTCCTTTAGCCTAAAACACACTGATGCTTCCTTTAGAACCTCCTTTAGCCTAAAACACACTGATGCTTCCTTTAGAACCTCCTTTAGCCTAAAACACACTGATGCTTCCTTTACCAAAGGAGACCAGACCATGCTGCCCCACAATGCTTTGCGGCAACAACATTTAAAGGGACCCACTCATCCGAGCGTTCAGGGAAACTCACGATGTCTCAAAGCAGATCATGTTAAGTTACCAAAGCAATAATCTGCCTTGAACCACTTTCAATAATCTAAAGTCTCATGTGGTTGGACAGTTAGCTCAGCTGGTCAGAGTGTGGGGCAGTAAACGTCAAGGTCATAGGTTCAATACCCAGACTGGCCATAGAACTGACTGCTAACAAATAACTCTACGTGAGAACAATGAACTTTTTTATATTAATGAACACTCCTGATAATTTATCAAGGTTGTGAGTTTGTCAGTGTTTGATTGAAATGCTTCTGCCATGGGACCACGTGGCCTAATGGACAAGGCGTCTGACTTCGGATCAGAAGATTGAGGGTTCAAGTCCCTTCGTGGTTAGAAATATCTATCATGAAGTGGCTGAAGTGCCATTAGAACGTTTTAGTAAACTAGAAACATCCTGAACCAGACTCTGCTGGTAGAAGTGGGATTTGAACCGACACCTCCAGAAGATGCTGCAACATGAACACAGCTCCTTGGACCACTTGGTTTCCTCACTTGACTCGTCTCACTCTGTGAGGGAAAAGTTGTTTTTGATGATAAAAAAGCTCCTCTGAGAACATCAGTCCTCATCACTTTCTGCAGAGGAGCATAGAGAGTGAGCTACCAGTAGCTTCTCTCTGTGGAGGAGAACATCAGTCCTCACCTCCAGAGGAACATAGAGAGTGAGCTACCAGCAGCTTCTCTCTGTGGAGGAGAACATCAGTCCTCACCTCCAGAGGAACATAGAGAGTGAGCTACCAGCAGCTTCTCTCTGTGGAGGAGAACATCAGTCCTCACCTCCAGAGGAACATAGAGAGTGAGCTACCAGCAGCTTCTCTCTGTGGAGGAGAACATCAGTCCTCACCTCCAGAGGAACATAGAGAGTGAGCTACCAGCAGCTTCTCTCTGTGGAGTAGAACATCAGTCCTCACCTCACCAAAAGTTCTCATGTTAGCTTAATATTCCTGTCATGTGGTGTGTTCAGAAGCTCTCGTCTGCTCAGAAGGATGATAGGACTGCTCTGATCTGAGATCAGGGATATTCAACATGTTGGATAGTTTTGTCCAGAGTTCTCACCATGTGTGGTTTCCTCCGAGGGGAAGACCCTACCAGCCTGTTGACTGTGACGTGTAGCCAATCAGAAAGTGAGGTGACGTCGTGGCGCCGGACTGGAAGCAGGCGGGGAATCCAAAGATCAAAACAGTTGTCATGACGAACCAACGCCTCTCCTTTTTAAAACATGTTTTTTCAGATAAAAACACTCCACAATGATCTCCATTGCATCGTCTTCCTCCACCAGGTTTGTTGACTCTGGAATCACGTTTGATCTCCAGTGGTTTTTCAAGATTTCCCGTCTGATCTGGGGATGTTCACCAGTTAAATGTGTTGGTGTGTTGATGTTGCTGAGTGGCTGCACACCACACACTGAACCTCCAAAACTGTTACACCTGGGATTATTTATCACCGTCTGTGGTCTCTTAGGTTTGGGAAATCTGACAACAATTTTATAATCCTGCCTAGTGAACCAGACTTTATGATACCAAGAACAAGACTCATTACCAGGGAGACAGAGTCTTTACTCTCCGGCCCCTCGGCTCTGGAACTCAGGCAGGAAAACTCAATATCCTGTTTTAAATCTAGTCTTAAAACTCTTAAAACTTTTATTTCTTAGCTTTAATAAACTGATGTTCTCTTGTTTTTAGTTATTATTTCTTCTTGTCCCTATTTTTTGTCAGTCTGTATTTCATTGTAGTACATTTTGTATTTTGTAACAGTTTAGAAAACTGCTATAGAAATAAAGTGATCATGTTTGCTGGTTATGTAACATCAGGAACTTTTTATACTTGATGGCATTAATATGATGAAGATAAACAGCAGCTCCACCAGAGTATTTCTCTACTGGACAGCAGCTCCTCAGGATATCAGTGATTTGACAATTGGGTGGAGATCATGAAAGCAACACTCCTCTGGATGGAGACTCCAGAGAACTGTTCTGCATTGACATAGACCATCAAGAGACACCTTAGTTTGATCCTACTGATGATGTCATTCTGCAATAGTCATCCTGCTCAGCATCTTTTCACCTGTCAAGTTTCTTCACAAAGAGCCTGAACAGGGACTTGAACCCTGGACCGTCAGATTAAAAGTCTGATGCTCTACCATCTGAGCTCCCCAGGCCTGCCAACACAGTGTTGTGTCTCCATATGATTCTCACTTCTGATGAGATGAAGCAGACACTAATGTAGCTCCTCCTTATGGAACCGTACCGATGTGCTAGCTACCACTACAGAGGGTGACGGTTGGTACGGTACTTTTGGTACACTGCAAAACTTTATTGAGTGAAAACACATGAAAACCTGGACTGGATCATAAGGTAGCAGCACATAGTGCAGGGTAGAAATGAGACACTTTGAGGATGAAGGAGTTGGTGACACAGTGAAGCTCCCAGGGAGCTGATGGGGTCAAAGGTCATGGTCTGGACCCACAGTGGTGACCACTCTACCATTTTGTTCTTGAGGACATCACTGTCTGAAAGTAAAGCCCAACGTGGGGCTCGAACCCACGACCCTGAGATTAAGAGTCTCATGCTCTACCGACTGAGCTAGCCAGGCAACTTGTTCTGTCCTCATGGAATGTTCCCTGTAATACCCTACACAGAAGACGACCACTGTTGACTGAGACTTGTTCACATTGTAAAAACTCCATTGTTGTCAGTGTGTCTGCTGCTGTTGTGTAAAAGTAAGACTTTTCTTGAACAGACAAGTTGTTGTCACTTGGAACGTTGTTGTGTAAATGGGATCTAAGACTCAGGTCAAAACCGACCCGTTAACATGTGACTGTCAGTCATTGAAATATCATCTCCTTGATACCTGTCTACACTGTGATCTCCTTGACACCTGTCTACACTGTGATCTCCATGATGCCAACCGACACTGTGATCTCCCTGATACCTGTCTACACTATGATCTCCTTGATACCTGTCTACACTGTGATCTCCCTGATACCTGTCTACACTGTGATCTCCTTGATACCTGTCTACACTGTGATCTCCATGATACCAACCTACACTGTGATCTCCCTGATACCTGTCTACACTGTGATCTCCCTGATACCCATCTACACTGTGATCTCCCTTATACCCGACTACACTGTGATATCCTTTATACATATCTACACTGTGATCTCCCTGACACCTGTCCACACTGTGATCTCCTTGATAATGTGATCTCCCTGATACTTGTCTCCACTGTGATCTCCCTGATACTTGTCTACACTGTGATCTCCCTGATACCTTTCTACACTGTGATCTCCTTGATACTTGTCTACACTGTGATCTCCTTGACACCTGTCTATACTGTGATCTCCTTGATGCCAACCGACACTGTGATCTCCCTGATACCTTTCTACACTGTGATCTCCTTGATACTTGTCTACACTGTGATCTCCTTGACACCTGTCTATACTGTGATCTCCTTGATACCTTTCTACACTATCAAAGGAGAGTGTCTGATGACACATGGTGATTGACTGGAAGAATGATTGGATGCTTTTCTTTGTCACTTAGATCATCTAGCTTCAGTCTGCCTCTGATCCTCAGCAGACCGTCTGAATCTACAGTCGGATTTAGTTTGGTCAGTGAGCTCCTTTTGCAAATGTCAGCTCCCTTGGAGAGAACATCTAATTCTTCATGGAAGGAGTCTCGTTGTACAGCAAGAAGGTTTACTATAGTTGCCTTACACAACTCATCAGTGGTGTGAGACTTTGAACACCAGTGCCAACCACTACACCCACTGGTACTTTGGCCTGTCGGTTTGAAAGACAGAACAATATTGAATATTTTGATGTTTTTTTTACATCCATGCACCCAAGCTAACATGCTAATATGTATGGGAGCTAACATATGCTATGTGAGTCAATGTGTGCTGTGTGAAGACTGTTCAATAAAGTATTAGTAATGGAAAAAGACCCAAAAAATAATAGTAAGAGTGAAAAAGTATTAATAAACTACCAACTAGAGCTACACTTGGAAGAGCCAATATCTTCATCAATGCCACATTTCTTTAATGAGCCGAGTTAGTGTTGCTAGCATGATAACCATTTGGTCATCTCAATGCTAACTGGGTAGGCCATGTAGCTACAACACTGAGCAGGGAGCATCTCTATGGCAGCAGATGCTGATCTCCTTTGATCTTCTTTGATCTCCATGAGGAGCCTCTCATCTAAATTGAATCCACAGGAGGTAATGAGACATTGATGGACTCTGCTGCTCAAGGGTTTTGGTCCAGAAGTATCAAATCATTTCTATGAGTTCAGGTGTCTTCAAGGAAGCCTGACTGGTGGACAGAATTACAACATTGCTGGATTCAAATGTTTGTCACTGACATTGTTTGAAAGCTGTAAGTCGTCACAAGAGCTTTTGAAACATTGTGCTCTGTGGTTCAGGCCATGTTCTTGAAATCCATTGGGTTCAAATCCTGCCCACAACACTTCCCAACAAGGAGTGAGTCACATTGTCACGTTGTCGACACCTCACCCTGTGAGGACGTTCCATCTCACCAAGTTCTTCCAAAGCTTCTTCAACTTGTGGATAAAGCAAGAGAAGCAAGTTTTGTTGTGAAGGAGAAGTTTCACTAAACCTCAGCAGGGATTTTCTCTTCCCAGTAAGAAAACAAGGCCTGTAAGAAAGTGTAAGTCCAATGAAATAGAAAGTATAGAGCCTTACCTTACTGTCAGCCTGGTTGACTTGTTGTCTCCTCTTCCTCAGCTGCACCTCGACACCCTGTCCATGAACATCACCAACAGAAGGCTGACAAGTTGAAGCTCACATTGTGTTGAACTTGTGTCTATTTTTCAGCAGCTGTTGCTTGATTGTCCTTCTCTCCTCCGAACAATGAATCCAAGTGCTATTGTTTCTTTTAAAATGAGGCTTTCTGCAATATCAGCTGTTCTTGTGATGATGTCATGGTTCTGAAAGAGTTCTGGTTCTGCTCCTGTTTCCATAGCAACTGTGGATGAAGCTTCAAATAGTTTCCACAATGTGAGCAAGTCACAGTCAACCGTGGTCCTGAAGGTCTTCAGAGGAGGATTTTACACTCGTCCTTCATCACTACAGAACAAGTAGCCTGACCAGCTCAGTCACTAGAGCATGAGACTCTAATACTTTCACACAACTTTCACACTTTGAAGCATCAGAATATGAAATATGATCATAGATCAAGAAACATACTCTCAATGTTGTTTGTAATCTGACAGTTATTATGTAAAACAAAGTAAATCTAACTTTAGACCCTGTGACAGTGACAGCCTGTAATGAAAATTGTAATGTGTTTTTTTCTCCATCTTTTTCAGACTGTGATCAAATGTAAAGATGTGTTTGCAGAACATCTGACACCAGGTAAAGCAGCACTAAAAATGCCCTGCAGGAGGCGCTGTGGCTTAGCTGGTCAAAGTGCCTCTTTCGTAAACAGGAGGTCCTGGGTTCAAATCCCAGCAGTTAGAGCATTAATTCAATTAGCCCTTAATTATATAACAATGTGCTCTCTAGCGCCACCTCCAGTCACTAAAATGACCAATGTCCTCACAGCCATGGTGTGATCTCTCTAGGAATGTCGTAGAGATCAAACCAAAACTCCCATTGGAAACCCTGAGAAAAAAACTGCTCCATTTATTGTAGCAATGAATGATTGTAGAAAAAGCTCTTTATGTATTTATTTCTAAATGTGGCCTTAGTAACTGATGAAGGCTCAAATCAGGGTTTCATGATGAACTCATAAACACTGGTGCTAAAAGGGGGTTAGCACTATACGTGGCTCATAGTGGCTCTGTTGTGCTACAAGGAGCCACGTTGCTACTTTCTGTATTAAACAGCTTTGTGTGCAGGTGTCTAAATGAAACAGGAAATGGTCTGTAAGGTGCAGTACGGCGTGGCTCCGCCCCTCCACCATGTGACAGCGTCTCAGTTTTTTACTGAATAACTCGTCCTGCACTGCTGGAGCACAGACACAAGAAGAACATCAGGAAGACGTTGTTATGACTTTTGTTAATGATTCACATAACTGCTTCCAAACACAATTGAAAAAACCAGCAAAACAATGTTTCATACAAAGTGATGGGAGAGGCTCCTCATGGAAGAGATGAAAGGAGATTAAAGTAGAACAGCATCTGTTGCCATGGAGACACTAAGAACAAAGGAGAGGCAGACACACTATTTCATCTGGAATTTTCTTGTTTTAAGCACCGAAGGTGTTTTAAAAACCAAACGTGAGAACTGAGCAGTGTTGCCACAGTTACCTTGAAAAACTAATCTGATTACTGATTACAGTTACTCCTTTAAAAGTAACCCAATTACTTTACTAATTACTTGTTTTTAAAAGTAACTAAATTAGATTTGAACTTCCTTTTTTAGTTACTTTCAGCAGCTAGAAATAACTAACCACGGCGATGCAGCAGCGATGCAGCGGAGATGCAGCGGCGACGCAGTAGCACTGACCACCATTGAATAGAACACTGACCGCTGCAGCATCGCGTTTGAACAGAAACCACAGACGCGATGCAAAGACAGACTCGGCACGCTGACGCTATGCTGCTAACAGAAAGCTCCAACGTGATGCAAAGTCCTGAACCCCGGTCTCCCCCTGCCTCATCTGCTCTTTCATGACCAACATGAAAGTTCAGTAGCAAAGAAAAGAAAAGGAAAAAAAAACAAAAAACAACCAGTGCAAAGCTGAACACACTGACAGCAGAGGATTCATCCCGCTTACATATTAAAATATAGAGGGCGTGTAGTAAACCACTGACCAATCAGCTCCTCAAACTCAGACCCGTTCCATGGTCCTGGTACCCCGACGGAGAGGAAAATCACAAATTCCTGCAGTGGAAACGTGAACCGTAACAGACTATACCGTTCTATCCCAGTACTTTTTGTGCAGTGGAAACGGGGCTTTTGACACCCCTGCTCCACAGTGGTGACCTCTCCACTGGAAGACTCATGAGAGAGAGCTTCAGATGTCAATCCTACCATTTTGTTCTTGAGGACACCACTGTCTCTGAAGGTGTGAGATGAGATGAACTAGAGAACCCAGAACGTCCTCGGCTACACGTGACCTGGGTGTTTTTAGGTCAGAATGGCCGAGAGGTCCAAGGCGCTGCGTTCAGGTCGCAGTCTCTTCTGGAGGCGTGGGTTCAAATCCCACTTCTGACAGCAGGGCATGTTTAAACATCCCGGTGTGTTCATGAACCTTTAAAGGAGTTATATTATACTTTCTCCCATGATGCCATGTGGCAGAGCAGAGATTCCTCATTGTGCAAGGGTCAAAGGGAGGGTCTTCCTTAATTGTCATTAGTTGAACCCCCAACAACACTCTATACAACTTAATTTGTGATTCTGTGACACCAAATAATATCACCTCCTCCAGGACTATTTTGCTATTCCTTTTCTTTTTCTTTTTTTTATTATTTATTTATTTGACAGGGACAATGTAGTCATACATAGTTACAACATGAAAGATGCAGCTGATGCGACACATACAGAGTGTGTAGCTAATGCTAATTTTCAACTCCTGTCCCTGGTTGAGCTTTTCCCTGTAGTACATACAAATTATACAGAATGAATAAAATACACAACCCTAAAACACATATTTACAACAGTGGTCTCTACGCACACACGCACACACACTATACATTATTTACAGACTCAGAGGTGGGTACATCTTTGGTTTGTTTTAAGCCACAACTTTAGCTTTGATGTGAACTCCTTAAACTCTGGTATACTTTTGAGGTCAGTGGGCAGTGGGTTCCACAGTTTGGCCGTCTTTATGGAGAAAGCAGACTGACCAAGTGGTCCTCCTGTGGGGGGGTCGCACAGTGATTGTGGGAGGGGCTCCTGGTGACTCTATTGCTGTTTTGTCTCTGTATGAATGAACTTAGTGGCTCTGGTGCCAGGTTATGGATGCACTTGAATGTCAGCGTTAAAGAGTATAGTTTTATGAAGTTTTCCAAATTTAGTAAATGATAATTGTTGAGTATATTGCAATGGTGACAACGGGAAGGTTTCCGATTCTTTTGTGCCACATGAACGCGCCATTAGAGCAAGTTCACCTGTGATTGGCTGAGAGTGGAGGTGGGGACCGGTCCTGTGTGTGTGTGAGTGTGTGTGTGTGTGTGTGTGTGTGTGAGAATGAAACAATAGTAAGGCACAGTGACTTTTGATAAATAACAATCTGTTTACAGGTTTGCAAATAGTGACATGTTAGATTACTCGTTACTGAAAAAAGCAGTCATATGAAGGAAGCACTTTACTAATTAACACGTTACCAGCATCACTGCACTATGATGAGGATGATGAAGATGATGAGTATGAGGACAGTCGTCCCCTTGTTTTCACCGTGACTTTGAATTTGCTGAAATCAACACCCATTTTTAGGCTTTGGCTCAAAACGTAGAACTCTCCTCAGCTGAGTTTAAAAAAATAATGCAACGTCTATTTCAGTATTTACTGATTGGTTTGTTGGAGTTTTTAGAACTGCTAGAGGAGCTAGCAAACTTTTTAATCACTTTATACTGTAATGTGTATCTGTTTACGTTCTATGCATACATTAACGTTCCATTTTGCTTTTTTGTATTTAAAAAAAGTGTTTTTTATCTCGTTCGCTAAACTTCAAGTTTATTTCATGCTTACATTTTAATCAACTTTTGTGGCGTAATTCACATCTCGAGGGTTGGTCTGTTTGACTATATATATATATATATCTTTTTTTGGATTATTTTATCAAACTGTTTCAGACCACATACTATTGAAGGTTTTTGGGTGAAGTTTAATTGTATGTGTGTTCAAGAGTACATTTTTTGTAATGTGCTGGAAACCAGTTATGGAGCATTTTGTTTGTCATTTCCTAAAACCTATTGATGAATTGAATCAATATATTTAATATTATGCAAAATCGACAAGTGACAAATGTTTTGAAGGTGTTGATCTTTTAAGAAAAGCTCGACTGATTTGGAGATTTTGCACATTTCATCCTTCAAGCTTCAAACAAATCTGGAGGTAAATTCACAACTTGAATGTTCTTCCATTCAGACTTTAAGCAGAATGTGCGGGTGGCACCGATCCGAGCTGTCGACGTCTACAACCTGATGTGCTGGACACTGGGAGTCCAACCTCTGCCAAACAATGGATCCTGGTCCCGGGTGGAGTACATGCTGAGGAGCTCTGCTGGCCCTCTAAAGCCGGGCCAAGTCTGGACCTGCTGGATGGCTTTACTAATAATACTTCTGACAAGAGGGAAATAAAACATGTAGAGTTTGGGCTAACTGGAAACCTTAGCCAACAACTTTTTTTTTTTTAATCAACATGTAAAATGAGTAAAGAGAAAACAATTTTCCAAAATTTCCACCGGTAATTATCATAAATAAAGTAATTAAATCCATAAAGTACTGCAGACTGACAGAACTGGTGGTTTTACCTGAGATATTCTATCAGTTCTTCTCATTGGAGTATTTGGTGGAGTACTTTAACTTGATACCGTCTGCCATTTTAGGTTCACTGTTTCCCATTCTGTGAAATTTGCCATCATTTTGTAAGCACAGTGATACTCAGAGACAATAGGTGTTGATATGTAAACAAGGACCCACTGCAGGCTGGAAAACTGGAGCCCGCCTCAGAGAACAGGAGTCCATTGTGATTGGCCAGAGGGGTCAAGGGTCACAGGGAGAACCCTTGACCCTAAGTAGAGGAAGACCGTCTCTCAGATTCAAACGTCTGTGGATACATCCGAATTGTTCCTCCTATTGTACCCTGTGTTTCTTTTGTTTCATCCCTTCCAGAACCAAACTAGAAAGTACAACAGCAACATACTTTATATGTACTGCATATATACATGATTAAAAGAAACCTGGCAGTTGTCGTTGATTGTTTTATAGTTTGACGGATGTTGGCAGCCTGAATCTCCTGTTGGTGTCGGAATTGAGTCCAGTCAGACGCAATCTTTCTTGCCTGTCTCATAAAGCATCTCGAGGGAAAGATGGTTCCTAACCCCGATCATTTTCATGGCAGTCTGGATCAGACCAACAGCCCATGAACTCGACTGCACAGTTACAGTCGTAACATATCTGTTCCACTCCAGAGACCCTCAGTCTGCATAGAAAGTAAAGAAAGTTGTTGGAGTTTGGTGACTTCCACAATGTACCTTCCAGCTGAAGGTTTCATCAGCGTGGACCCTCAATACTTGTACGAGCCCACCTGACTGATGTGTTGGTTTTTAAAGACAACTGGCCTGGGGTCACCAACAATCTTTGGATCAAATACATTCTCCTCTATCTTCCTGAAAGAAGTGAAAGAAATCCACTTTCACTTCTTGGCGTTGAGGCGAGCTTGAAATGCTGATATTGACTTGATATGTTATATTTATCGTTTACGTCGATTAACTTTTTGCACCATTGTTGTTCAGCACTTTGTTTCAGTTGGAGCTAAATGATTCTTCTGAAATGAAAAAAAAACAAAAACAAAAAAACAAAGTAAACCTAAATACTAAATGTGAATTGAGGCTTTGGCCATCCAAAAGACAAGATGAACTGTCATGAGGAAATATTTCGTCGTAGTCTTCAGTCTTTGGTCGTACAGTGAGAGGGTTTTGCAGACTTCTGTTACTACCAATAGAAGTGGAGAACGAAATGTCGACTTGTCCGTTTTATTTATTTATTTATTTATCTTTCATGAATTTCCATTATTATAGTCCATTTTGGTATTTTCTTTTGTTGTGTTTGTTTTAATTCTTAAATCATATATAAAAAAAATGGATTAGATTCCTCACCTCCAGTCCTTCTGACTTTTTGGATTTTAAGCAGGAGGTGTCAGAAAAGTGACCACAGGGAGAACTGGCTTGTGGCGGCCAAGCGTTCATAGCGACGTCGCTTTTTGATCCTTTGATGTCGGCTCTTCCTATCATTGTGAAGCAGAATTCACCAAGCGTTGGATTGTTCACCCACTAATAGTGAGCTGGGTTTAGACCTTCGTAAGACAGGTTAGTTTTACCCTACTGATGATGTGTTGTTGCAATAGTAATTGCCATGTTCAGCTTCCTCACCTCAACATGGCCAAGCCATGTTGAGGTGAGGAAGCTGAACCTAAACACTGCGAGGAGGCTGAACCTCAGCATGGAGAGGAAGCTGAACCTAAACAATGCAAGGAGGCTGAACCTCAGCATGGAGAGGAAGCTGAACCTAAACACTGCAAGGAGGCTGAACCTCAGCATGGAGAGGAAGCTGAACCTAAACAATGCGAGGAGGCTGAACCTCAGCATGGAGAGGAAGCTGAACCTAAACAATGCGAGGAGGCTGAACCTCAGCATGGAGAGGAAGCTGAAACTAGACACTGTGAGGAGGCTGAACCTCAGCATGGAGAGGAAGCTGAACCTAAACAATGCAAGGAGGCTGAACCTCAGCATGGAGAGGAAGCTGAAACTAGACACTGTGAGGAGGCTGAACCTTGCTTTCTGTCCACATCATCCACCAACCTTAACTGTGACTGAAACCATGAGCTTCACCCACAGCCACCTTAACACTGTGTACCACGGCCAACTCAACACTGGGTACCACAGCCAACTCAATACTGTGTCCCGCTGTACTGGGTACCACTGTACTGGATACCACTGTACTGGGTACCGCTGTACTGGGTACCACTGTACTGGGTACCGCTGTACTGGGTGCCGCAGTCAGCTCAGTCCACCAATGCTCCACAGGTAAGTGCAGTAGAATATGAGTAAATACCTGAAAATACAACTTATGTTGAGTATGTTGGGTAGAATCTAGACTAGTAGTATGAATGCTTAAATTAACATTTCATACCCCCTTAAATAAATGATGGGGAATTTCTGAGACCCTGCTGCAACAGAGACATCTGCTATAGCAGTATATTTTACAGTTGGTTGCAGAGATCCATGCTTCCCTACTGTAAACACAAGTACTGGGTATGACATCACTGGGTGTGACTTTGATCTGAGGGCTTTGGCTCAAGATGAAAGTGAGATGATCCATCTGTCTTTGACTCAAGATGAAAGTGAGACGATCCATCTGTCAACACGATCACAGTATGATATCATCACATGGTCTATATAAAGGAGAGGCCAGCTTGGATCTCCACATTTGAACTGTGGAGCTGCAAGGACAAGCAAGGAGCTGCGCACCTGAGCACTGCAAGGAGGCAGAACCTGAGCACTGTGTACCACGGCCAACTCAACATTGGGTACCACGGCCAACTCAAATCTGCCAGCTCAACACTAGATACCACAGCCAGTTCAATACTGTGTCCCGCTGTACTGGGTACCACTGTACTGGGTACCGCTGTACTGGGTGCAGCAGTCAGCTCAGTCCACCAATGCTCCACATGTAAGTGCAGTAGAATATGAGTAAATACCTGAAAATACAACTTATGTTGAGTATGTTGGGTAGAATGTAGACCAGTAGTATGAAAGCTTAAATTAACATTTCATACCCCTGCTGCAACAGAGACATCTTCTATAGCAGTATATTATACAGTTGGTTGCAGAGATCCATGCTTCCCTACTGTAAACACAAGTACTGGGTATGGCATCACTGGGTGTGACTTTGATCTGAGGGCTTTGGATCAAGATGAAAGTGAAATGATCCATCTGTCTTTTACTCAAGATGAAAGTGAGACGATCCATCTGTCAACAGGATCACAGTATGATATCATCACATGGTCTATATAAAGGAGAGGCCAGCTTGGATCTCCACATTTGAACTGTGGAGCTGCAAGGACAAGCAAGGAGCTCCTAACCTGAGCACTGCAAGGAGGCAGAACCTGAGCACTGTGTACTACGGCCAACTCAACATTGGGTAACACGGCCAACTCAACACTGGGTACCACAGCCAGCTCAATTATGTGTCCCGCTGTACTGGGTACCACTGTACTGGGTGCAGCAGTCAGCTCAGTCCACCAATGCTCCACAGGTACGTGCAGTAGAATATGGGTAAATACCTGAAAATAAAACTTGTATTGAGTATGTTGGGTAGAATCTTGACCAGTAGTATGAATGCCTAAATTATAATTTCATATCCCCTTAAATAAATGATGGGGAATTTCTGAGACCCTGCTGCAACAGAGCCATCTGATATAGCAGTTTATTTTACAGTTGGTTGCAGAGATCCATGCTTCCCTACTGTAAACACAAGTACTGGGTATGGCATCACTGGGTGTGACTTTGATCTGAGGGCTTTGGCTCAAGATGAAAGTGAGATGATCCATCTGTCTTTGACTCAAGATGAAAGTGAGACGATCCATCTGTCAACAGGATCACAGTAAGGATGATACTTCATACATATTTTAAAACCTGCTAGTGAATTTCAGTCCAACATGTCTGTGGCAGACAGAAGAACCAGACTGGAGGTAAAACTGCTGAGCTGAGTGAACTCATTCTATGATCAACAGTTACCATGGCAACACAGCAATAACTACTTTCTGACATCACTGTGATGTCATCAGTCTCAGTCTTTGAAATTCTGCTGGTCATAGAGTAGACTCTATGACCAGAAGAATTTCAAATGTTGAAGTCTTCAACTGAGATAAAATACTGCAGTGAGTCCTGACAGGAACCAGCAGGAAAACAAAAACTCAGCTGGGAGTCGAACCCCCAACCTGCAACATCAGAGTTGAGGACACAAACCAATAATGTATCGATGCCCCAATAACCCACATTTCTACACATTGTTATGACGGCGCCACTCTGTTTCATCTTGTGGATAAAACTTTGGGTCTGAATTCCAGTTTTCTCGATTGCTAAAACACAAAACCTGGTTCCTGCAGCACAAAAGCCCAAACCTTCTCGTCATTCCCAGAAGCACACACACATTTCCCAGAACCAAAAACACAATTCACCAGCTTATTGTTCATGAGATCGACATCCAACTACCTTCTACCTTCACTTCTGAGTGACACGAAGCAGACACTAATGTAGCTCCTCCTTATGGAACCGTACCGATGTGCTAGCTACCACTACAGAGGGTGACGGTTGGTACGGTACTTTTGGTACACTGCACAGCTTTAATGAGGTAAAACACATGAAAACCTGGACTGGATCATAATGTAGCAGCACATAGTGCAGGGTAGAAATGAGACACTGAGTATGAAGGAGTTGGTGACACAGTGAAGCTCCCAGGGAGCTGATGGGGTCAAAGGTCATGGTCTGGACCCACAGTGGTGACCACTCACCTGGGAGACTCATAATTGAGAGCTTCAGGTGCCAATTCTACCATTTAGTTCTTGAGGACACCACTGTCTGAAAGTAAAGCCCAACGTGGGGCTTGAACCCACAACCCTGAGATTAAGAGTCTCATGCTCTACCGACTGAGCTAGCCAGGCATCTTGTTCTGTCCTCATGGAAGGTTCCCTGTAATACCCTACACAGAAGACGACCACTGTTGACTGAGACTTGTTCACATTGTAAAAACTCCATTGTTGTCAGTGTGTCTGCTGCTGTTGTGTAAAAGTAAGACTTTTCTTGAACAGACAAGTTGTTGTCACTTGGAACGTTGTTGTGTAAATGGGATCTAAGACTCAGGTCAAAACCGACCCGTTAACATGTGACTGTCAGTCATTGAAATATCCATCAGTGTGTTATAGAAGGTATTCAAGTTTCAATAAGCAATACAGACACACTTTTAACTGTTGTGTTACAAAACATGAGTTTTATTTTATTCTCAATGTCAAAAACATGAGCAAGGCTTTTTCACAAAACATGTGAAAACAAGCATGCTGATACTCTGAAACACACACACACACACACACACACACACACACACACACACACACACACACACACACACACACACACACACACACACACACACACACACACACACACACACACACACACACCCTCTTTCTTTGTACACAGTGTTTGCTGTTTAGTAGATCAGATCTCCTGTTAGACGACGTTGTTACTTGATTGTGTTGATTTATGAGATGATTTCTGAATTATTTATGAATTAATACATTTGTGTAAATAAACACCTGTTAGCTGAATTGATGGATTCCTGGTATTTATTGTGTATTTGTTGTTGATAATTCACTGGTTTGTAACAGTCTGAGCTAGAATCTCACACCTTCCTTGTTATTTAAGATTGTTATATTTTTCACAGGAATATTAACTAACTTAAATAACCTTTTTACAAACGAGACTGATATTTTGGTATTAGCTATTTCCAGTTTAGCTGGTGGTTCCCCAATGGGGTGGGACTTACTCCCTTCTAACCAATCACATGTCTGTATTCCTTAAAGTTGCTCAAAAGAGTTCAATTCAACACATATTCTCATTTTAATGATCAAATCAAGGAAAATATAGAAATACAAGAAAGTAACATCATCATATTGATACTGATGATAGTAATGTTTTGTTTACAGGAAATCTGCAGGATGTTTGTCTGGAGAAATGTTTAATTTAATAACAATGAAGAGACACTAACTCAATATTAATCCACTTGTTGATGTTAGACGTAACGTTCTCTGGCAAATGCCAATGGCCCTGCAGGGTGTTGGGCTGTAAGAACAGCTCCCCCTGGTGGACGAGGTTCCTCATAGCACCCTGGTGAAGTGTGTTTCTGACACTTTGAGCAGAAACATCACATTAGTGTCCTGCTGGAGGTTCTGCAGCTCTTGCAGCTCCTCCTGGTCCTTCTTGCACCAAGGAGGAGGTAGCAGTCCTGCTGCTGGCTTGTTGCCCTCCTACCCCCCCTCCATGTCTCCTGGTGTCCTGGCCTGTCTCCTGGTATGTCCTCCATGTCTCCTGGTGTCCTGGCCTGTCTCCTGGTATGTCCTGGCCTGTCTCCTGGTATGTCCTCCATGCTCTGGACACTGTTCAGGGAGACACAGCAAACCTTCTTGCCACAGCTCATTGATGTTCCATGTTGGATGAGCTGCACAACCTGAGCAGCTTGTGTTGGTTGTCGACACGCCTCCTGCTCCTCCAGGACTGAAACACTAACAACATTCTAAAGTGAGCAGAACCTCAGCCAGGAACCAGGAGAACAGCATCATGGTTTGTGGTCACCACCTGCAGAACCACTGCTTTATAGGACTTGTCTTGATGATTGTTTGATTATTGTGATATGAAATCTACCAATGATCTACTTTCTGGTCAAGACATAAAGCTTGGAGAAGCTGGGGATTGATCCCAGGACCTCATACATGCTAAGCATGACTCTACCACTGAGCTACATCCCCTGTCTTCTAATTTCTTAAGCTGGATCAGTTGCTAGAGCCTGAGACCCTTAAGCTCAGGGTTGTGGGTTGAAGTCCCATGTTGGGCAGAGCTCTCTATTGAGACAGTGGTGTCCTTGAGGACAGAATGATGGACTTGAGATCTGAACCTGACAGTTGAGAAGTCACCAGTGTGGATTTAGAGTTCTCAAAGTGGTGATGGTGGTATAGTGGAGAGCATAGCTGCCTTCCAAGCAGTTGACCTGGGTTTGATTCCCGGCCATCACAGAGGAGAGACTTTCCTCTACATGTTATGATGTTGGATATTTTTCAGTTTTTTCAAACCTTTATTCAAAGGCTCAATGTACGTCCAAAAAGTCCCTCCTAACAGACACACAGATCAGGATTCACTCTGATAGGATCAAAGGAGATCAGCGTCTGTTGCAGATCAAAGCATTGCCTTCAGCATTCACACAATAAAGGCCAATTCGTCCTCCATAAGAAGAAGAAGAAAGTTCAGCACTCCAGGATCCTGCTGAACAAAATGACATCATTTCCTTGGACCAGCTCCTTGTGGCTGAAGAAATGAGTTTGGGCTGTGCCGACCGTCCTGGACCAACTGTTGAGGAGCTGCACTGCACAAACTTCAGCACTGACGTGTGCTGAGCATGCGTGTTCCAGCTCGCTAATAACTAGCAGTCATATTTTAATCACATTAACTTGTAGCATCGCTACTGCAGGAGCACCGCAGCTTGTTGAAATGTCGGAGGGCAGGTTTACGTGATGCACCTGAACGCATCACGAAAAGCAGCAACTCCTGCAGTTAAAACCAGACCAACATGGCCGCTCATACAAAAACTCTCTTTCATTACTGAATCAGTTCAGTGAAATGTATTTCTGAAAGCACTGGAGGTGAGAAATAAACTGCAGTTGAAAAGTTAAAACGCTGCTTTACAGACGTGTGGCTGCTGTGAAATAAACAAGAACAAGAACGTTTTCAGAAAGTTGCATTCTCACAATTTCTATGGAACTTTTCAAAAAGTTGTTCTCCAGCAAAGTGTTTAGAATGTGTCGCCTCTTGTTGCGTCTTGATTGCCAGCGTCAACCAAAGAGACTCAAAGTCTTCAGGAGCTTCTTCTCTGCTCTGACAAAGGTCGTCTGCTGGGCCTGCAAGTGTAAGGTTTCATCCACATGACGAAAAAACATCTTTTTTCTCCCCAGCCTTCTCCAAAACAATTGTGTCCACACCTCACTATGAACACGGCTCAACACAAGGCTTCAGGGCATGTAGTACACATGTCAGGCCTTTAGGGGTGCTGTGACTCACCAAACACACCAAAAACACAGAAGACAGACCATATAGAAATCTAGAAGTAGATATCTGCTCATAAACCTCTATATAATTCTAGTTCTATAGGTCTATGGCTCCACTCCTCCTCCTCCTAGCGTCAGTAGCTTCTGCAGCTCCACTGGAGCTTGTAGTCCCTGATTGTTGGCTTGGAGAGAAAACTCTTGGACGACCAAACAACATCATCAGGGTGAAGGTGTGAGATGAGATGAACTAGAGAACCCAGAACGTCCTCGGATACATGTGACCTGGTGTTTTTAGGTCAGAATGGCCGAGCGGTCCAAGGCACTGCATTCAGGTTGCAGTCTCTTCAGGAGGCGTGGGTTCCAATCCCACTTCTGACAGCAGAGCATGTGTTTTCAGTTATATTATACTTTCTCCCATGGTGCCATGTGACAGAGCAGAGCTGTCTCATTGTGGGAGGGTCAAAGGGAGCGTCTCCTTAATTGTCATTAGCTGAACCCCCAATCACTCTCGATACACCTTGATTTGTGATTCTGTGACACCAAATAATATCGTCTCCTGACCTCCACCTCCTATTTTGCTCTTCCTTTTCTTCATCTTTTCTGTCGGGATTTAGTGTCAAAGTGATCAATGGGTTGATTGAGATGCAAAAATATTGACGAAGCACTTTGTATGGAATGTTAGAATTGTAAGAAAATGAAGTTAACACAGGTCAGAGACTATTGATAGTTTGCTGACATAAACATATTTCAACAGTATTCCAGTTTAATCATATTTTATTGAGAAATTGGAGAATGCTCTTCCAATACTGCTCCCAACCTGCAGGGGGCAGTGCATCACAAACACACTTCCACCGCAGTATTAAATTAGAGCAGAAGAAGTAGACTTCTTCTCTGTGACACCAGCAGGTGATCCTGCAGTGGAGAGCGGAGCATCAACTATTGTTTCAAATTAAAGGTTCCCTCTGTTGAAGTCTGACACTGAAGCTAATTGACGTCTATGAGTCACATCTTGTGTTTTCAGTGTGGAAGTGCAGCTTGATGCTTTTTGTGTCTTTACAACAAGTCTTCAGTCTTCCTCCTCTTCAGCTCCACCTTTTTTTCCTCACGTCTCCGTCCGTGTAGTCAGAAGAATTGGGAGGCACACGGAGCGGTGACGTCCACGTGAACAGGACTGCACTGAGGGGCGTGGCGGCTAAAATGATGTCATTTGGCTGCAGGAAGCCGTGAGGAGCTCGTGGACACGTCAAGCATAAGACAACCTTTACAGTGGAGACGTCACCAAAAAATGTTGATGAGCTGATAATGATCCTACAGTTGTAGAGTTACTTCACATAGCGAGCAGAACATAGTTCATTCTAGATCCTTTTACTTTGAAAGCTCATGGCAGAGATCATTAAAGCATCAGGAACTAATAAAACATGACTAAACCCATAACCTGAACACAGTTACCATACATTGGGCAAGGTACCAATCATACACAGTCTGTATTATACTTAGGAATGCAGTAAAACACTGAACTCCATCTTGAATGCAGTAAAACTGTCTTTCAGTGTATTTATGGTGAATTGGTACATAATCAAACAACGTTATCATAGTATCAAGTCATATTGGCTCCACTATGGCTCCATGGTGTAATGGTTAGCACTCTGGACTCTGAATCCAGTGATCTGAGTTCAAATCTCAGTGGTTTCAATGTCTCCTCACATCAACACAGCTGACAACAATGCTTGGCTCGTCACCATGACAACTCAGCTGTGTTTGAACATCCAGGACTGTGGCCCTTGAGGACCAGGGTTCCCCACACCTGATCTAGAGGATCCTTGACCCCATCAGCTCCCTGGAAGCTTCACTGTGTCACCTCACCTCCTCATCAATGTGATGTGCTGCTGTTGTTGCTTGATGTCTACCATCATTTATTTAAACGTAGAACTAGAACTACACTCGGTAGAGCGCAGATCTTCACCAACACCACATTTTTTTTTTAAACAAGTGTGTTTATTAATTTTTTCAAAATAATTATTCACAATACAAAAAAAAAAAAAAAAAAAAAACACAGGTGCAAAACAAAACTGTCACAATAAGGCTCATCTTAAATGGTACAAACATCACAGGGCAGCAGCATGTGTTATTTACAAATTCCAAAATATAAAAATCCATCATCTCACTTGACGAAAAGCATTTCAAATATAAATAAAAGGAGCGGAAAACAAAAAACAAAAAAAAACAAAAAACAAAAACAAAAACAAACAGACGTATAATAAATACATGGTAATTACATTTGTTGATGGCTTACATACAGGGGGAACAGGCCTCCAATGCTTTCCTCCCCTCCAAGAACACCATAAAAGATCTCCACATACTGTCAAAGATTAGATATTTACCCTTTAACGTGAAGGTGACTTTTTCAAGTGCCAGGGAGTCTGATAGTCCTGCAAGCCAGACACTGGTACTTGGTTTAGTAGTGGATTTCCATGACTTTGCTATAGTGTATTTGGCTTGTAACAAGCAAAAAATAATCATAGATTTATTTGCCTTGTTAAGGCTAAGGTTTATCGGAAAAATACCAAGAATACAAAGTTTGGGGTCTAATATTAGTTTTATACCTGTAACCTGCAAAATCATATCACCTCAGTCCAAAAGGCCTGAATCAATGGGCAGTCCCATAGGCAATGGTATAGTGTGCCCACTCTACCACACTTGTAGCACGTGTCAGGGTTATTGGGGTTGAATTGATTTAGTTGAGTTGGTCTTACAGATATTCTCATTATCCACTTGTACTGAAGTAGGAGAGCACTGATGCTTCCTTTAGAACCTCCTTTAGCATAGGATAGCACTGATGCTTCCTTTAGAACCTCCTTTAGCATAGGATAGCACTGATGCTTCCTTTAGAACCTCCTTTAGCATAGGATAGCACTGATGCTTCCTTTAGAACCTCCTTTAGCATAGGATAGCACTGATGCTTCCTTTAGAACCTCCTTTAGCATAGGATAGCACTGATGCTTCCTTTAGAACCTCCTTTAGCATAGGATAGCACTGATGCTTCCTTTAGAACCTCCTTTAGCATAGGATAGCACTGATGCTTCCTTTAGAACCTCCTTTAGCATAGGATAGCACTGATGCTTCCTTTAGAACCTCCTTTAGCATAGGATAGTGCTGATGCTTCCTTTAGAACCTCCTTTAGCATATGATAGCACTGAGGCTTCCTTTAGAACCTCCTTTAGCATAGAATAGCACTGATGCTTCCTTTAGAACCTCCTTTAGCATAGAATAGCACTGATGCTTCCTTTAGAACCTCCTTTAGCATAGGATAGCACTGAGGCTTCCTTTAGAACCTCCTTTAGCATAGGATAGCACTGAGGCTTCCTTTAGAACCTCCTTTAGCCTAGGATAGCACTGATGCTTCCTTTAGAACCTCCTTTAGCATAGGATAGCACTGAGGCTTCCTTTAGAACCTCCTTTAGCCTAGGATAGCACTGATGCTTCCTTTAGAACCTCCTTTAGCATAGGATAGCACTGATGCTTCCTTTAGAACCTCCTTTAGCATAGGATAGTGCTGATGCTTCCTTTAGAACCTCCTTTAGCATATGATAGCACTGAGGCTTCCTTTAGAACCTCCTTTAGCATAGAATAGCACTGATGCTTCCTTTAGAACCTCCTTTAGCATAGAATAGCACTGATGCTTCCTTTAGAACCTCCTTTAGCATAGAATAGCACTGATGCTTCCTTTAGAACCTCCTTTAGCATAGGATAGCACTGATGCTTCCTTTAGAACCTCCTTTAGCATAGGATAGTACTGATGCTTCCTTTAGAACCTACTTTAGCATAGGATAGCACTGATGCTTCCTTTAGAACCTCCTTTAGCATAGGATAGCACTGATGCTTCCTTTAGAACCTCCTTTAGCATAGGATAGTGCTGATGCTTCCTTTAGAACCTCCTTTAGCATAGGATAGCACTGTGGCTTTCTTTAGAACCTCCTTTAGCATAGGATAGTGCTGATGCTTCCTTTAGAACCTCCTTTAGCCTAGGATAGTACTGAGGCTTCCTTTAGAACCTCCTTTAGCATAGGATAGCACTGATGCTTCCTTTAGAACCTCCTTTAGCATAGGATAGCACTGAGGCTTTCTTTAGAACCTCCTTTAGCATAGGATAGTGCTGATGCTTCCTTTAGAACCTCCTTTAGCATAGGATAGCACTGTGGCTTTCTTTAGAACCTCCTTTAGCATAGGATAGTGCTGATGCTTCCTTTAGAACCTCCTTTAGCCTAGGATAGCACTGATGCTTCCTTTAGAACCTCCTTTAGCATAGGATAGCACTGATGCTTCCTTTAGAACCTCATTTAGCATAGGATAGCACTGATGCTTCCTTTAGAACCTCCTTTAGCATAGGATAGCACTGAGGCTTTCTTTAGAACCTCCTTTAGCATAGGATAGTGCTGATGCTTCCTTTAGAACCTCCTTTAGCCTAGGATAGTACTGAGGCTTCCTTTAGAACCTCCTTTAGCATAGGATAGCACTGATGCTTCCTTTAGAACCTCCTTTAGCCTAGGATAGTACTGAGGCTTCCTTTAGAACCTCCTTTAGCATAGGATAGCACTGATGCTTCCTTTAGAACCTACTTTAGCATAGGATAGCACTGATGCTTCCTTTAGAACCTCCTTTAGCATAGGATAGCACTGATGCTTCCTTTAGAACCTCCTTTAGCATAGGATAGTACTGATGCTTCCTTTAGAACCTCCTTTAGCATAGGATAGCACTGATGCTTCCTTTAGAACCTCCTTTAGCATAGGATAGCACTGATGCTTCCTTTAGAACCTCCTTTAGCATAGGATAGCACTGATGCTTCCTTTAGAACCTCCTTTAGCATAGGATAGCACTGATGCTTCCTGTCGTAAAGGAGGTGAGCTCATGCTGCCCCACAATTCCTTGCAGCGACAACATTTAAAGGGACCCGCTCATCTGAGCGTTCAGGGAAAATCATGATGTTGGAAAAAGGAAGCAGTTAGTAAGTTACCAAAGTAATAATCTGCATTGAACAACTTTAAATCTTTTAAAACCCAAAGTGCTTTTTATAGTCCATTTTCAGAAACTTGTAGTTCTTCCCCACCACGGCAGACGTTACTGACTTGCACCGCCGTCGTTTCTGTATTAAACAGCTTTGTGTGTAGGTGTCTAAATGAAACAGGAAATGGTGTGTAAGGTGCAGTACGGCGTGGCTCCGCCCCTCCACCATGTGACAGCGTCTCAGTTTTTTACTGAATAACTCGTCCTGCACTGCTGGAGCACAGACACAAGAAGAACATCAGGAAGACGTTGTTATGACTTTTGTTAATGATTCACATAACTGCTTCCAAACACAATTGAAAAAACCAGCAAAACAATGTTTCATACAAAGTGATGGGAGAGGCTCCTCTTGGAAGAGATGAAAGGAGATTAAAGGAGATTTTAGGAGATCAAATTCTGTTGCCATGGAGACACAAAGAACAAAGGAGAGGCAGACACACACTATTTCACCTGGAATTGTCTTGTTTTAAGCACCTGAGGTGTTTTAAAAACCTAATATGAGATCTTAGCAGTGTAGCCACAGTTACCTTGAAAAACTAATCTGATTACTGATTACTAGTTACTCATTTAAAAATTAACTTAGTTATTTTACTGATGACTTGTTTTTAAACTTATTTGAGACTTGTTTGGGTGTAAAGAAAATTCTTTCTCATCTAAACTAACCAACCAATGAGATAAAACACAGAAGGATTCCAGCGGCACCGGCCAGCTCCTCCTGGATCCCACAGGACAAAGTTTCATCACAGATCTCAAGAGACCAGCTCCTTGGACCTGCATGGGAGAACCAGGACACTGCAGGACTGTTCCTGAACCACAACTCCTCCAGCTTCTTCTTCTTCTGCACAATGCAGCACAACCAGAGTTAGCAAGGAGATGCTAACTGAAAACCCAAGGAATCAAGCATGTAGTAATGAGTTGGGGTGGTACAATTATCTACCGTACTTTCTGGACTATAAGCTGTTACTTTTTTCACGGGCTATGATCCCTGCAGCTTATACAATGAACAGACTTCATGCCGTCGATACATCTCAATTTTAATTACAATTTATAAGCAAATTGTCCTGGGGTCTCATTTATAAACGTTGCGTACGCACAAAAGAATGCGTACGCCACTCTCTACGCAAACCGTGGGATTTATAAAAAGAGAACTTGACGGGAAAATGTGCGGTCCTCCACGCCAACTCTGACCCTGGGTCACCCTAACCCTAACCCAACTCTGACCCAGGCGTACCACAGAACTGGGGGAAGGAGAAACTGCGCCACCGATGGCAGAAGAAAGAAACGGGAGAAACTGTGTGAAACCGATCGTGTAAAATAAATAGTTATATGACCTCTCATATATGGACAGTTTATTTGCAAGAAGTGGATAGTAAAAAATAAAATTTCTACAATGAATAAACAAACATACTCCCTGGAGTGCACACGGGAAACATATGATTAAGACAATAGTAAGACAACAGTAGGGTAAATTATGTTTACACTGATATGAATGCAGTGTAATATCCTATATCATATAGCCCATATAGCAGTGTTGGGCGCAGACTGGAGGCTGTACGTGATGGGTGGCTTCTAGGTACGGAGAATTCATGTGGAAATCCTGAGACTTGCAATGTTGTAGTAGTGTTTAACCCGTTCACGACCTTGCAGGCGACAGTGGAGAACCCTAACCCTCAAGCGGTGGCTGCTCACCCCTTTTCCTCACCCACAAGGCGCAGAGGAGAGGACCTAGAATCTATAGTATTGTGGAGCGCACCATCGGGCTCCTGAAGGGCAGGTGGCGGTGTCCCCAGGGCCGCCCCTGGCCAAGTGGGGGCCCTAAGCAGGATTTTATTTTGGGGCCCCCCTTCCAATAACATAATAATACTAATAATACTAATAATACTACTACTACTACTACTACTACTACTACTACTAATAATAATAATAATAATAAATTTAATTACTAACGAATCAAATGAACAGCCTCTATCAACAGTGGAACAAGAACTTTATAGATCAAAAGTGGAACAATCTTTTTTATTTCAACAACATCCCACCTTCAAGTGAAGCACGAGCCTCTTGTTTGGACTTTTTCTTTCTTTTGCTAGCTCCTGAATCGTATTGACGTTTGGAAGCTGTCTCTCTCTCTCTCTCTCTCTCTCTCTCTCTCTCTCTCTCTCTCTCTCTCTCTCCGGCCTCGGGCTGACTTGGTGGCGGTGTTCTACGCGCCTCTCGGCAAAATGCAGCGCATCCTTTGCGCATTTGCAGAGAATGATGATACTTTATTGATCCCGAGGGAAATTCAATTCACTTACGCAAAATGGGGCCCCCATGGATCGCGGGGCCCGACGCACAGCGCGTGTTCTGCGTGTAGGGAGGGGCGGGCCTGGGTGTCCCCCTCCACCTCCGTCACCACTCCACTCAGGAGGGATTCCCCGATGACCCCCGCCAGTGTTTCCTCCAGTGGGGTGAGCTCCGGAGGGCCCGTCCCCCCCCGCCCGGGGCACAGACGCTCTGCCAGTGTGACGCCAGGCACTTTTTTGTGTCTACTTTGATGTCGGACCACTTTTTTTCACCTCAGCCACACTCCGACCTTCTGAGGCCACAGCATTGACACCATCCGCCACATGCTGCCACTCTAGAGCCTTTTTGGCATTGGTGACCCCAACACTGACCCTAACCCTAACCCAACACTGACCCTAACCCTAACCCTAACCCAACACTGTGTCCACCAAATAATATCGCCTTCCTCTTCTCCACCTCCCCGACGAGAACTTCCACCTCACACTGGGTCAAATTGCGTTTCTTGGCTTTTCTGTCTGCTTTCGGCATGCTGTCAGTCATGAATCAATATTCATGAGAGGCGTTTCTCTGAATATTCATGGTCAAATATGGGCGTGGTATGACCCGCACACAGGTGCGCCACATTTAGAGTGGATTGTGATTTATAAAGGGAAATCGGCGTAGGACGTGCGTGCGCACTGTTTTATAAATCAGGATATTTTTGTGCGTACGCACTTTCTGTGTTTCGTGCGTACGCCAATTTTGACGTCAATCCTACGCACAGTTTTATAAATGAGGCCCCTGGCCTGTCTCCTGGTATGTCCTCCATGTCTCCTGGTGTCCTGGCCTGTCTCCTGGTATGTCCTCCATGTCTCCTGGTGTCCTGGCCTGTCTCCTGGTATGTCCTCCATGTCTCCTGGTGTCCTGGCCTGTCTCCTGGTATGTCCTCCATGCTCTGGACACTGTTCAGGGAGACACAGCAAACCTTCTTGCCACAGCTCATTGATGTTCCATCTTGGATGAGCTGCACAACCTGAGCAGCTTGTGTTGGTTGTCGACACGCCTCCTGCTCCTCCAGGACTGAAACACTAACAACATTCTAAAGTGAGCAGAACCTCAGCCAGGAACCAGGAGAACAGCATCATGGTTTGTGGTCACCAGCTGCAGAACCACTGCTTTATAGGACTTGTCTTGATGATTGTTTGATTATTGTGATATGAAATGTTTCATATCACAACAATCAAGAGACACTAAATCACTATTAATCTACTTTCTGCTCTGGACATAAAGCTTGGAGAAGCTGGGGATTGATCCCAGGACCTCAAACATGCTAAACATGACTCTACCACTGAGCTACATCCCCTGTCTTTCTTATTTTCAACTGAATCGGTTCATGAAAGACCAGGAGAAAAACTCCTGAGCAGCTTGTCTTCACCTTTCACTATCAAAGCTTTGATTGTGTGTCTGGTTGCTGGAGCTGCTTTCCTTGGAAGGGTGTGGCTACATGCGAAGCATGCGCTCTACCACTGAGCTACATCCCCTGTCTTCTAATTTCTTAAGCTGGATCAGTTGCTAGAGCCTGAGACCCTTAAACTCAGGGTTGTGGGTTCAAGTCCCGCATTGGGCAGAGCTCTGTATTGAGACAGTGGTGTCCTTGAGGACAGAATGGTGGACTTGAGATCTGAACCTGACAGTTGAGAAGTCACCAGTGTGGATTGAGAGTTCTCAAAGTGGTGATGGTGGTATAGTGGAGAGCATAGCTGCCTTCCAAGCAGTTGACCCGGGTTTGATTCCCGGCCATCACAGAGGAGAGACTTTCCTCTACATGTTATGATGTTGGATATTTTTCAGTTCTTTCAAACCTTTATTCAAAGCCTCAATGTACGTCCAAAAAGACCCTCCTAACTTTTTCTTTTCCTTTTCTAGGGCGAAGAGGAGATGAAGAAGAGGGTGAAGAAGAGAGATGAATAAGAGGATGAAGAGGAGAGATGAAGACTGATGAAGCATGAAAAGATAAAGTTGAAACAGTTTAAAAAGATTTAAAGAACATACAAATTTGAAAAAAGTTTAAAGGTTGAGATTTAAAACTAAATTTAAAACATAAAGTTGAAAAATATTGAAAAAAGCTGAAAAAGTTTTTAAAAAGCTGAAAAAGTTGAAAAAGCTTCACAAAATGTTTCAAAAAGTTTAACATTTTCAAAAAGTTTAAACGTCAAGGCTTAAAACAAAGTTGAGAAAAAGTGGGAAAAAGTTGAAACAGTTGAAAAAGATTTTGAAAAGTTCCAAGTTTGAAAAGCGTTGAAAGTTTCCAACAGTTTAAAAAGATGACAGTTAAATAACAGTTGAAAAGTGGGCGTGGCTTTGCCTGCTGGCAGCCTGATTAGTGCAGGTGAGTCTGTTGCCGTGGAGACGGAGCTCCTCTGCTGTCACTCTGTGACAGGCTGGATGAGAACAGGGCTACAAAGCTGATACGCAGCTCCCCAACAACTGCTTGTAGTTGGAAAACCGTGACACTTGGTTGAAAAATGTCTTCACCGTCGGCGTCAGAAGAAGTTGAAGGACGTGTAGTGAGCTTCTCATGTCCTCACTACGTTCCGTCTCCCCGTGAGGACTTGAAATAAATGTCCCAACTTTTGGGATTTGGGGAGAAAATGACTCTTCAAAATACATTGGTGCGGGTGGGAGAAAATCCTGCGCTCCTTGTCAATTAAGTCCGCTGGAGGGAGAACCGTGTCTCTCTGAGACAGAAGTGTCCCCTCATGAGAAGCACAAGACCTGTAGCTACAGTTTGATGTATAATATGTTTGAGAAAGATGAAGAAATGTGGCCGTGGCGACGAGTTATACACGTTTTTTTTGTAATCCAACAGCTTCCCTCACTCTAACCAAAGTCTCTGCACTCTAGCCTCCAATACACACCCATGTTAAACTCCAAAAAGAACAATGGATCCTATGGTGATCCAGTAGTAAGTACAGCGATTCTGATGTTTAGTTTCCATATGTTCATGCAAAACCACCTGAGATGTGCTGAAATAGCTCAGTTGGGAGAGCGTTAGACTGAAGATCTAAAGGTCCCTGGTTCAATCCCGGGTTTCAGCAAAGACTACTGTAGTTTTCCTCGTCTCTCTTCATGAGCCTGACCTCACGAGGGTACGCCCACCTTCCGCTCATGTTATCTAATTGTGGTTATTTAAACACACACATAGACACTTTTTTGCATCTGAACCGCTAAGTTGTGCCGCTAAACCACTTCCTCATGACCACCAGAGTTCTAACTGGATGTTCCAGTTTCCTTTCCTTCAAAGAGATGGATGAACCTCCTCTTACCTTCACATGGAGGAACCCGGGGAGGAGGAACCCGGGGAGGAGGAACCAGGGGAGGAGGAACCAGGGGAGGAGGAATCAGGGAGGAGGAACCAGGGGAGGAGGAACCAGGGAAGGAGGAACACAGAGGATTAAAGTGCAGAAACACAGTTTACACAGTCAAACTTCTCCCAACGCTCCACACCCGCTCACACACTCACACCCACACACTCCTAGCATGCACCGAGAGAGAGAGAGAGAGAGAGAGAGAGAGAGCGAGAGAGAGAGAGAGAGGGGGGGGGGGGCGTAGGGCTGCGTGTCCAGGACAATTTGCTTATAAATTGTAATTAAAATTGAGATGTATCCACGGCATGAAGTCTGTTCATTGTATAAGCTGCAGGGATCATAGCCCGTGAAAAAAGTAGCAGCTTATAGTCCAGAAAGTACGGTAGATAATTGTACCACCCCAACTCATTACTACATGCTTGATTCCTTGGGTTTTCAGTTAGCATCTCCTTGCTAACTCTGGTTGTGCTGCATTGTGCAGAAGAAGAAGAAGCTGGAGGAGTTGTGGTTCAGGAACAGTCCTGCAGTGTCCTGGTTCTCCCATGCAGGTCCAAGGAGCTGGTCTCTTGAGATCTGTGATGAAACTTTGTCCTGTGGGATCCAGGAGGAGCTGGCCGGTGCCGCTGGAATCCTTCTGTGTTTTCTCTCATTGGTTGGTTAGTTTAGATGAGAAAGAATTTTCTTTACACCCAAACAAGTCTCAAATAAGTTTAAAAACAAGTCATCAGTAAAATAACTAAGTTAATTTTTAAATGAGTAACTAGTAATCAGTAATCAGATTAGTTTTTCAAGGTAACTGTGGCTACACTGCTAAGATCTCATATTAGGTTTTTAAAACACCTCAGGTGCTTAAAACAAGAAAATTCCAGGTGAAATAGTGTGTGTCTGCCTCTCCTTTGTTCTTTGTGTCTCCATGGCAACAGAAGTTGATCTCCTTTAATCTCCTTTCATCTCTTCCATGAGGAGTCTCTCCCATCACTTTGTATGGGACATTGTTTTGCTGGTTTTTCCAATTGTGTTTGGAAGCAGTTATGTGAATCATTAACAAAAGTCATAACAACGTCTTCCTGATGTTCTTCTTGTGTCTGTGCTCCAGCAGTGCAGGACGAGTTATTCAGTAAAAAACTGAGACGCTGTCACATGGTGGAGGGGCGGAGCCACGCCGTACTGCACCTTACACACCATTTCCTGTTTCATTTAGACACCTGCACACAAAGCTGTTTAATACAGAAATGACGGCGGTGCAAGTTAGTGACGTCTGCCGTGGTGGGGAAGAACTACAAGTTTCTGAAAATGGACTATAAAAAGCACTTTGGGTTTTAAAAGATTTAAAGTTGTTCAATGCAGATTATTACTTTGGTAACTTACTAACTGCTTCCTTTTTCCGACATCATGATTTTCCCTGAACGCTCAGATGAGCGGGTCCCTTAAAATGTTGTCGCTGCAAGGAATTGTGGGGCAGCATGAGCTTACCTCCTTTACGACAGGAAGCATCAGTGCTATCCTATGCTAAAGGAGGTTCTAAAGGAAGCATCAGCACTATCCTATGCTAAAGGAGGTTCTAAAGGAAGCATCAGTGCTATCCTATGCTAAAGGAGGTTCTAAAGGAAGCATCAGTACTGTCCTATGCTGAAGTAGGTTTCCATTTCAGACGTACCCAAAGCCTCTTTCGAAATTTAACAGAAAGGGTTGATGGTTGATTGATGACCAAAGGGCTCATCCGGGAATTGAACCTGGGACCTCTGGCACCCAAACTGAGAATCATACTCCTAGACCAATGAGCCGACATGTTCAAGAAGCTAAAGGACTCCAGTGATTGTCATAAAGCTGCAGGTTTGGATCATTTCCACACTTCAAGTCAGGACCAGCTTGGAGTTTGTATGTTCTCCTTAGCCCCGTTTCCACCGCACAAAAGTACGGGGACGGAACAAAGCGATACGGCATCCGTCCCGATGCAGTGGCACTGACCGCGGTTGAACAGAACGCTGACCGCCTGATGGTGTACGGGGCACCCACGCCATGGCGCGTGGAGCACCCACAAATTGAAAGCTGCAAATTGAAAGCTCCAATTCAATTCAGCTTTCAAATGCCACCACTCCCAGTTTCAGAAGTTTACGTTGTTATATTTACTGAAATCAGGAAGTAACAAGATGCCACAGTCCATGAAGCTCCTAATATGTTGGAAACTGAGTTGAGGAATTTCCAAAACCTTCCTGTGTTTTCGTCCGGTTTCAAACAGTGGACCTTTTGCGTGTGAAGCAAACGTGATAACCACTACACTACAGAAACTCTTGTTTAGAAAACATTTAAAATCACATACAAATTGTTTTCCCCAAAGTGGGCCGGTTAGCTCAGTTGGTCAGAGTGGTGCTAATAACACCAAGGTCATGGGTTCAATCCCCATACTGGCCACATGAAGCTTCATGAAATACTGTCTTTACTTTCTGATGGCGCTGTCTCTTTAACAAACATTTAAAACCAGTAGTTTCAGTCAGGGCCAGCAGTAACAAAATACCCCCCTCCCCCACACATTATGTCCTACAGTAAATACACAATCAGAATCCAATGTAAGGCCACGACTATGCATCAGTACTTAATCCACACCAACATGACAGCTGATCAACAACCACAACACATCAAGACTCCACTGAGCAGCTTCACCATCACATCATTCTCCAGTGTTTCCAACAGGTTTACACACCACTGTCATGCACACTTTGTCTGTGTGCACCATTGTATGGGAAACACCACTTTACAATCAAAAACAGCACCAAATGCCAACAGCAGCACCAATCTAATCCAGAGAAAGTAAAAAACTAACTAGCATCACCATCACTTGTAGATTAAATCATCCTGCTGTAAAATGCTGCACAAAGTCTTTGTTGGTCTGAGTTCCTCATCATTTCTGTGTCGGTCTTCTTCTACTCACAATTTACCTTTTTTCTGCAAACAGGCACCTTGAAAAAGTTCCCCAAAGCAGGTCTTCAATGGTATCATGTTCTTGATGTTAAATTAGCCTCCATCACTCCAGAATAGCAGATAATAACAGAATCATCACCTCCTGCCCATGAGCCAATCAGTCAAGCTCATTTCAATGACCACACCCAGACCAGCACTAGAAACTCTGCTGGCCCTATAGCGTTCTGTCAATAACACATCAGAATCTGATTGGCTGATGATACTGTCATTCAACATTTTAACCCAATAGCAGCGTCCAGCTTCCATCAGAGGTTAGCAATGAAGCTACTGCTAGCCCCAGCAGAGGAAAGGAGCTGTGATGTGTTTAGAGGACATAGGAGATTTGAGCTCCACACAATAGAACCAGTCGTCTTCTGGATAAATTTGCTAAAGTCACTAATTGATTCTAGACACAGATTTCAGAATCACTTTTTAATTATTGAAAAAAAAAAAAGAAAAGTCATTTTTGACAGGGCTAGCAGTGCTAGACCTGCTGCCCCTGACTGCACACCACTGTTTAAAACACACTCCACTGCTTCAGTCCTTCAGTGTCAACCTTCAAACCAACAGTGCCATCTGGTGGTGAGAAAATAAAGAAGTGGTTCATGAGGCTTCATTGAGCATCACTACTTGTGACTCATTATTGCTGTCAGTGGTTATTTTCAGTGTTTGCACTCAGTGCAGGATAGAGATCTACTCACATTGTGTTTTTGTTCATGAAAAGTCAGGTTCCACTGAGATTTGAACTCAGATCACTGGACTCAGAGTCCAGAGTGCTAACCGTTACACCATTTGGTTATAAATTATTCATCAGATACACATAAGATATTTTTTTCATCATGTGTTTCTCAGGTGTACCTGATGGAATCCCTCCAGGTTGCTGGTGTCCAGGGGCGCCACACGACGTGCATGGAGGCCCGGCAGATCCAGCGCATGAACCGGCAGGCCGAGGTGCTCTTTGGCAGGGAGCATGTTTTTTACTTCTGAATGATGTTAAAGGGCTAATCCACGTCCCTGAATCCTCATGGTCTGTTTTGTACATCTGCAGATTGGACTTTGAGGAGCCTGAGGAACCAGAGCCGGTGGCAGGACCTTCAAAGTGGACCATCCAGCCCAAGGCCACCAGGACCACCTCCCACATCCCACCTCCGTCTCAGCAGCACCAATACTGCTGGTGGTCCCAGCACAGCCTCGGGCACCGTCTATTCAGTTTGCTGGGCCGTCCAGCAGTCAGGTGTTTGTCCCCCCCCCTGCACCCACCGTCAAGACCGTCATGCCAAAGGAATCTAACAAACCCTGTGTGGCGTGTCGAGTACCGCAGTGTGGTGGCCTGCGCACAAGGTACACGCCATCAAAAGAAAACGTAAGTGGAAACCAGAAGGTGTTTACCTTTTGCCCAACAACAAGAAAATCCACCACGCCTGGTTTTGAGGGTGTGGTGTACACCAGCTGTGAACATTTTAAAACTGTGGTGGAGAAGAGGAGGAATGATTAACACCTCCATTTGGTGTGTTTGTAGAAAATGAAAAGTCTATATATGTACATTGTTAAATAGTTGTGAGTTGTCTTGCATTACATCGTTGTATTTATGTTTGTTATTTGTAAATTTGCCTTCACATTTTCTGACATTAACAAATGTAATCTTAAACAGTAAATCTTTTACATTGTTAACTATTGTTGTATTATATTTGTAAATTTATAGTAGTTATTATTTCATATCAAAACACTAAATGTTTGTGTAAATACATATTGGTTTCAGTATACTAAATACACTTAATAAAATGTTGTTGGCATTTAAAATGTGTGTTATTCTCAGTAAAAATGTAGTGAGTGTGAAAACAGTGTCTCCAGACAGATCTTAAAGAATCACATAATAGGAGAACAATACCTGAAAAGAATCTGTCTTGAGTTACAAAAGTTCTGATCTGTTGGAAATCAAATGTGACTGGTAAATTGGAATCCTCTGGCCTTCTCCATTAAGATGTAAGACTTCAGAATATATTGTTAAAGGGATGAAATCAATCCCCCTGAATTATATTGTCCTGAATGAATACATAATAAATCTCCTTCAATGAGCTGAAATTACATTAAAAGAAAGTGTTGTGACATGAACTGGCCAGCAGGTGGCACAAGCCCATAAAATCCTCTGATCCAGGATTCTGCTCAACCCCAAGACCAGCAACAGGGACTTGGGGGGTCATGAGCTGTTCCCATCTAAGTAGTGACCAGGCCCTACCCTGCTTAGCTTCCAGGATCAGATGAGATCAGGTGTGTTCAGGGTGGTATGGCCGTAAGCAACAGCAACAGGAAGGAAGGATCTTTTTAGAGTTGAATTTACACTGAAAACACATTTACTGTGGCATTTGTTGTCAATCAGGCTCGTCTGAAATCAACCTGGAATAAACCTCCAAAGTGTCTTTGTTGTGAGTCTCACAAATACTGACCAACAATCACTATTGCAAGAAATAATGGAACTGTAACCCACCTGACAGGTAAGTAACACTGGGCCAGAATATTCTAGATTCGCAGGGAGGATTGATAACGAGAATAAAATTAGACACCAATTGAGTAAGAGGAAAACACACAGAAGTCAGCTTTAACAATGTATTAACACATGAAAATAGAACACTTTTACAAATATGGCCGGCCTTCAGTTTGCTTTCTTTTCAAACTGTCCTTTGAATTGGGTGCACCCTTTAAAAAATAAAATGTCTCTTGTTTTCCAAGGAAGAAAATAAATAAAGATAGTCCCTTTAATCTTTCTGAGTCCTACCACACCGACAGGACGACAGATGAAGAAGAGATGGTCCTCTTCGGTCCAATCCAGACGTTCACACGGTTAGCTCGCCATCTCCCTTGCCAGGGAGAGAATCCAGAATCCAGGGTACTCAAAAAACCCAGCCTGTATAGCACAACAGGCTTAATTAAATCTATTCACTTATTTTTAACTGTACAGTTTGTATTTTCCAAATATAATCAATGTCAATGCCTAAAGTAACTTTTCACTGTTAACTTATTGCAAGATAACTGCTACATTACAGTGTTAGCATATGAAATGTCAACTTGACTGGTTTTTCTTTTATAATGAACAAATCATTAAATGACTGATAATCAAAAATCCACAAGTAATTGATCGTACAACCACTCACAGTTCCACAGTAATTACTCACACTGGATTAAAGTAAGCAAAATAATGTCATATCAATTTGTTTAAGATGACACTCATCTTAAAGATGTCTCGTTCCATTCACACAATGTACAAGCACATGTGCTCTTTTTTCGCACACGCATGCGCACTGACTTGCACGCACACACGCACGCACGCACACACACACACACACACACACACACGCGCACCCACACACGCGGTTTTATCTTTTATCAAATAAAGTAAACAACAAAAAAGAAAACAACACTGTGAATTAATGCTTCGGCTCTGTGGCTAACACACCAAGAGATTATGCTAACTCACGGAGCTAACTGCTAACCGCTAACCACCCGCACTTCACAGCACTCACCGGGAAAGAAAGGAATAAACACAGGTAAAGTTCCCAGGTCGCTTCTCCGTGGTCCACCGGACGCTGAAGCATCGGCTCAACACAGCTCCTCTTTCTCCACAATATCAAGTATTTTACACTTCTTTCACTCCAACTTCTCTGCTCTCGTCCGGCTACAACGTGGCGCTCTCTGTGCACATCACTGCACCTCTCTAACTAACCTGCACTAAGGAGGTGGGACATGAGCCGGTCTCTCCAATAGTAATGTAGCTACACTTGATGAGCCAATTAGTTTCCTTTCCCTTCACAGAACCACTCTTAAAGCAAAAATATACCTCTGGGATAAAATAAATAAATACATTAAACACAGAATGAAATAAAGACTACAATTAGGAATTAAATGAAAATTATGCTCAATGAAAAATATATTACAAAATAAAATATTGCTATTTCTCTTTTTTCCAACGGGTTACACCCTCCCCCCTTAAATGTATGCACGTCCCGCTGCATGCTTACAAGGCTGTTGAGTAACTGCTTTCTCTGTTACTTCTAAGAGAGTGTTTGTTAACCAATCCCTACTTGTACTATCATTGAGGGACTTGGTGAGGGCGGTACTCAAACCTTGAAACAAGGAAGTGACAACAGAAACTAGAGGATTACCCAACTCAGGATAATGAAACCTACGTGCTGGCTCACGTTGTCTGAGTGATCTCCTTATAGGAATGTCTGTTTCTGTTTGTCCCTCTTTCGTTTCTAGGTTTGGTTTCTCTGCATGGTCTTTAGCTTTTGGTTCCATAGGACTCTCTTCCCCAGGTTCTGAAGTTGTATCAGGTAGGTCTCCAGGTAAGTTATCAACTTCCTCTTCAGGCAAGTCTTTATTTTCCTTTTCAGATACGTTTTGAGTCTCCGTTCCAGGTAAGTTTCCTGTTTCAGTTTCAGGTGAGTTTCCAGTTTCCTCTTCAGGTGTAAGGGTCTTGAAATGTTCAATTTCGCCTTCCTCTTCAGCCATACTGTCATGATAGTGGTGAGGTTTTGTAGGGTCTTGACCATGGTTACTAAGGACAGGTGAAAGATTATGTCTTGGCATATCATACACCTTGACAAACCTCCTGTCTTGGACATTCGGTAAGGTAGCAGTTGCATACCAGCCTTCATGTGTGTCATTATCTGTATCAAAAGCCTCTTCATCTTGTTGAATGGTACTTTGCTGTCTTGTTCGAGGTCTCCTTGGACTGCTCTTCAGGTTTTGTTCCTCTCTCTCAGTTTCAGGAAGAAATCCACAAGGAAGTAAAAGGTCTCTATGTAGCGTCCGTGGTGGCCCTTCTTCCTTTTCCGGTTTCACAGAGTAGACAGGTAAGTCTCCCATCTGCCTGGTAACCACATAGACTGTAGACTCCCAACGGTCTGCCAGCTTATGTTTGTTGCGGAGACGAAGGTTACGGACGAGGACTCGATCCCCAACAGCTAATGTAGACTCTCTGATAACTCTATCAAATCGCCTCTTGTTTTTTTCTGCGACCTTGCGAGAGTTTTCAATGGCAACCTGATAACTTCTTTCCAGGTGAGATCTCAGGTTCCTTACGTACTGAGAGTGTGAACTGGGCTCTTTTCCTTTGACTGGCAACCCAAAAGCCAAGTCTAATGGTAGCCTTGGTTGTCTCCCAAACATCAACTCATATGGCGAAAACCCGGTGACGTCATTCCTCGTGCAATTGTAAGCATGAGTGAGAGGTTTTACATGGTCTCGCCACTGAGTCTTCTCTTTGTCTCGTAGGGTGCCTAACATGCTGAGGAGTGTTCGGTTATACCGCTTGACGGGATTTCCCCTGGGATGGTAAGGACTTGTCCTCACCTTACGGATACCAGCTAATGCACATAGCTCCTTGATGGTGTGAGACTCAAAGTCTCTACCCTGATCGCTGTGCAAGCGTTCAGGGAACCCATAATGAACCAAGAAGTGTTCCCATAAGGTTTTTGCGACTGTACTAGCTTTCTGGTCTCTGGTGGGAATGGCTACGGCATATTTAGTGAAGTGGTCCGTTATAACGAGGATGTCCTTAGTGTTGTGGCTGTCTGGTTCTAATGAAAGAAAATCCATACAGACCAACTCCATTGGTCTAGTGGTTTGGATATTAACTAGCGGGGCAGCCTTGTCTGGTTGGGTCTTTCGCCGAACACATCGCTCACATGATTTCACCTTCTTCTCCACGTCGGCGGCCATCTTCGGCCAGTAAAATCTTGATCTGGTAAGTTCAAGAGTACGCTCGATCCCTAAATGCCCCATATCATCGTGGAGATTCTTGAGTGTACTGGGTCTTAGGGCATCTGGGAGTACTAGCTGGAAGAGGGTTTGTCCCTCACATTCCCGTGTCCGGAACAGAATGCCTGACTTCAACTGAAGCCTTTTCCATTCTCTTAGGATCGACCGTTCTTCAGGAGAGTCTGCTGTGTAATCTGCAGGTAAGTTGTTGGACTCCACCAGCTTGATAACTCTGTCAAGGACCGGATCCCCTCTCTGAAGGTTCCTCAGGTCAGACTCGCTATATTTAGGTACTATTGAGGCCCCATCTTGCGACTCATCTTCTTCAAAGACAGCAGGGATTGCATCTGCTTGAATGGCAAGGGACTCAACGTAGCCATAGAAAGGTGAGAGCTCTTGAACCTGTCCCACACTATGTCTTTGACAGGTAGCTGCGACAACCTCTGGGGTCACCAGTTCAAACTTGCCTATGGATGTCAATAGCTGGGAAGTGAATCGATCAATCCTTTGGCTCTCTTCCCTCGATGCAGCATCATTTTCCAAGGCACCATGGTGTCTCCTTGACAATCCATCTGCATCCGCATTCTGCTTACCAGCTCGATACTTGATATTGAAAGTGAATGTCGAGAGTGCGGCTAACCAACGGTAGCTTGCGGCATCAAGCTTGGCTGTAGTAAGCAGGTATGTTAATGGATTGTTATCGGTGATGACAGTAAAGGAGTTTCCATAAAGATAGTCGTGAAACTTCTCAGTGATGGCCCATTTAAGGGCCAAGAACTCAAGTTTGTGTGCTGGGTATCTTGCTTCACTGCAGGAGAGTCCTCTACTAGCATAAGCAATTACACGCAGATGTCCTTCCTGCTCTTGATATAAAGCAGCTCCCAATCCTGTCGTGCTGGCATCTGTATGAAGCACATAAGGAAGCTTAGGATCCGCATAACCAAGGACAGGGGACGATGTTAGCTTATGTATGATCGCCTCGAAGGCCTGTTGACATGCAGTATCCCAGCGTTCGCCAAAAAGCTCTTTTGGGCTGAGGTATTTTCCATCACTTGGGCTAACCTTGACTCCTTTGCGCCGTGGTGGATATCCGGCTGTGAGGTTGGTCAAGGGCTTGACAATCCTTGAATAATCCTTCACAAACCTCCGATAGTAACCGGAGAACCCCAAGAAGGATTGGAGCTCCTTTAAGTTCTGTGGTCTCGGCCAGGTTTTCAGGGCTTGAACCTTTTCAGGGTCAGTCTTCACTCCATCGCTGGAAACAATGTGCCCCAAGTAACGCACCGAAGTCTGAAAGAACTTACATTTATCGGGTGAAAGCTTCAAGCCATATTCCTCGAGACGGCTAAGCACGTGAATGAGCCTAGTCTCATGTTCTTCAAGGGTGTCCGAAAACACTATAAGATCATCAAGGAAAACAAGGACCTCCCTCAGATGGATATCACTCATGCACTTCTCCATGAGCCGTTGGAATGTGCTTGGTGCATTGGTGACTCCCTGGGGCATCCGGTTGAACTCCCAAAATCCAAAGGGACAGACAAAGGCGGTTTTATGCTTGTCACTTTCACTCATCTCGATTTGATAGTACCCAGACTTCAGGTCCATCACGGAAAACCACTTGGATCCAGCGAGAGCAGAAAACGACTCTTCCAGATTTGGCAATGCATATGAGTCTTTTATTGTCTGCAGGTTTAATTTTCTATAGTCCACACATAGGCGGATGTCACCATTCTTTTTTCTAACCACCACGATCGGTGATGAAAATGGGGACTCCGACTCTCGGATTACGCCTGCATCAAGAAGGGTTTGAAGGTGCTTTTTGACTGCTTCATAATCTCGAGGATGAATGGGACGGGGTCTCTGTTTGATTGGGGTCTCATCCTTCAGCTTGATGTGGTGCTGGATTTTGGTCGCATGGCCAAAGTCAAGATCATGTTGGGCAAAGACATGAGAGAAGCTACTAAGCTTCATTGTGATTCTCTCTTTCCACTCCTCAGGAAGAGAAGGGCCGAAGTCGAAACTTTTCCCAGAAAGCTTTGCCTCTGCTTGATGAGTAGAGCACTCAACAACATGCTTCTGGTCCTCCTCATCAACTACATGGTGGTTCCTGATGACAGTGTCTGCAACAGTCAGGTCTGCAATAATGCAGTTGGTGGGAAGGATGATGTCACGTTCGGTTTCATTTCTAAGGAGGACAGGCAGCTTGTTGGAACCACGCTCTGGCAAGGAAATTAGACAAGAGTCCACAAACACACCGCCTGGCAAGGTGGATCTGGAAGGTTGCTCTAACAGGCCATATTTCTCTGTGTGGACTGAGCTGACACACATACAGCCTTCAAGCAGCACTTTTTGTTTTGCTGGAAGGACTTCCTGTTCTCTCCCTCTGAGCTTCACAAAACCAAGCTTTCCACTAGTTGCATGTTTTCTCCTCAGTTGTAGTGTACGAAGGATGTGGCTGTAACCATGGCAAGGTGATCTAAGGGGAAATGAGGGCTCATCACAATACTGATCAAAAAGAGGGTCTAAAGTGTTGGTGCCGATTAGCAATGGGACACCACTATTTGACTTGAGATCGGGAACGATTAAAGCCAAGGTTGAAATTTCAGGCTCGGACGCAAGAAGGGCTTTCGGGAACTTGAGGTCAACCTCCACATATCCCAGGTAAGGAACAGGTTGGCCATTTGCTCCTTCTACTTCAAGGATATGGCTGATGGGTCTGAGAGGATGATCAGACAGATGGGTCTGATAAAAGGACTTGGCCACTGTGGTGACCTGTGACCCGGTATCAAGCAAACAACTGCATTCTACCCCACCGACATTTACACTAGCCGTACATTTGCTACCTACAAGATGTTTTGGCAATTTTCTTTCTGGTGTGACTCTGTGGGAGTAAACTGCAGGGTTTGGTTCACCTGTAGATGGGGGACATGGTGGTTGTTCGGCTTCCATTTGCCCCTCAATGGAAACCCGTTCTAGTTTAACTGGGGAGTGGTGAGTGAGCCATTCTGGGCTTCCCAAGCGCGCTGCTTTTCCCTGAGCTCTGCTTTCTTGGCCTGCACAAGGGTGGGATTGGGCATATTATTGCACGTGGATGCAATGTGGCCATCCTCACCACATTTAAAGCAATACCATGGTTTTGGTTTCATCATGGCTGTCATTTGCTGAAGCTGTCTTTCCGGCTGGGTATTTTGTGTCTTTGGTTTCTGTTTTGTACTTACTGTGGCTTTCTTTTTTCCAAGCTTCTCCGGACTGCATGTACTGAGTTTTGCGACCTGAACTTGAAGTTCAGCGATCTGCTTCTGGATGTCTTTGGTCATAGCTAAAAAAGCTTGTTCTGCTTCCTGCGGCGCACAAATATCCTCTGTGTAGGATATATGTGCGGCATGCATGCTTGACATGGCTTTTGGCTTGGTAAAACCAAGGTGCTGTTTCATCCTGCTAGCTTTGTTAGCCTGTTTGTCTTCCTCAGTCCGCAGTAAGAGAAGAAGCTCTGCAAATGATGGTGGCTTACTCTTGAGCTGCTCAAGCTGAAGACTGGTGATGAGAAGACTATTCCAGCAGCCACGACAGAATTGCTTGAGAAGTTGTTTGTCAGCATCATGAGCAAGAATTCCTCCCTTAGTGACAACATAGTTTAAAGCTGTGTGAAGTCGCTGCAGGTAATCTGATGCTCTCTCTCCAGCATTTTGATTGTTGTTCAAGAATCGTGCAAAAAGCTCATCCCCATCTTCGACAGTAGCATAGGCAGAATCAAGTAAGGTCAAGTACTCTTTTGGTGAGGCTTGAGGCCCTAATGACTTGATTATGTTTGCAGCTGGAGGTGAAAGACTTTCAACAATTTTCCTTACCACTTGGGAGTCAGGGACTGACGGATCATTCAAACAGAACTCCACACTATTGTGCCACGTGTCGTAGTCGACTTCAAAGGTTGGCTGAGGAAGTCGCCCGGAAAACTGTTTCAGTTTACAAGGGGAATAGAGGTGAGATGAAATTTCACTGCTCTTGACGATGTGTTCAACCACAACACGTTGCACTTCCGGCGTGCTAAGTTGATCTGAAGGTAAGTGGAAAAGACTAGTTCTTTCTCCCCCTGGAGAGAGAAGATCTCTTACTTCGGTGCCAGTCTGGGTTCTGCAGGAGGTCTGATTCACCTCAGTGGGGGCACTGACAAAGCTAGGGGCAGTAACTTGGATATCACTTTGTGTAAGGGGCAGCTCAGTTTCCACAGGATTTTCACTGGTCTCAACCGGGTTCTCAGTTCTGATGGACTCACTGATTCTAGCCAGCTCCTTACGAAGAATATCTCCAAAATCCCTGCCGCTCGTCTTAGCTAAGTCTTTCAACCCCGAAAGGTAAGTATTTGTCGCACTAGTGCCTACATCACTAGCGTAAACGCTAGCAAGACTCTGCACATGGTGGATAACCTCAGATTTGGTAACACATGGTCTTCGGTAAGGTAAGACAGTGGTTTCAAGGTCTTTTACAGCACTGCCATACTCAAACTCTGCAATTGCCTGAGTTACAGGACCTGCGGTAGGTACTTCGATTACTCGAGAAATAGACCCATATTGCTTAAGAAAGTCAAAGATCTCATTGTCAACCTCAGTATTGGTTAGTCCACTAACTAAAACAGCATTTGGGATCTTAACCCCTTCTGTCACAATGATATCCATTCTTAACAAGGAAAACTGAATTGTCAATGAACTTGAAAATGAATTGAATTAACACAACCAAAATACCTCAATCTTCTTCCAAATACACTCAATTACTCAAAAGGTGTCCATTTAATCTGTTTATGAATGGAAACGTATGATTTAAATCTCTCCCTCCTGGCTAGCTCGCCAAGTTTTACTGTGTAACCCACCTGACAGGTAAGTAACACTGGGCCAGAATATTCTAGATTCGCAGGGAGGATTGATAACGAGAATAAAATTAGACACCAATTGAGTAAGAGGAAAACACACAGAAGTCAGCTTTAACAATGTATTAACACATGAAAATAGAACACTTTTACAAATATGGCCGGCCTTCAGTTTGCTTTCTTTTCAAACTGTCCTTTGAATTGGGTGCACCCTTTAAAAAATAAAATGTCTCTTGTTTTCCAAGGAAGAAAATAAATAAAGATAGTCCCTTTAATCTTTCTGAGTCCTACCACACCGACAGGACGACAGATGAAGAAGAGATGGTCCTCTTCGGTCCAATCCAGACGTTCACACGGTTAGCTCGCCATCTCCCTTGCCAGGGAGAGAATCCAGAATCCAGGGTACTCAAAAAACCCAGCCTGTATAGCACAACAGGCTTAATTAAATCTATTCACTTATTTTTAACTGTACAGTTTGTATTTTCCAAATATAATCAATGTCAATGCCTAAAGTAACTTTTCACTGTTAACTTATTGCAAGATAACTGCTACATTACAGTGTTAGCATATGAAATGTCAACTTGACTGGTTTTTCTTTTATAATGAACAAATCATTAAATGACTGATAATCAAAAATCCACAAGTAATTGATCGTACAACCACTCACAGTTCCACAGTAATTACTCACACTGGATTAAAGTAAGCAAAATAATGTCATATCAATTTGTTTAAGATGACACTCATCTTAAAGATGTCTCGTTCCATTCACACAATGTACAAGCACATGTGCTCTTTTTTCGCACACGCATGCGCACTGACTTGCACGCACACACGCACGCACGCACACACACACACACACACACACACACGCGCACCCACACACGCGGTTTTATCTTTTATCAAATAAAGTAAACAACAAAAAAGAAAACAACACTGTGAATTAATGCTTCGGCTCTGTGGCTAACACACCAAGAGATTATGCTAACTCACGGAGCTAACTGCTAACCGCTAACCACCCGCACTTCACAGCACTCACCGGGAAAGAAAGGAATAAACACAGGTAAAGTTCCCAGGTCGCTTCTCCGTGGTCCACCGGACGCTGAAGCATCGGCTCAACACAGCTCCTCTTTCTCCACAATATCAAGTATTTTACACTTCTTTCACTCCAACTTCTCTGCTCTCGTCCGGCTACAACGTGGCGCTCTCTGTGCACATCACTGCACCTCTCTAACTAACCTGCACTAAGGAGGTGGGACATGAGCCGGTCTCTCCAATAGTAATGTAGCTACACTTGATGAGCCAATTAGTTTCCTTTCCCTTCACAGAACCACTCTTAAAGCAAAAATATACCTCTGGGATAAAATAAATAAATACATTAAACACAGAATGAAATAAAGACTACAATTAGGAATTAAATGAAAATTATGCTCAATGAAAAATATATTACAAAATAAAATATTGCTATTTCTCTTTTTTCCAACGGGTTACACCCTCCCCCCTTAAATGTATGCACGTCCCGCTGCATGCTTACAAGGCTGTTGAGTAACTGCTTTCTCTGTTACTTCTAAGAGAGTGTTTGTTAACCAATCCCTACTTGTACTATCATTGAGGGACTTGGTGAGGGCGGTACTCAAACCTTGAAACAAGGAAGTGACAACAGAAACTAGAGGATTACCCAACTCAGGATAATGAAACCTACGTGCTGGCTCACGTTGTCTGAGTGATCTCCTTATAGGAATGTCTGTTTCTGTTTGTCCCTCTTTCGTTTCTAGGTTTGGTTTCTCTGCATGGTCTTTAGCTTTTGGTTCCATAGGACTCTCTTCCCCAGGTTCTGAAGTTGTATCAGGTAGGTCTCCAGGTAAGTTATCAACTTCCTCTTCAGGCAAGTCTTTATTTTCCTTTTCAGATACGTTTTGAGTCTCCGTTCCAGGTAAGTTTCCTGTTTCAGTTTCAGGTGAGTTTCCAGTTTCCTCTTCAGGTGTAAGGGTCTTGAAATGTTCAATTTCGCCTTCCTCTTCAGCCATACTGTCATGATAGTGGTGAGGTTTTGTAGGGTCTTGACCATGGTTACTAAGGACAGGTGAAAGATTATGTCTTGGCATATCATACACCTTGACAAACCTCCTGTCTTGGACATTCGGTAAGGTAGCAGTTGCATACCAGCCTTCATGTGTGTCATTATCTGTATCAAAAGCCTCTTCATCTTGTTGAATGGTACTTTGCTGTCTTGTTCGAGGTCTCCTTGGACTGCTCTTCAGGTTTTGTTCCTCTCTCTCAGTTTCAGGAAGAAATCCACAAGGAAGTAAAAGGTCTCTATGTAGCGTCCGTGGTGGCCCTTCTTCCTTTTCCGGTTTCACAGAGTAGACAGGTAAGTCTCCCATCTGCCTGGTAACCACATAGACTGTAGACTCCCAACGGTCTGCCAGCTTATGTTTGTTGCGGAGACGAAGGTTACGGACGAGGACTCGATCCCCAACAGCTAATGTAGACTCTCTGATAACTCTATCAAATCGCCTCTTGTTTTTTTCTGCGACCTTGCGAGAGTTTTCAATGGCAACCTGATAACTTCTTTCCAGGTGAGATCTCAGGTTCCTTACGTACTGAGAGTGTGAACTGGGCTCTTTTCCTTTGACTGGCAACCCAAAAGCCAAGTCTAATGGTAGCCTTGGTTGTCTCCCAAACATCAACTCATATGGCGAAAACCCGGTGACGTCATTCCTCGTGCAATTGTAAGCATGAGTGAGAGGTTTTACATGGTCTCGCCACTGAGTCTTCTCTTTGTCTCGTAGGGTGCCTAACATGCTGAGGAGTGTTCGGTTATACCGCTCGACGGGATTTCCCCTGGGATGGTAAGGACTTGTCCTCACCTTACGGATACCAGCTAATGCACATAGCTCCTTGATGGTGTGAGACTCAAAGTCTCTACCCTGATCGCTGTGCAAGCGTTCAGGGAACCCATAATGAACCAAGAAGTGTTCCCATAAGGTTTTTGCGACTGTACTAGCTTTCTGGTCTCTGGTGGGAATGGCTACGGCATATTTAGTGAAGTGGTCCGTTATAACGAGGATGTCCTTAGTGTTGTGGCTGTCTGGTTCTAATGAAAGAAAATCCATACAGACCAACTCCATTGGTCTAGTGGTTTGGATATTAACTAGCGGGGCAGCCTTGTCTGGTTGGGTCTTTCGCCGAACACATCGCTCACATGATTTCACCTTCTTCTCCACGTCGGCGGCCATCTTCGGCCAGTAAAATCTTGATCTGGTAAGTTCAAGAGTACGCTCGATCCCTAAATGCCCCATATCATCGTGGAGATTCTTGAGTGTACTGGGTCTTAGGGCATCTGGGAGTACTAGCTGGAAGAGGGTTTGTCCCTCACATTCCCGTGTCCGGAACAGAATGCCTGACTTCAACTGAAGCCTTTTCCATTCTCTTAGGATCGACCGTTCTTCAGGAGAGTCTGCTGTGTAATCTGCAGGTAAGTTGTTGGACTCCACCAGCTTGATAACTCTGTCAAGGACCGGATCCCCTCTCTGAAGGTTCCTCAGGTCAGACTCGCTATATTTAGGTACTATTGAGGCCCCATCTTGCGACTCATCTTCTTCAAAGACAGCAGGGATTGCATCTGCTTGAATGGCAAGGGACTCAACGTAGCCATAGAAAGGTGAGAGCTCTTGAACCTGTCCCACACTATGTCTTTGACAGGTAGCTGCGACAACCTCTGGGGTCACCAGTTCAAACTTGCCTATGGATGTCAATAGCTGGGAAGTGAATCGATCAATCCTTTGGCTCTCTTCCCTCGATGCAGCATCATTTTCCAAGGCACCATGGTGTCTCCTTGACAATCCATCTGCATCCGCATTCTGCTTACCAGCTCGATACTTGATATTGAAAGTGAATGTCGAGAGTGCGGCTAACCAACGGTAGCTTGCGGCATCAAGCTTGGCTGTAGTAAGCAGGTATGTTAATGGATTGTTATCGGTGATGACAGTAAAGGAGTTTCCATAAAGATAGTCGTGAAACTTCTCAGTGATGGCCCATTTAAGGGCCAAGAACTCAAGTTTGTGTGCTGGGTATCTTGCTTCACTGCAGGAGAGTCCTCTACTAGCATAAGCAATTACACGCAGATGTCCTTCCTGCTCTTGATATAAAGCAGCTCCCAATCCTGTCGTGCTGGCATCTGTATGAAGCACATAAGGAAGCTTAGGATCCGCATAACCAAGGACAGGGGACGATGTTAGCTTATGTATGATCGCCTCGAAGGCCTGTTGACATGCAGTATCCCAGCGTTCGCCAAAAAGCTCTTTTGGGCTGAGGTATTTTCCATCACTTGGGCTAACCTTGACTCCTTTGCGCCGTGGTGGATATCCGGCTGTGAGGTTGGTCAAGGGCTTGACAATCCTTGAATAATCCTTCACAAACCTCCGATAGTAACCGGAGAACCCCAAGAAGGATTGGAGCTCCTTTAAGTTCTGTGGTCTCGGCCAGGTTTTCAGGGCTTGAACCTTTTCAGGGTCAGTCTTCACTCCATCGCTGGAAACAATGTGCCCCAAGTAACACACCGAAGTCTGAAAGAACTTACATTTATCGGGTGAAAGCTTCAAGCCATATTCCTCGAGACGGCTAAGCACGTGAATGAGCCTAGTCTCATGTTCTTCAAGGGTGTCCGAAAACACTATAAGATCATCAAGGAAAACAAGGACCTCCCTCAGATGGATATCACTCATGCACTTCTCCATGAGCCGTTGGAATGTGCTTGGTGCATTGGTGACTCCCTGGGGCATCCGGTTGAACTCCCAAAATCCAAAGGGACAGACAAAGGCGGTTTTATGCTTGTCACTTTCACTCATCTCGATTTGATAGTACCCAGACTTCAGGTCCATCACGGAAAACCACTTGGATCCAGCGAGAGCAGAAAACGACTCTTCCAGATTTGGCAATGCATATGAGTCTTTTATTGTCTGCAGGTTTAATTTTCTATAGTCCACACATAGGCGGATGTCACCATTCTTTTTTCTAACCACCACGATCGGTGATGAAAATGGGGACTCCGACTCTCGGATTACGCCTGCATCAAGAAGGGTTTGAAGGTGCTTTTTGACTGCTTCATAATCTCGAGGATGAATGGGACGGGGTCTCTGTTTGATTGGGGTCTCATCCTTCAGCTTGATGTGGTGCTGGATTTTGGTCGCATGGCCAAAGTCAAGATCATGTTGGGCAAAGACATGAGAGAAGCTACTAAGCTTCATTGTGATTCTCTCTTTCCACTCCTCAGGAAGAGAAGGGCCGAAGTCGAAACTTTTCCCAGAAAGCTTTGCCTCTGCTTGATGAGTAGAGCACTCAACAACATGCTTCTGGTCCTCCTCATCAACTACATGGTGGTTCCTGATGACAGTGTCTGCAACAGTCAGGTCTGCAATAATGCAGTTGGTGGGAAGGATGATGTCACGTTCGGTTTCATTTCTAAGGAGGACAGGCAGCTTGTTGGAACCACGCTCTGGCAAGGAAATTAGACAAGAGTCCACAAACACACCGCCTGGCAAGGTGGATCTGGAAGGTTGCTCTAACAGGCCATATTTCTCTGTGTGGACTGAGCTGACACACATACAGCCTTCAAGCAGCACTTTTTGTTTTGCTGGAAGGACTTCCTGTTCTCTCCCTCTGAGCTTCACAAAACCAAGCTTTCCACTAGTTGCATGTTTTCTCCTCAGTTGTAGTGTACGAAGGATGTGGCTGTAACCATGGCAAGGTGATCTAAGGGGAAATGAGGGCTCATCACAATACTGATCAAAAAGAGGGTCTAAAGTGTTGGTGCCGATTAGCAATGGGACACCACTATTTGACTTGAGATCGGGAACGATTAAAGCCAAGGTTGAAATTTCAGGCTCGGACGCAAGAAGGGCTTTCGGGAACTTGAGGTCAACCTCCACATATCCCAGGTAAGGAACAGGTTGGCCATTTGCTCCTTCTACTTCAAGGATATGGCTGATGGGTCTGAGAGGATGATCAGACAGATGGGTCTGATAAAAGGACTTGGCCACTGTGGTGACCTGTGACCCGGTATCAAGCAAACAACTGCATTCTACCCCACCGACATTTACACTAGCCGTACATTTGCTACCTACAAGATGTTTTGGCAATTTTCTTTCTGGTGTGACTCTGTGGGAGTAAACTGCAGGGTTTGGTTCACCTGTAGATGGGGGACATGGTGGTTGTTCGGCTTCCATTTGCCCCTCAATGGAAACCCGTTCTAGTTTAACTGGGGAGTGGTGAGTGAGCCATTCTGGGCTTCCCAAGCGCGCTGCTTTTCCCTGAGCTCTGCTTTCTTGGCCTGCACAAGGGTGGGATTGGGCATATTATTGCACGTGGATGCAATGTGGCCATCCTCACCACATTTAAAGCAATACCATGGTTTTGGTTTCATCATGGCTGTCATTTGCTGAAGCTGTCTTTCCGGCTGGGTATTTTGTGTCTTTGGTTTCTGTTTTGTACTTACTGTGGCTTTCTTTTTTCCAAGCTTCTCCGGACTGCATGTACTGAGTTTTGCGACCTGAACTTGAAGTTCAGCGATCTGCTTCTGGATGTCTTTGGTCATAGCTAAAAAAGCTTGTTCTGCTTCCTGCGGCGCACAAATATCCTCTGTGTAGGATATATGTGCGGCATGCATGCTTGACATGGCTTTTGGCTTGGTAAAACCAAGGTGCTGTTTCATCCTGCTAGCTTTGTTAGCCTGTTTGTCTTCCTCAGTCCGCAGTAAGAGAAGAAGCTCTGCAAATGATGGTGGCTTACTCTTGAGCTGCTCAAGCTGAAGACTGGTGATGAGAAGACTATTCCAGCAGCCACGACAGAATTGCTTGAGAAGTTGTTTGTCAGCATCATGAGCAAGAATTCCTCCCTTAGTGACAACATAGTTTAAAGCTGTGTGAAGTCGCTGCAGGTAATCTGATGCTCTCTCTCCAGCATTTTGATTGTTGTTCAAGAATCGTGCAAAAAGCTCATCCCCATCTTCGACAGTAGCATAGGCAGAATCAAGTAAGGTCAAGTACTCTTTTGGTGAGGCTTGAGGCCCTAATGACTTGATTATGTTTGCAGCTGGAGGTGAAAGACTTTCAACAATTTTCCTTACCACTTGGGAGTCAGGGACTGACGGATCATTCAAACAGAACTCCACACTATTGTGCCACGTGTCGTAGTCGACTTCAAAGGTTGGCTGAGGAAGTCGCCCGGAAAACTGTTTCAGTTTACAAGGGGAATAGAGGTGAGATGAAATTTCACTGCTCTTGACGATGTGTTCAACCACAACACGTTGCACTTCCGGCGTGCTAAGTTGATCTGAAGGTAAGTGGAAAAGACTAGTTCTTTCTCCCCCTGGAGAGAGAAGATCTCTTACTTCGGTGCCAGTCTGGGTTCTGCAGGAGGTCTGATTCACCTCAGTGGGGGCACTGACAAAGCTAGGGGCAGTAACTTGGATATCACTTTGTGTAAGGGGCAGCTCAGTTTCCACAGGATTTTCACTGGTCTCAACCGGGTTCTCAGTTCTGATGGACTCACTGATTCTAGCCAGCTCCTTACGAAGAATATCTCCAAAATCCCTGCCGCTCGTCTTAGCTAAGTCTTTCAACCCCGAAAGGTAAGTATTTGTCGCACTAGTGCCTACATCACTAGCGTAAACGCTAGCAAGACTCTGCACATGGTGGATAACCTCAGATTTGGTAACACATGGTCTTCGGTAAGGTAAGACAGTGGTTTCAAGGTCTTTTACAGCACTGCCATACTCAAACTCTGCAATTGCCTGAGTTACAGGACCTGCGGTAGGTACTTCGATTACTCGAGAAATAGACCCATATTGCTTAAGAAAGTCAAAGATCTCATTGTCAACCTCAGTATTGGTTAGTCCACTAACTAAAACAGCATTTGGGATCTTAACCCCTTCTGTCACAATGATATCCATTCTTAACAAGGAAAACTGAATTGTCAATGAACTTGAAAATGAATTGAATTAACACAACCAAAATACCTCAATCTTCTTCCAAATACACTCAATTACTCAAAAGGTGTCCATTTAATCTGTTTATGAATGGAAACGTATGATTTAAATCTCTCCCTCCTGGCTAGCTCGCCAAGTTTTACTGTGTAACCCACCTGACAGGTAAGTAACACTGGGCCAGAATATTCTAGATTCGCAGGGAGGATTGATAACGAGAATAAAATTAGACACCAATTGAGTAAGAGGAAAACACACAGAAGTCAGCTTTAACAATGTATTAACACATGAAAATAGAACACTTTTACAAATATGGCCGGCCTTCAGTTTGCTTTCTTTTCAAACTGTCCTTTGAATTGGGTGCACCCTTTAAAAAATAAAATGTCTCTTGTTTTCCAAGGAAGAAAATAAATAAAGATAGTCCCTTTAATCTTTCTGAGTCCTACCACACCGACAGGACGACAGATGAAGAAGAGATGGTCCTCTTCGGTCCAATCCAGACGTTCACACGGTTAGCTCGCCATCTCCCTTGCCAGGGAGAGAATCCAGAATCCAGGGTACTCAAAAAACCCAGCCTGTATAGCACAACAGGCTTAATTAAATCTATTCACTTATTTTTAACTGTACAGTTTGTATTTTCCAAATATAATCAATGTCAATGCCTAAAGTAACTTTTCACTGTTAACTTATTGCAAGATAACTGCTACATTACAGTGTTAGCATATGAAATGTCAACTTGACTGGTTTTTCTTTTATAATGAACAAATCATTAAATGACTGATAATCAAAAATCCACAAGTAATTGATCGTACAACCACTCACAGTTCCACAGTAATTACTCACACTGGATTAAAGTAAGCAAAATAATGTCATATCAATTTGTTTAAGATGACACTCATCTTAAAGATGTCTCGTTCCATTCACACAATGTACAAGCACATGTGCTCTTTTTTCGCACACGCATGCGCACTGACTTGCACGCACACACGCACGCACGCACACACACACACACACACACACACACGCGCACCCACACACGCGGTTTTATCTTTTATCAAATAAAGTAAACAACAAAAAAGAAAACAACACTGTGAATTAATGCTTCGGCTCTGTGGCTAACACACCAAGAGATTATGCTAACTCACGGAGCTAACTGCTAACCGCTAACCACCCGCACTTCACAGCACTCACCGGGAAAGAAAGGAATAAACACAGGTAAAGTTCCCAGGTCGCTTCTCCGTGGTCCACCGGACGCTGAAGCATCGGCTCAACACAGCTCCTCTTTCTCCACAATATCAAGTATTTTACACTTCTTTCACTCCAACTTCTCTGCTCTCGTCCGGCTACAACGTGGCGCTCTCTGTGCACATCACTGCACCTCTCTAACTAACCTGCACTAAGGAGGTGGGACATGAGCCGGTCTCTCCAATAGTAATGTAGCTACACTTGATGAGCCAATTAGTTTCCTTTCCCTTCACAGAACCACTCTTAAAGCAAAAATATACCTCTGGGATAAAATAAATAAATACATTAAACACAGAATGAAATAAAGACTACAATTAGGAATTAAATGAAAATTATGCTCAATGAAAAATATATTACAAAATAAAATATTGCTATTTCTCTTTTTTCCAACGGGTTACACCCTCCCCCCTTAAATGTATGCACGTCCCGCTGCATGCTTACAAGGCTGTTGAGTAACTGCTTTCTCTGTTACTTCTAAGAGAGTGTTTGTTAACCAATCCCTACTTGTACTATCATTGAGGGACTTGGTGAGGGCGGTACTCAAACCTTGAAACAAGGAAGTGACAACAGAAACTAGAGGATTACCCAACTCAGGATAATGAAACCTACGTGCTGGCTCACGTTGTCTGAGTGATCTCCTTATAGGAATGTCTGTTTCTGTTTGTCCCTCTTTCGTTTCTAGGTTTGGTTTCTCTGCATGGTCTTTAGCTTTTGGTTCCATAGGACTCTCTTCCCCAGGTTCTGAAGTTGTATCAGGTAGGTCTCCAGGTAAGTTATCAACTTCCTCTTCAGGCAAGTCTTTATTTTCCTTTTCAGATACGTTTTGAGTCTCCGTTCCAGGTAAGTTTCCTGTTTCAGTTTCAGGTGAGTTTCCAGTTTCCTCTTCAGGTGTAAGGGTCTTGAAATGTTCAATTTCGCCTTCCTCTTCAGCCATACTGTCATGATAGTGGTGAGGTTTTGTAGGGTCTTGACCATGGTTACTAAGGACAGGTGAAAGATTATGTCTTGGCATATCATACACCTTGACAAACCTCCTGTCTTGGACATTCGGTAAGGTAGCAGTTGCATACCAGCCTTCATGTGTGTCATTATCTGTATCAAAAGCCTCTTCATCTTGTTGAATGGTACTTTGCTGTCTTGTTCGAGGTCTCCTTGGACTGCTCTTCAGGTTTTGTTCCTCTCTCTCAGTTTCAGGAAGAAATCCACAAGGAAGTAAAAGGTCTCTATGTAGCGTCCGTGGTGGCCCTTCTTCCTTTTCCGGTTTCACAGAGTAGACAGGTAAGTCTCCCATCTGCCTGGTAACCACATAGACTGTAGACTCCCAACGGTCTGCCAGCTTATGTTTGTTGCGGAGACGAAGGTTACGGACGAGGACTCGATCCCCAACAGCTAATGTAGACTCTCTGATAACTCTATCAAATCGCCTCTTGTTTTTTTCTGCGACCTTGCGAGAGTTTTCAATGGCAACCTGATAACTTCTTTCCAGGTGAGATCTCAGGTTCCTTACGTACTGAGAGTGTGAACTGGGCTCTTTTCCTTTGACTGGCAACCCAAAAGCCAAGTCTAATGGTAGCCTTGGTTGTCTCCCAAACATCAACTCATATGGCGAAAACCCGGTGACGTCATTCCTCGTGCAATTGTAAGCATGAGTGAGAGGTTTTACATGGTCTCGCCACTGAGTCTTCTCTTTGTCTCGTAGGGTGCCTAACATGCTGAGGAGTGTTCGGTTATACCGCTCGACGGGATTTCCCCTGGGATGGTAAGGACTTGTCCTCACCTTACGGATACCAGCTAATGCACATAGCTCCTTGATGGTGTGAGACTCAAAGTCTCTACCCTGATCGCTGTGCAAGCGTTCAGGGAACCCATAATGAACCAAGAAGTGTTCCCATAAGGTTTTTGCGACTGTACTAGCTTTCTGGTCTCTGGTGGGAATGGCTACGGCATATTTAGTGAAGTGGTCCGTTATAACGAGGATGTCCTTAGTGTTGTGGCTGTCTGGTTCTAATGAAAGAAAATCCATACAGACCAACTCCATTGGTCTAGTGGTTTGGATATTAACTAGCGGGGCAGCCTTGTCTGGTTGGGTCTTTCGCCGAACACATCGCTCACATGATTTCACCTTCTTCTCCACGTCGGCGGCCATCTTCGGCCAGTAAAATCTTGATCTGGTAAGTTCAAGAGTACGCTCGATCCCTAAATGCCCCATATCATCGTGGAGATTCTTGAGTGTACTGGGTCTTAGGGCATCTGGGAGTACTAGCTGGAAGAGGGTTTGTCCCTCACATTCCCGTGTCCGGAACAGAATGCCTGACTTCAACTGAAGCCTTTTCCATTCTCTTAGGATCGACCGTTCTTCAGGAGAGTCTGCTGTGTAATCTGCAGGTAAGTTGTTGGACTCCACCAGCTTGATAACTCTGTCAAGGACCGGATCCCCTCTCTGAAGGTTCCTCAGGTCAGACTCGCTATATTTAGGTACTATTGAGGCCCCATCTTGCGACTCATCTTCTTCAAAGACAGCAGGGATTGCATCTGCTTGAATGGCAAGGGACTCAACGTAGCCATAGAAAGGTGAGAGCTCTTGAACCTGTCCCACACTATGTCTTTGACAGGTAGCTGCGACAACCTCTGGGGTCACCAGTTCAAACTTGCCTATGGATGTCAATAGCTGGGAAGTGAATCGATCAATCCTTTGGCTCTCTTCCCTCGATGCAGCATCATTTTCCAAGGCACCATGGTGTCTCCTTGACAATCCATCTGCATCCGCATTCTGCTTACCAGCTCGATACTTGATATTGAAAGTGAATGTCGAGAGTGCGGCTAACCAACGGTAGCTTGCGGCATCAAGCTTGGCTGTAGTAAGCAGGTATGTTAATGGATTGTTATCGGTGATGACAGTAAAGGAGTTTCCATAAAGATAGTCGTGAAACTTCTCAGTGATGGCCCATTTAAGGGCCAAGAACTCAAGTTTGTGTGCTGGGTATCTTGCTTCACTGCAGGAGAGTCCTCTACTAGCATAAGCAATTACACGCAGATGTCCTTCCTGCTCTTGATATAAAGCAGCTCCCAATCCTGTCGTGCTGGCATCTGTATGAAGCACATAAGGAAGCTTAGGATCCGCATAACCAAGGACAGGGGACGATGTTAGCTTATGTATGATCGCCTCGAAGGCCTGTTGACATGCAGTATCCCAGCGTTCGCCAAAAAGCTCTTTTGGGCTGAGGTATTTTCCATCACTTGGGCTAACCTTGACTCCTTTGCGCCGTGGTGGATATCCGGCTGTGAGGTTGGTCAAGGGCTTGACAATCCTTGAATAATCCTTCACAAACCTCCGATAGTAACCGGAGAACCCCAAGAAGGATTGGAGCTCCTTTAAGTTCTGTGGTCTCGGCCAGGTTTTCAGGGCTTGAACCTTTTCAGGGTCAGTCTTCACTCCATCGCTGGAAACAATGTGCCCCAAGTAACACACCGAAGTCTGAAAGAACTTACATTTATCGGGTGAAAGCTTCAAGCCATATTCCTCGAGACGGCTAAGCACGTGAATGAGCCTAGTCTCATGTTCTTCAAGGGTGTCCGAAAACACTATAAGATCATCAAGGAAAACAAGGACCTCCCTCAGATGGATATCACTCATGCACTTCTCCATGAGCCGTTGGAATGTGCTTGGTGCATTGGTGACTCCCTGGGGCATCCGGTTGAACTCCCAAAATCCAAAGGGACAGACAAAGGCGGTTTTATGCTTGTCACTTTCACTCATCTCGATTTGATAGTACCCAGACTTCAGGTCCATCACGGAAAACCACTTGGATCCAGCGAGAGCAGAAAACGACTCTTCCAGATTTGGCAATGCATATGAGTCTTTTATTGTCTGCAGGTTTAATTTTCTATAGTCCACACATAGGCGGATGTCACCATTCTTTTTTCTAACCACCACGATCGGTGATGAAAATGGGGACTCCGACTCTCGGATTACGCCTGCATCAAGAAGGGTTTGAAGGTGCTTTTTGACTGCTTCATAATCTCGAGGATGAATGGGACGGGGTCTCTGTTTGATTGGGGTCTCATCCTTCAGCTTGATGTGGTGCTGGATTTTGGTCGCATGGCCAAAGTCAAGATCATGTTGGGCAAAGACATGAGAGAAGCTACTAAGCTTCATTGTGATTCTCTCTTTCCACTCCTCAGGAAGAGAAGGGCCGAAGTCGAAACTTTTCCCAGAAAGCTTTGCCTCTGCTTGATGAGTAGAGCACTCAACAACATGCTTCTGGTCCTCCTCATCAACTACATGGTGGTTCCTGATGACAGTGTCTGCAACAGTCAGGTCTGCAATAATGCAGTTGGTGGGAAGGATGATGTCACGTTCGGTTTCATTTCTAAGGAGGACAGGCAGCTTGTTGGAACCACGCTCTGGCAAGGAAATTAGACAAGAGTCCACAAACACACCGCCTGGCAAGGTGGATCTGGAAGGTTGCTCTAACAGGCCATATTTCTCTGTGTGGACTGAGCTGACACACATACAGCCTTCAAGCAGCACTTTTTGTTTTGCTGGAAGGACTTCCTGTTCTCTCCCTCTGAGCTTCACAAAACCAAGCTTTCCACTAGTTGCATGTTTTCTCCTCAGTTGTAGTGTACGAAGGATGTGGCTGTAACCATGGCAAGGTGATCTAAGGGGAAATGAGGGCTCATCACAATACTGATCAAAAAGAGGGTCTAAAGTGTTGGTGCCGATTAGCAATGGGACACCACTATTTGACTTGAGATCGGGAACGATTAAAGCCAAGGTTGAAATTTCAGGCTCGGACGCAAGAAGGGCTTTCGGGAACTTGAGGTCAACCTCCACATATCCCAGGTAAGGAACAGGTTGGCCATTTGCTCCTTCTACTTCAAGGATATGGCTGATGGGTCTGAGAGGATGATCAGACAGATGGGTCTGATAAAAGGACTTGGCCACTGTGGTGACCTGTGACCCGGTATCAAGCAAACAACTGCATTCTACCCCACCGACATTTACACTAGCCGTACATTTGCTACCTACAAGATGTTTTGGCAATTTTCTTTCTGGTGTGACTCTGTGGGAGTAAACTGCAGGGTTTGGTTCACCTGTAGATGGGGGACATGGTGGTTGTTCGGCTTCCATTTGCCCCTCAATGGAAACCCGTTCTAGTTTAACTGGGGAGTGGTGAGTGAGCCATTCTGGGCTTCCCAAGCGCGCTGCTTTTCCCTGAGCTCTGCTTTCTTGGCCTGCACAAGGGTGGGATTGGGCATATTATTGCACGTGGATGCAATGTGGCCATCCTCACCACATTTAAAGCAATACCATGGTTTTGGTTTCATCATGGCTGTCATTTGCTGAAGCTGTCTTTCCGGCTGGGTATTTTGTGTCTTTGGTTTCTGTTTTGTACTTACTGTGGCTTTCTTTTTTCCAAGCTTCTCCGGACTGCATGTACTGAGTTTTGCGACCTGAACTTGAAGTTCAGCGATCTGCTTCTGGATGTCTTTGGTCATAGCTAAAAAAGCTTGTTCTGCTTCCTGCGGCGCACAAATATCCTCTGTGTAGGATATATGTGCGGCATGCATGCTTGACATGGCTTTTGGCTTGGTAAAACCAAGGTGCTGTTTCATCCTGCTAGCTTTGTTAGCCTGTTTGTCTTCCTCAGTCCGCAGTAAGAGAAGAAGCTCTGCAAATGATGGTGGCTTACTCTTGAGCTGCTCAAGCTGAAGACTGGTGATGAGAAGACTATTCCAGCAGCCACGACAGAATTGCTTGAGAAGTTGTTTGTCAGCATCATGAGCAAGAATTCCTCCCTTAGTGACAACATAGTTTAAAGCTGTGTGAAGTCGCTGCAGGTAATCTGATGCTCTCTCTCCAGCATTTTGATTGTTGTTCAAGAATCGTGCAAAAAGCTCATCCCCATCTTCGACAGTAGCATAGGCAGAATCAAGTAAGGTCAAGTACTCTTTTGGTGAGGCTTGAGGCCCTAATGACTTGATTTTGTTTGCAGCTGGAGGTGAAAGACTTTCAACAATTTTCCTTACCACTTGGGAGTCAGGGACTGACGGATCATTCAAACAGAACTCCACACTATTGTGCCACGTGTCGTAGTCGACTTCAAAGGTTGGCTGAGGAAGTCGCCCGGAAAACTGTTTCAGTTTACAAGGGGAATAGAGGTGAGATGAAATTTCACTGCTCTTGACGATGTGTTCAACCACAACACGTTGCACTTCCGGCGTGCTAAGTTGATCTGAAGGTAAGTGGAAAAGACTAGTTCTTTCTCCCCCTGGAGAGAGAAGATCTCTTACTTCGGTGCCAGTCTGGGTTCTGCAGGAGGTCTGATTCACCTCAGTGGGGGCACTGACAAAGCTAGGGGCAGTAACTTGGATATCACTTTGTGTAAGGGGCAGCTCAGTTTCCACAGGATTTTCACTGGTCTCAACCGGGTTCTCAGTTCTGATGGACTCACTGATTCTAGCCAGCTCCTTACGAAGAATATCTCCAAAATCCCTGCCGCTCGTCTTAGCTAAGTCTTTCAACCCCGAAAGGTAAGTATTTGTCGCACTAGTGCCTACATCACTAGCGTAAACGCTAGCAAGACTCTGCACATGGTGGATAACCTCAGATTTGGTAACACATGGTCTTCGGTAAGGTAAGACAGTGGTTTCAAGGTCTTTTACAGCACTGCCATACTCAAACTCTGCAATTGCCTGAGTTACAGGACCTGCGGTAGGTACTTCGATTACTCGAGAAATAGACCCATATTGCTTAAGAAAGTCAAAGATCTCATTGTCAACCTCAGTATTGGTTAGTCCACTAACTAAAACAGCATTTGGGATCTTAACCCCTTCTGTCACAATGATATCCATTCTTAACAAGGAAAACTGAATTGTCAATGAACTTGAAAATGAATTGAATTAACACAACCAAAATATCTCAATCTTCTTCCAAATACACTCAATTACTCAAAAGGTGTCCATTTAATCTGTTTATGAATGGAAACGTATGATTTAAATCTCTCCCTCCTGGCTAGCTCGCCAAGTTTTACTGTGTAACCCACCTGACAGGTAAGTAACACTGGGCCAGAATATTCTAGATTCGCAGGGAGGATTGATAACGAGAATAAAATTAGACACCAATTGAGTAAGAGGAAAACACACAGAAGTCAGCTTTAACAATGTATTAACACATGAAAATAGAACACTTTTACAAATATGGCCGGCCTTCAGTTTGCTTTCTTTTCAAACTGTCCTTTGAATTGGGTGCACCCTTTAAAAAATAAAATGTCTCTTGTTTTCCAAGGAAGAAAATAAATAAAGATAGTCCCTTTAATCTTTCTGAGTCCTACCACACCGACAGGACGACAGATGAAGAAGAGATGGTCCTCTTCGGTCCAATCCAGACGTTCACACGGTTAGCTCGCCATCTCCCTTGCCAGGGAGAGAATCCAGAATCCAGGGTACTCAAAAAACCCAGCCTGTATAGCACAACAGGCTTAATTAAATCTATTCACTTATTTTTAACTGTACAGTTTGTATTTTCCAAATATAATCAATGTCAATGCCTAAAGTAACTTTTCACTGTTAACTTATTGCAAGATAACTGCTACATTACAGTGTTAGCATATGAAATGTCAACTTGACTGGTTTTTCTTTTATAATGAACAAATCATTAAATGACTGATAATCAAAAATCCACAAGTAATTGATCGTACAACCACTCACAGTTCCACAGTAATTACTCACACTGGATTAAAGTAAGCAAAATAATGTCATATCAATTTGTTTAAGATGACACTCATCTTAAAGATGTCTCGTTCCATTCACACAATGTACAAGCACATGTGCTCTTTTTTCGCACACGCATGCGCACTGACTTGCACGCACACACGCACGCACGCACACACACACACACACACACACACACACGCACCCACACACGCGGTTTTATCTTTTATCAAATAAAGTAAACAACAAAAAAGAAAACAACACTGTGAATTAATGCTTCGGCTCTGTGGCTAACACACCAAGAGATTATGCTAACTCACGGAGCTAACTGCTAACCGCTAACCACCCGCACTTCACAGCACTCACCGGGAAAGAAAGGAATAAACACAGGTAAAGTTCCCAGGTCGCTTCTCCGTGGTCCACCGGACGCTGAAGCATCGGCTCAACACAGCTCCTCTTTCTCCACAATATCAAGTATTTTACACTTCTTTCACTCCAACTTCTCTGCTCTCGTCCGGCTACAACGTGGCGCTCTCTGTGCACATCACTGCACCTCTCTAACTAACCTGCACTAAGGAGGTGGGACATGAGCCGGTCTCTCCAATAGTAATGTAGCTACACTTGATGAGCCAATTAGTTTCCTTTCCCTTCACAGAACCACTCTTAAAGCAAAAATATACCTCTGGGATAAAATAAATAAATACATTAAACACAGAATGAAATAAAGACTACAATTAGGAATTAAATGAAAATTATGCTCAATGAAAAATATATTACAAAATAAAATATTGCTATTTCTCTTTTTTCCAACGGGTTACAGAACCGTTCAGGAAAGAATCTTTCTCCAGGAAAACTTCTAAGATGCTGAACATTCTGCTTCTCTTTGGTCTCAATCATTCATGCAGTGGTTGTGGTTACTTACCCTGCATGACAAGACGCTTTTTCTCTTGATGTTTACTGTTGAATACCACCATTTGTACTTTTACTATTCTTCCTGCTTTGAAATGTGTAAATAAGGCTGATATTGAATTAATACGTTCAGTGATACATTTGACTTAAATCACTGGATTGTCTGTGGTTTTGGAAAGTGATCAGACTTTCTACTGTTCTGGTTCAACACTGAGCAAATGAGCTAAACCTGTTGCCCCGTGTGAGGCTCGAACTCACAACCTTCAGATTATGAGACTGACGCTCTGCCTACTGCACCAACGAGGCTTGAAAACATGACTAATGGTTGTTACTGATCGATGATTAATGGATGATCTCAGTGGCAAAAGTCACATTCCTGAGTCAGAATTCACATGTTATGACTGCATCATGACAAATGAAAAATGTCTTTCCTTGGAAATGAACAAACTTTCTGTGGTCTTGTGAGATCCCAACAATGTAAAACCATCCTTTTGTTTAAATTAAGGTGATTTCAATCGTACCCTTTTTCTCAAATCATCTCGCCAAGACAAGGACCAGATTTACATAATATCCTCAATCAACTTCTCAAGAAGGAGAAAGAAAACAAGAACAGGCCAAGACCTTCTTGAAAAGAAAGAGAAAGACTCCTGACCCACTGACCAGAAGAGAGCTATTAAGCCAAGTGGCTAGCCTCTATGATCTGATTGGATTGTTACACCCATCAAGGTGAAAGGAGCCATACTTGTCAGGAAAGCATTCCAAGAGGCTGGAGGTGGAAGTATGACCCGAGACACTCGGGACAAGCCCCTTTCTGGAGACCTCCGGAGGGATGCCCTCAACTTGTTTGAGGAATATGTGCATCTTGGCCAGATCACGTTCCATAGAAGCCTCACATCAGCTGGCTGGGTTGGAAAACCTTGGGGAATAACATTCTCAGATGGAAGTGACAAGAGCTTTGGAGCTGTGGTATACCTCAGCTGGGAAACCAAGCAAGGCGTCCAGGTCAGATTGGTAGAATCGAAGGGAAAGCTCACACCACTGGACCAGAAAGGGGGGGTGTAAAAACTGAAGCTAACTAACCAGGCATAGCAGAGCTCTGTGCAGCAGTCTTTGCAACCCAACTCATAAAATATATTGAAAAGTAGAACTGAATGGAAGTAGAACGATGGTTCCACCTGCTGGACAGCCAAACTGTGTTGGGAACGATACAGAGAGACAGTTATGGATACCAGACCTTCTTTGGTTAGTACTTGGATGGGAGACTGCCTGGGAATACCAGGTGCTGTAAGCTTTTCCTTCCGCCATCAGGGGGCGCTCTTCCTGCTCCTTTTCAACTCAGAATCTTTTTATTGTCATTTTAACAGGTACAACAAAATAGCATAGAAAGTTTGAGGGTAAGAAGGACAACATGAGGTGAGGAGAGGAGGGAAACAAAAGGCAGATTACAGACTGCTCTATATGAGATGGTTTACCACTGTACCACTAACCATACAGCCTGTTCTACATGAGCCTAGATGTTTGGAGAAAGAGTCCTTGATTTAATCACTGATAAGTTTTTGATCAACCTCATGGGAGCTTGTTATGGTTCCAAACAGTGGATTTTATTCACTTGAAACATGAGAGAATGTTATGTTTGTTTTAAGGTACGAGCCAGCCAGGAGTTGAACCTGCAGTCTTCTGATCCGTAGTCAGATGCGTTATCCATTGGCCCATTGATTTTATTGTTTAGTTACATAATCAGAGAGCAGCAAAGCCCATCAATGTCTCATTACCTCCTGTAGATTCAATTCAGATGAGAGAGGCACCTCATGGAGATCAAAGGAGATCAAAGGAGAGTGTTAGATGACACATGGTGATTGACTGGAAGAATGATTGGATGCTTTTCTTTGTCACTTAGATCATCTAGCTTCAGTCTGCCTCTGATCCTCAGCAGACCGTCTGAATCTACAGTCAGATTTAGTTTGGTCAGTGAGCTCCTTTTGCAAACATTAGCTCCTTTGGAGAGAACATCTAAATCTTCATGGAAGGAGTCTCATTGTACAGCAAGAAGGTTTACTTTAGTGGCCTTACACAACTCATCAGTGGTGTGAGACTTTGAACACCAGTGCCAACCACTACACCCACTGGCCCTTTGGCCTGTCGGTTTGAAAGACAGAACAACATGAATGAGTGTTGTGACCGCTCTTTGTAAGGACATCCAGGAAGAGAATTTTGTCACTTGTTGCTTGCGATCGCTATGAAATCAAATTCATTGTAGAACATGAGCACTTATTGTTTCATCACCAAGAGGCACTCTGTGATTTATTTCTGAACATGTTTTCTTCCAAGGTTTAGGGATGCATATTAGTGCTGCAATACTAATGAAAAATATTCAAATGAGAAAGCAAATTTGGTGGAATATCACCCCTGTCATCCACACCACCCTGCTTACTTCATGCATAGTTTCTGTAGTGTAGTGGTTATCACATTTGCTTGACAAGCAAAAGTTCCCCTGATCAAAACAGGGAGAAACACCAAGGAAGCTTATTTAAACTCCAAAACACAGTTCAACTCAGAAAAACATGGGTTTAGTCCCATTTGCACAACTTTCAAGGAGACATTCAGCACATTAATTGCTGCTTCCTAATTGTCATCCTTTACAAA